>NC_068355.1:59646937-60246937 GCF_020536995.1 Dreissena polymorpha | reverse complement strand
ACGGACTCCAAAGAACTTTAAGAGATATATTTGTAGTTGTTAATTTGGTAATTTCCTTAAACACTGAATATATTAAGTCGGGTCGCGTTCTGGATGTACCTGCTTTTAACGCTTGCAAAGCGAATCAGATATTATTACGTAGTTAGATCGTTTGAAATCTTGTTTACACTCTATACGTCAAATTACAGACTTGTTAAAAACATTTGTTCTAATGATTTCTCGGCTGCGGTCAAAAATGGTTCTGAGGGGGTGTAGTTTTTAGTTGTTCGCTTGCGAACAACTAAGGTTAATACCACGTTTATCAAGCCATTTTTGTTAGGTGCGATTAACCTAATAACTACCGCATCCACGCCCAGAAAGAGTTGTTTAATTTAAGCCAGAGGTTTCAGTTCTTAAACCATATTCATTTACAAATGGACAAAATGTGAATATCGTGTTTAATGGAATATATTTTAACGGAGCGTATATAGAAAACAAATGAATTATACGTGTAGCGGAAGAAAATGTTTATGAGTGATTAAAATAGTCCACTAATTTCTGCGTATTAATCACGTGGTATGTTTGCACAGCACAGGTCATTCAAAATCAGAGGATATTAATAGATACGGGAAAATTAAACTACAGCTTATTAACAAGTATAGTGGGATATCGAGAGTCCAATACACTATCACGCGTCTGTTGCGTAACCTCGTTGATAGTGCTCGCTAGTACAGCGGGGTTAAATTTGATACTAGTATGTCTGGGAAACGTTCTTTTGTTCTTACCAAGTTGTGGCGATATCTCATGTATTCTCAATTGCAAGGTTGATAACAACGCAATATTATACGGTCACCAAGGTAATTTTGTTTATATTCATAGTTCTCCATTACATAAAAGTTGACATGAGTTTACCAATAACTACAGGTTAACTATAGACAGCGACAAAAATGCTTTATAATCGCTAAAACCGAATACAAAAACAAATACATATAACAAGAAATATATTTTAAAAAGATATTCGGCGTAAATGCTGAATGTAGAATAAAGTTTGAAATTTACGTTTTTAGCGTAACTAGATAAAAATATACTACGGGAGTCCACATCATGTGTCCTCACATGGCTTATTATGAGTTTATTTTTGCACCATCGAAATTTATCGTATGTTAATATTTGATTAAGACCCAGTTTTCGTTTGACACATTAAAATTACACTTTCATATCCGAGTCTTGCGCAAATGGGTCTTTTGACGCTTTTGCCAGTGTAGCTCAGGCCCAACTTGTACGTTTTGCGTAGTCTGGTCAGAGGCGATGCTGTCCGCTTTAAAATCACTCAAGGCGTTATGGTCTCAGTATGTATCTCCTGACCAGAGTGAGAGATGCGCAGGCGTGGTACAAAGGATTGGCGAATATGGTATAAAGCTAATTTTCGCATGACATGGGTCTTTGAAAATCTCATAGCGAATAGTCAATGGCACATTTTAGCACAATTCTTTTCGATACAAAATTGATTTCAAAATAGCAAATTTGGCGAAATGGGAGATAATGGAAGCGTATCCAGGCGTTCAGAAACGATTTCCAGACGTGCTGACGTTGTTTTCTCATCTTGAAAGCAAAACTGTGTTTATCGATAGTAAATTATGTCTTCCCATGACGATTTAGTGACCGAGTACAGTTCCTGAAATTTTGCGAGATAAATCTTAACGCGAAAAGGTAACTGGGCCACAATTTTGTGTCGATTGAAAATACAGAGAGTAGTCCGGATTGCCTTACACTTAACAGGGCTACATCCTTTACACTGTGCACAGAAACAGTGATATAGCCAACATTCAATGGATTTCTCTCGAACCAGCCTATGAAATATTTAAACGCATTCATTCGTGTCTGCTTGCGTTATGTAAAGGTCGTATATGGTGAAAAGCTGGGTAAAACAGCTACGCCGAAAAGCGCAGTTTTGTTCAATACCGATGTAAAGGTCAGAAACTGATTAATTGACATCGTGTGAATTTCTATGGTTACAAGTAATGCATCAACAAAACAGTACTGGTCAACAGGGCTGTCTTTCTTGCTACTTAATTCGTAAGTAAAAAGTATTGCTCGCAAATTCATTTTTTTAATTTATTGTCATCGATTATCTTATGTTTATTTTGAATATGTATATGGTGTTAAAAAATCTAAAGTTGTGTACAGCGAATTTCCATCATGAAATTATATTCTTATTGTGATAGGTATTCAATATTCCAACAATATTCATTTAATATTACGGTGATTGCAAATTTTCTTTAATATTTGGTCCTCATTATACCATTTTCATCATACTTTCTATGCTTTCAGAACGTCGAAAGAGGGGCGTGTCGTGTTATTTTGTCTAAGTTATCTCTATGACCTAAATAGGATGATAAACATTGCACATACATACATCTGGAAAATATGAATGAATTGTGTTCATTTCAAACTTGTAATTAAAAAAAAAAGAAAAATGAGTTGCGTCTTAGATAATGCACTAGCGAACAACTTCAGTGCCTTCAGCGCTTTGATTCTTATATGGCTATAGTGAAACGTGTCCCTTCACAATCAACTTTTGAGTAACAATCGCGTAAGAAAGTTGCATGCTATTCAGATCTTCTAATTATTAAGTGATTAATTCAGTGACTACAGCTTAGTAGAATTTTACACATTCTTACCATTATCTTGCTTATGTTAGGATGTGTGGATTGTAATTTGTTAAGTCTCAAAACTGTTCATTTGATCATGCATGATAATCAATTAAAGGTATTCACACTTGACAAAGCTCAGGAAGTCATCAAGTATCTTCTGCTATATCGTCCAGGTTAAATCAAACAACTAACAGCGTTTAGCTCCCGTTTCGATTGGATCATGGGTGATAATCAACGAATGAAATACACAATTGACGCAGCTCAGGTAGTCATAAAATTCAATTCATGCGCATGACAAAATAAATTCTAACAAGACAGGAGGTCCGACAACTTTAAAAAACAAACAGACGTCACTAGATTTTACTGAACCCTGTACTCCTGACTTTCGCATCAACTCGGGAGAAAACCAAATAAACGAAGCATGCATGCAAAAAAGCTTAACAACTCATTTCTCTCGCGTGACTTTTGTTGTTTTCTGGTATCGAAGTGCAATCCGTTATCAAAGTATCCGCTTAGCCGGCGTGTACTTGCCGAGTAAAAATGGAGTTTTCTTTTCAATAATAATTGGCTAGAAAAAGTAAATCCCTTCTTTTTAATATGTAAAAAGATATTTGTTCACCCAGTAGTTTCAGACAAGAATTGTGCGCAGAATCATTGGAAACAAATATATTCTGTAAACAATTAATATTGCTCATCACAATGCGCGTTCTTATTGCAATTGACATCAATAAACTAGTATTCTGGGATTGCAATAGTACACAAATTTTTATCAATAATGTTATTTCATTTTTAAGTTCACGCAACATCTGAAAATATTCTGAATTTGTTGTCAAACAATTTTACTTGGCATAAACATGAGTGATTCTGTTCCTTATAAACGCTAATTACCCGATACCACTTTTCTGCATGTCTCCCGTTATTTAGAGCCCTGCTATAAGTAAAATTAAAAACACGATCGTGTAACTGTTGATCCACATGATCGTTGCATTTTCATCTCTCCGAATCTCAAGTTACTACTTAAACAAGTTCATTAGGTAAACACTTATTTCCGGTCATCACTTGAAGTATATTTCTTCAGAAATAAGCATAAATGCATTTCAGGTATAAGTTGGAGCTCGGTTATCAGAGTGCCCAATTTGTTGAAAGTATATGTTATCCGAAGTGTCCTTGATCGGAACTCAAAGTGACTGCAACTTCATGAATACCACCTATTTAAACGTGCTCTATCTTCGTTTATCTTCCATTGGATACTATCAAAATTTCAGTATTTGAAGTACTTTTTAATATCAAACACGTTCGTGCAATATAGTGATTTACCTTGTCAATATCTATACATACATAGTCGAACTATCTTTATTAAAGAAGACATTTTGTCGGAAGATTTTTATTAATTGAGTATGTATGCATTATAATAAACAACGGGTAACTAAAAAATAAATAAATTAAAAAAAACATTGTCATTGGCATCGAGCGCCTATAAAAAATACTTTTAAGTCTTGTCCTAGTCATTCACGGAGTAATTATTTGTGTTATATACATAATTTGCAATATCATTTTTGCCTTTGTAAATATATTTTAAAAGTTTTCTTTGAAAATTCTGAGAGTAAATTGTTCGTACTCAACCCTTTCGTTCAATACGTTTTTTGAGGTAGCTTTTAAAGTACAGACTTGACGAGTTTTAAGTTATGTATGGTTATGCGGCTATAATATTTTAGACTGAAATTAGATCAATGTTGTTCATATTCGAGGTAAAACATTTTTTTAAATTATTATTTCATATAGATGAGATTTATATTCAATACATTTTGTAATAATGCTTAGAAGTGTGTTCAATTTTGTATGTTTCAGTTTTCTGCCATGAGCATATTCAGATAGAAGAATAAAGTGGTTAACTATGCATTGTTAAGCCTTTCCGTAGCAAATGATGGTCATAATAGAAGAAAATCCAGGGAAATGAAACATCAAGACAATTTCCATTGAATCAGCCGTACCTGTTCAACAAAAATGGCAGAAGGAAGAATTCGCACCTTAACAGAAAAGGGCATAGAGCCTTTCAACAAGGCACTGTTAAACATTACCAGGAATGATGTGTTTACTGAAACTGAACAGGAACTATCTGAATTACATAGCAATCGGACTCAGGCACCCTTAAGTACAGTCAATTTAAAGACCATTTGATACACTTTTCAATCCAAAGTATCTGTATTTTCAAATATTGCTGTGCAACTTGCAAATGTTGGTACCTTTAAAACTCACCCTTTGAAGGGATATATATCTAGTGTTTTATTAGTCAAAGTGAGGATATTTATATTACTGTTTTCAACTTAAGATCCCACAAAAGTTACTTTCAAACCTTTCCAGAGTATTTTATTATCTGTACGTGTTCCACATTACAGCTCCGATCAAAAACACATATATCTGTAAAATAGTTAGACCAAATTGTAAATAGTTCTTACTTACAATTTCTACCTTAAGGATGCTGAAATTTGTTACTTTTGTTATATACTTATATACTTTAATTTGTATTTTTAGCGCAAGTTTTCGAATACATGCCAGGTCTGTCCAGCTGACAGCTATTGTTTGTTATTTTCTGTAACTCTTTAAAGATGATTTTCATTCTTAAATCTGATATTATTGTGAAAGGGTTTTTGACAAAGCATGCTCTTTCGTTGTAAAATATCTTATATACAGTCCTTGTTTTATATACCTGCCATATATAAAACCTTATTTTTGTTGCTGAATGATCAGTATTATGCATGCCTAGCTGTAGTTTAGGAATTTGAGTTTAATATATTGTACACTTGTTTGAATACATTCTGTATATCTTTCACTACTATTTTGTTGTGGTTTTATAATATTCTAGTTAATTCCAGAGACCAGCTAGTATATATATATATATATATATATATATATAATATATATATATATATATATATATATATATATATATATATATATATATATATATATATATATTGTTTGTTCAAATTTTATAAGATTATTGATTATATATAAAACAACACATACTGTTTTCTCTTATAGAAATGTTACACACCAAGGTCTAAAAACATTAAGGTATATTTTGTGTATACTTTCTTAGAACACTTGTTTGAAAATAAAAAAACATGTATGTATACACTATATTCTTTAAAATGAATTTAAACAAATAAGACACAAAATAATTGCATATATGAATCGATTATTACCGCGTTTTTCGCAACGGCGGAATATGAAATTATTGATAGAGTATGATCTGAATCGATGAAAGTCTCTGTGTATATTTCAGTTAAGATTATTCCTCCCTCTTCCAATCAATGACCAAGTGAATGTTAGCAGTTTACACTTTGGCTGATAAATGTGCTGTCATAATTTCATAATTCATATTGACCCATAATTTTATATACGTAGAATGATCGTTAAGAAGCCATTCGAAGTATAATTAACTATTACTATTAGTCTAGATGTCAAACCCTAACTTTGGGGTTGACCTGGATTTTTAGTACGCATAAAATGTTTTGCTGTATTATTGTTCCCCAATATCTCTTGGACCAAAATCCATCGGATGCAACCTTGGTACCATTGAGCATTTTGCTGGAAATCCAAAATGACCGCAAACATAGCTTCCAAAAGTACAAGATTTCCTATATATCCTATATTTTTGGAATACTAATCTTTTTTCACCTGAATCGTCGTTTAGGTAAATATAAACATCATGTAGGCATTTAATAAAACATGCTCCTGCTGCGAAAACAGAAAATGGCTGCCAATAAGGCGGCCAATATGGTGACCAAAATGGCAAAAGCATGGTATTTTCATAACAATTTATTTTCTTTAAGCTGCTTTTGCGAGCACAATCAAACACAATTATACTACATTTATCAACACTAGTTTTTTTGCGCATATAAGAATGATATAAACTGAAATAACTCATCATGGTGGAACATTTCATTATAAAAAACTATAAATACAATACAGTTCCATCGAAACAAATAATAAGTGGGATATTTTATTATAATATTTTATCAAAGTTGTTAATCTTTTTTTATTTTATTTTATTATAGTTGTAAATCTTTCGGGATGTAATTACTACTTAGAACATTTTATTACAAAATGAATAATTGACATTTAAAATGTTTAAAGGAAAATAATGAGACATAATTCGCATCTCAATTCGCATCAAATAATCTCCCTTTGTTTCAAATCCGCAATTTCGTCGTTTGCATGGAAAACAAAAGAGGGCCTGAAAGGCCAAAAGTCGCTCACCTGAGATAACAAGATATTATTGGGACAAATCTTCTGACCAAGTTTCATGAAGATCGGAAAATAAATGTGACCTCTAGAGTGATAACAAGATTTTACTATAGCTTCGCCGCCCCTTGGCACCCATGTTTCTTTTTCAAGCAAAGGTTACCATTGTCAAACTCATCCAAGATATCCTTGGGACCGATCTTCTGACCAAGTTTTATCAAGATCGGAAAATAAATGTGGCCCCTAGAGTGTTTACAAGGTTTTACTAAAGCCATGTAAGGAAAAATGCCCGGTCCCCTGGCGGCCATGTTTTTCAACCAGCCCGCATCATTTTCGAACTCGTCCAAGATATCATTGGGATGAATCTTCTGACCAAGTTTCATGAATATCGGACAATAAATGTGGCCTCTAGAGTGTTAACAATATTTAACTAAAGCCATATAAAGCCATATTATGAAAAATGCTCCGCCCCTTGGCAGCAATGTTTTTCATGCAAAGGTTACCGTTTTTGAACTCTTCCAAGATATTATTGGGACAAATCGTCTGAGCAAGTTTCACGAAGATCGGAAAATAAATGTGGTCTCTAGAGTGTTAACAATGTTTTACTATAGCCATATAAGGAAAAATGCCACGCCCCCTGGCGGCCATGTTTTTCAACCAATCGGGATCATTTTCATAACCATGCAAGATATTATTAGGAAGAACCTTCTGAACAAGTTTCATGAAGATTTGACAATAAATGTGGTCTATGTAGTGTTAACAAGATTTTACTAAACCATATAAAGCCATATAAGGAAACTTGGCAGCCATGTTTTTCAAGCAAACGTAACCATTTTCGAACTCATCCAATATATCATTACGACCAATCTTCTGACCAAATTTCATGAAGATTGGACAATACATGTGGCCTCTAGAGAGTTACAAGGCCATTGTTGACGGCGCACGACGCACGACGAACGACGATCAAAAGGCGATCACAAAAGCTTACTATGGGCACGTTGTGCTCAGGTGAGCTAAAAAGGAAAAGTAGAAGTGATTTCATCAGCTTTATCGTGGATTAATAATGTTAACATGTAATTACAGTCAGCCTTATATATAAAATGAATAACTGATATGAATATGTTGGTATAATTTGCTTGAAACTATGTTTAATGAGAAAACAAACAAAAATATCATGAACTATTCTGCAAATGTCATTATGTAACTATGTGCAAATTGAAAATTTCTTAATTGTGTGACCCTCGCATGGACGAAACGAAGCACAATTTATGTAAAAGGTTTACTAAATGTTTGTTAATAAATTTATTTAATTTGAATTGTAAGAAAGATGCCGCTTAATTTTTCTTTAAAAGTGTAATAGTCTTCGGATGGTTCTAGAAGCCGGATACATTCTATTCTAGAAGCCGGAAACACTCTATCATTTACCTTCTGTTTAGTTGCCAGTTTAAGAACAGTTGCAAGAAAGTAAAATTAAATGAAGTTGCTGTTTTCCTTTCAGATAAAAGAAATTGTTTTCATAGAGATACCTTACTGAGCCACATACCTGAGCTACACACCAGACTAACCCTAGTGACTGTGATGCATTGACAACTTAAATGGCCAATTGTATTCAAAAGACATTTTCAAAAGTGGACACTAAGAAAATGAACTCCAAGATTCTGGACACAGTCGTTTGTTAAACTTCATTTAATCCGGCAAACTTAGGAAAGATGGTGTTAATATCAAAATTCAGAAAATACTTGATGACAATGATGACAATGATGACAACGCTACTGTCAAAGGTGACAAAGGTTGCGCATCAACGTATGCATCAAAATACCACATTTAAACAGGATTTATTGTGTGCATCAAATATCCCTCATATTGGTGAAACGCAGTAGACGTTCTGACATACAGAAATTCGATTTGAGAAAGAATTGTTTATATTGTGGCAAAGACTGGTCAGTTACAACAGATAGAAAAATGCCACTCTAGAGGCCACATTTATAGTCCGATCTTCATGAAACTCGGTCAGAAGATTCATCCCAATATTATCTTGGACGAGTTCAATAATGATGCCGGTTGGTTGAAAAACATGGCCACCGAGGGGGCGGGGCATTTTTCCTTAAATGACTATAGTAAAACCTTGTTAACACTCTAGAGGTCATCCGATCATCATGAAACTTGGTCAGAAGATTTGTCCCAATGATATCTTGGATGAGTTCGAAAATACTTTTGGTTGCTTTAAAAACATGGCCACCAGGGGGCGGGGCATTTTTCCTTATATGGCTATATATGGCTATAGTAAAACTTTGTTAACACTCTAGAGGCCACATTTATTGTCCAGTCTTCAAGAAATTTGGTCAGAAGATTGGTCTCAATGATATCTTGGTTTAAGTTTGAGAATAATTATGTTTGCTTGAAAAACATGGCTTCCAAGGGGCGGGGCAATTTTCCTTATATGGCTATAGTAAAATCTTGTTAACACTCTAGAGGCCACATTTACTGTCCGATCTTCATGAAACTTGGTCAGAAGATTCATCCCGATAATATCTTGGACGATTTCAAAAATGATGTAGGATGGTTGAAAAACATGGCTGCCAGGGGGCAGGGCATTTTCCCTTATATGGGCAAAGTAAAACCTTGTTAACACTCTAGAGGCCACATTTTTTTCCGATCTTCATGAAGCTTGGTCAGAAGATTTATCCCAATAATATCTTGTTATCTCAGGTGAGCGACTTTGGGCCTTTCAGGCCCTCTTATTTACAGAATCATGCAAATGATGGCCCTTTTTTGAAGTCAAAGAAAAACACAATATGAACTTTCAATCACACTGGTGATTGTTCAGTTTAATGTGGGAATTGAATATTCCTTAATTAACAATTTGTATTTACCGTACTTTTGTTTTGTTTATGTGCATTATTCAAAGCATGTTTGAATCCCATTTAGAAATGCTTGATAAGAACTGTTCTATTCACTAAGGAATATGCTGTTTAGCTCACCTGAGCACAACGTGCTCATGGTGAGCTTTTGTGATCGCCTTTTGTCCGTTGTGCGTTTTGCGGCGTCAACATTTGCCTTGTTAACTCTCTAGAGGGCACATTTATTGTGTCCAATCTTCATGAAATTTTGTCAGAAGATTGGTCTCAATGATATCTTGGATTAGTGTAAAAATGGAAACGTTTGCTTGAAAAACAAGGCTGCCAAGGGGCGGGGCATTTTTCCTTATATGGCTATATATGGCTAAAGTAAAATCTTGTTAACAGTCTAGAGGCCACATTTATTGTCTGATCTTCATAAAACTCGGTCAGAAGATTCATCTCAATAATATCTTAGATGAGTTCGAACATGATGCTGGTTGGTTGAAAAACATGGCCGCCAGAGGGCGGGGCATTTTTCCTTATTTGGCTTTAGTAAAACGTTGTTAACACTCTAGAGGCCTCATTTATTTTCCGATCTTCCTGAAACTTGCTCAGCAGATTTGTCCCAATAATATCTTGGATGAGTTTAAAAATGGTAACCTTTGCTTGAAAAACATGGCTGCCAAGGGCCGGGGCTTTTTTCCTTATATGGCTATATATGGCTATAGTAAAATCTTGTCGATACTCAAGAGGCCACATATATTGTCCAATCTTCATGAAACTTGTTCAGAAGATTCATCCCAATAATATCTTGGACGAGTTTGAAAATGATGCCGGTTGGTTTAAAAACATGGCCGCCAAGGGGCGGGGCATTTTTCCTTATATGGCTATAGTAAAACCTAAATTGTTAACACTCTAGAGGCCACATTTATTGTCCAATCTTTATGAAATTTGGTCAGAAGATTTGTCTTACTGATATTTTGGATGAGTTTGAAAATGGTTACGTTTGATTGAAAAACATAACTGCCAAAAGGCGGGGCATTTTTCCTTATATGGCTATATATTGCTATAGTAAAATCTTGCCACTCTAGAGGCCACATTTAAAGTCCGATCTTCATGAACCTCGGTCAGAAGATTCATCCCAATAATATCTTGGACGGGTTCAAAAATGATGCCGGTTGGTTGAAAAACATGGCCACCACGGGGGCGGGGCATTTTTCCTTATATAGCTATAGTAAAACCTTGTTAACACTCTAGAGGTCACATTTATTTTCCGATCATCATGAAACTTTGTCACACAATTTGTCCTTATGATATCTTGGATGAGTTCAAAAATGGTTTTGGTTGCTTTAAAAACATGGCCACTAGGGGGCGGGGCATTTTTCCTTATATGACTATAGTAAAACATTGTTAACACTCTAAAGGCCACATTTATTGTCCAGTCTTCATGAAATATGATCAGAAGATTGGTCTCAATGATATCTTGGATAAGTTTGAAAATAATAATGTTTGCTTGAAAAGGATGGCTTCCAAGGGGCGGGGCAATTTTCCTTATATGGCTATAGTAAAATATTGTTAACACTCTAGAGGCCACATTTACTGTCCGATCTTCATGAAACTCGGTTAGAAGATTAATCCCGATAATATCTTGGGCGAGTTCAAAAATGATGCCGGTTGGTTGAAAAACATGGCTGCCATGGCGGGGCATTTTTCCTTATATGGGTATATTAAAACCTTGTTAACACTCTAGTGGCCACATTTATTTTCCGATCTTCATGAAACTTGGTCAAAAGTTTGTCCCAATGATATCTTGTTATCTCAGGTGAGCAACTTTGGGCCTTTCAGGCCCTCTTGTTTCATTATTGTTTATTTTCATTGGTGGTGGTCATATTTTTCTTATGTTATTTTATTCAGTTGAATATGGGACTTGTATATAACAGTTTATATATTTGAAGGGTTTATGAGATTATCTTAACTAAATCTATTTTAGAATTTCGTTTGATATATAAACAACAGTTAAGTAAACAGATAATTTTATGTTTCTTACTGTTGCAATCCTGTTAATATTTAAAAATAACCTGAGATCTTTTTAGAATCTAGACAAAAAATAGTTCCAATGATGAACAATTCATATTCAGGCAGCCTTTTGACGCCATTGTAACTGTAAATGTGTTTATATGCATTATTCTAACATGTTTTCGATTTCGGTTTAGAAATGCTTTGTATGAACTAGTCTTCATATGCAAATGCTTAATTAAAATTGATTATGTTAATTTGTGATTGCCAATTTTTGTTTATGTCCTATAATATGTTTGAGAAGTCAGGAGAATCAATCAAGTTTTCTCCTTACAATGCATACTAAAATTGTGGCAGAATTTTTTATTAATGCAAATACAAATTGCAGCAATTTCATATGTTAAAGAACTTTGAATGGTCAAAATTGATGTAAAGAATGTTTTATTTAAATATTTAATTTTTAAATGACTTCACATGTTGAAAAAATGTATTGTATTATTTTTTTTAGAATTAATTTAAGTAAGTCATTAAAAAATATTGAATCATTTACACTATTTCATATCTTTTCTGACCTACTGGCTGGCAGATTGAATTCATAATAGTATACTGGTATTGTCTTTTTTTTCGGCATTTCACTAATTAAAGTTCTTTTTGTGTGTTCTGTATTTATTATGCTCCCACAAAAAAAATTGGGGGGAGCATGTAGTCGCCGCATCGTCTGTCCGTCCGTCCGTGTGTCCGTCCGTGAGTCAATCCGTCCGTCCGTCAGTGAACAATTTTTGGCCGGACTATTTCTCAGCAACTAATGACCGGAATTCAATGAAACTTTATGGGAAGCTTCACTACCATGAGGAAATGTGCATATTATCAGCGGGTTCTGGTCGGATGATTTATGAGTTATGGCCCTTTGAAATTCTCCATTAACTGTACATATAGTGCAATTCTTGTCTGGGCTATTTCTCCCCAACTACTGACTGAAATATAATGAGCTTTATAGGAAGCTTTACTACCTTGAGGAGATGCGCATGTTATTAGAGGGTTTTGGTTAGATGATTTATTTAAAGAGTTTTGGCCCTTTGAAATTTTTAAGTTGCTAAACCATCCATCGTATTATTTTGTCCAAAGTTATGCCCCTCAAGACGTTTCCTTTTATCTGAATATATAGTGCAATATTGTGACAAAGAAAACCTTTGGGGAGCATCACCCGTCTCTGACGGTTTCTTGTTTATCATAACTTGTTTTAAAATTTACTAATAAATTAAGAATTTATACATTTATAAGTGGTTTACCTTCCTATTTCTGTGTGATTTTGAATATCTGGGAGTTTGTACCGCCGGCGTAACATTTTCAAAGAATTATCCGTCATTGTCAATATGATCCTCTGGGAGTGTGTACCGCCGGCGTAACATTTTCAACGAGTTTTCTGTCTATGTGATTATGAACCTTGGGGACTTTGTACCGCCAGCGTAACATTTTCAAAGAATTATCTGTCTATGCGATTATGAACCTTGTGGAGTTTGTACCGCTGGCGTAACATTTTCAAAGAATTATCTGTCATTGTGATTATGAACCTTGGGGAGTTTGTACCGCTGGCGTAACATTTTCAAAGAATTATCTGTCATTGTGATTATGAACCTTGGGGAGTTTGTACCGCCATCGTAACATTTTCAAAAAATTACCAGTTTTGATTATGAACCTTTGGGAGGTTGTACCGCCAGCGTAACATTTTAAGTGGAATGATTTATTTGGTGATGTTATAATGAACATTTGGGATTGTGTACCGTCAGCGTAACATTTTAATTTTATTTTTCTTTCAAAGTAATTATTAATTTGTTTGAGTTTGTACCTTCAGCGTAACAATGAAGTTGAATTATTTGTTGATGTTATAATGAACCTTTGTGAGTTTTGTACCGCCAGCGTAAAATTTAAGTTTAATTCTTCTGTCGAAATTATTATGAAGCTTTTAGAGTTTTTACCGCCAGAGTTGCATTTAAGTTGAATTATTTGTTGATGTTATACTGAACCTTGGGGTGTTTTGACCGCCAGCATCCCGTTTTATGTTATTTTTTTCTGTTGAAGTAATTACGAAAATTTGAGAGTTTGTTCTGTCAGCGAAACATTTTAAGTTGAATTATATGATGATGTGATAATGAACCTTTGGGAGTTTGTCCCGCCAGCGTAACATTTTAGTTTAAATTTTCTGTGGAAGTGATTATAACATTTTGAGAGGTTGTACTGCCAGCTTAATATTTAACTTGTATTATGTTTTGATGTGATAATGAACCTTTCGGAGTTTGTACCGCCAGCGTAACATTTTCAGCTCGATTTTCCTGTCTGAGTGTTAGAAGGGTTGTACTGCCAGCGTAACATTTTTTGTACTTTCTTATAAAAATTGAAAGAAATTTGGGTTTATTTTAAAGAAATTTCCTTGAAAATGTCCATTTTTAGAGGGATTCTGTGGAAAATCCATTTTTAAAATATAATCAGTTATATATAAATATGTAATTTATTTAACGTCTTATACAAGGAAATATCTAGAGAAATTAATTGCGAGGTATATAAAATTTCAATTTCAGACGTGATTGTGGTTTTCGATTTAAGACCTTATTGTGACATTTGATTGCATTACCTCCCCTACACCCCCCTCATAGTCATAAAAGGTGCCTAGCACAGGGGGTTGTATACAAACCCCGTTTTTAGCATAGGTGCAACGCATCTATGCTTAAGGTATAAGCTACATTTCGAAAACCCACATCGATCGGTTGACCATTATGAAGCAAATCAGATCAAATCAGATCAAAAATCAGACGAAATATCTATTTAATTTAGTATGTGGTAATTCTTACAATTTTTTTTGGAAACGTTTTTCTAACGTTTTCTTCTCAGAATATTGCTGACACCGTTTTTAGTGATTTTTTCTAAGACCGTTTTACGTAAAAAAACCTTCTAAGAAACTAAAACAAATTTCGTTCGTAAAACAATTCTGTTCTTGTTGATAGTGACCTCACACCTAATTTCTATTTCCTTTGTTTACTGTTCTGTGAGAGGTAAAATGTTTACATAACTGAATTAATAAAGCCCTGGTTTAAGAATATGTAACATTTCATCTGTTAATTATAAAAAGAAATTAAAACATATTCTCAGCAGGAAGTGGGGCATAAAGCACTTTAATTCTTTGAAAATGTGTAAAAAATGGCGGAGTACGATGAATGTTTTCTGATTTATGACAGATTCTGACCTGCCTTTCTATGGATTTGATGAAGTAGAGTTTGAAAGTAATAGAGATGTGTTAATTGAAGTTTAAATGATTTACTTTGAGCCAGAAATAAACGTTACGAGTAGAGCTAACGGTTTAAATGTGGCATCGGATTTAATGGATTCGCGCGAATTCTGGACGAGTGTTGTGTCCGTAAAATATTAAATGGAAAGCTGTAAATGTATCAAGTCGGAATAGAAAACGGATGGTTGCATAATGGTATGCGTGAAATAATTTAATTCTACGTATTTATTTTCATAGTTATGTCATTTTGTAACCATACACATTCGTCACTATTTGGAATTCCCGTTTCTAAAATAGAACATAATGGTAGCAACAACAAGGGGGGCGACTCGTGATGTCAGCAATCGTTAAGGTTACAATATACTAAATAATCGAGTCATGAAGGCGCTGTACTCTCTAAACAAATCATCATATTTTCCTCGAAGGCATGTTATACACTTTAGACTGTTGTTCTGGTTTTATCGTTTGGAGATAATGATAGGATAAGCATAGGTGTTCACTACTAAATCCCTGAAATAGGATAAAGTTGGAGATTAAAGTAAAAAATGGCACTGCAAAAGGTTACAATCCACTAGAAAACGGCCGAAAAAAAGGCACACAAACAGTCGATTTTGATTTGAGTCGAATTCTTTTTTGGTTTGAACATGACATATCTTTTTTATTGCTTAAAGCGATCCAGCTAAGAATGCCCGTCAAGAAAAGGTATGATTATGGGGGTCTCTATGTGCAAAATGTTGTATTTATTTTCGCTCAAAGTTGTCGCTTTTACATCGAAACATATAAGGAAACTATTTAGTATATTTTGACCTAAACATTTACTTCAGCAGCAACTTCCCTGTATCTTGCAACTATGCTTTCAGCGCCATCGGCGCTCTCGTTACATGTATATTGACCTCGTACGTATAGTCTGAAAACTACCGAGACCGCATAACTGGCACTATGTATTAGTATATATATAAGACCAACTGCAACTTTAATATTTATGTTGCTTCAAAATTGACCGTTACGTTAACAATACAACTCCTTATCCACTGCTCAGTGCAGATAACGACTTGATGCTAAAGACGTTACATATGCATGCATCTTGAGTGCAAATCTTCAGATTTAACATGTAATAAGTTATGTTATCCCAAATCTGAAAAACAATAAACATATAAATTAAAACTTTTTTCTAGAAACAGTCTATGTGAATAAAAGTAAATGTTACCTGTACTTGCTCAGTTATACTATTACTATTACATAGTTAGTACTTAAAACATTTTAAAATTGACGTAAAAATAACGATAATATAGAAGACATTTCCAGCGTGAACGCACATTCAAGATAGATAGAAGCTGCCAGCAATTATGTTTGAAGGATATTCTTCTCTTGTAGGACAACCTTTGACAACGAATAAAACTGAACACCTAAGACATTGTTAGGATATAATTGATATGCATACCCTCAGTTAGTCAATAAGCAAGTGTTGTTGTTTTTTATTCTATTTTTATCTATAACATAATTTATGTTTCCCCATATATAAGGAAAGAAACATGCATTGTTATTATCTCCTAACGGTTTAACTGTAAGGTAGAATACGTTTATCTCTGTCTTTCCGTTCTTCGACAGACAAAATGTGAGGTTGCTTGGGTAATGGAAATAATAGAAAACTTAAATCTGCAATCTGTAATAACACAATACTTGCTTAAGCAAGGTTGATCAAACTTGGTATGTGCATATTGTGAAATATGGCAAATATGCAGTTTATATCAGGGTGTTTTTGTCATTTTAGACTTCTGGTTGTTATTTCACAGTTGTTTTAGTTACATAATTTTGAATACTACAATTAGGATCATGCAAAATGTCAAGGAATCTAAGGAATATGCAATGTTGCCCGTCTGGCCATATAAAAATTTATCACGCGAAAGGCAATAAGACATGAGTCATACCATTGGAATCCTTCTTTGATTAGTTTGCTTTATATTCTTACGACGGTTTACATCCACACCCGCATATGCATTTTTGGATGAGACCAATGACCCATATTGGTCTTTTATTCAACAAAGAGCGGCTGTCACTTGTAACATGTCTATGAATTATTATCAACGTCCTTTAAAAGAATTTGATCTATTATTGTTTAATCCTGTACAATGGTCGACATTCTTTCATTTATTATACGTATTTTCAAATAATCATGCATAGGTATCAGATTCGATTTTCATGTAAACCATACAATGAATGGCAAACATCACAATAAAGACCAACTGCAACTTAAGCAGATTGATATATTTAACACCGACACGTGGTTTTCGTGTAATGCTTCAAAATGTTTTACTATGATGAGTTTATTTATTCACTTGATTGCTCAGGTGAGCTTTTGGGATCGGTCTTTGTCCGTCGTCCGTTCATCCGTCGTCCGTCCGTCCACATTTGGTTGTAAACACTCTATAGAGGCCACATTTCTTGTGCGATCTTCATGAAACTTGGTCAGAAGATTTGTCCCAATGATATCTAGATCAAGTTCTAAACTGGGTCAAAAATTAGGTCACTAGGTCAAAAAAGAAAAACATTGTAAACACTGTAGAAGTAACATTTCATGCCCAATCTTCATGTAAATTTGTCAAAATGTTTGTCTTAATTATATGTTGGTTGAATGAAAAAGTAGTTCCGGTTCGTTGGAAAACATGGCCGCCAGTAGGCGGGGCAGTTTTCCTTATTTGGCTATAGAGAAACCTTGTAAACACTCTAGAAGACACAATTTTTTATCAATCATCATGAAACTTGGTCAAAACCTTGGTTTTATCGATATCTCGGACGAGTTTGATAATGGTCTAGATCGGTGAAAAAGCATGGCAACCAAGAGGCGGGGCAGTTTTCGCTCTATGTATAAAGTGCAAACATGTCAACACTCTAGAAGTCACATTTTTGGTCCAATCTTCATGAAATTTATTCAGAACATTTGTTTCCTAGATACGCGAGTTAAGTTCGAAAATGGTTCTGGTCCGTTGAAAAACATGGCTGCCAGGTAGTCGGGGCAGTTTTCCTTATACTTATATAGTAAAAAATGCTTGTTAACAGTCAAGAAGTCACATATAATGCCAAATCATCATGAAACTTGGTCAAAACATTGGTTTTATTGATATTTCGGACAAGATCGAAAATGGTCCAGATCAGTGAAAAAAACATGGCCGCCAGTGGGTGGGACAGTTTTCTCTATATTGTTGTAGTGAAAACGTGAACACTCTAGAAGTCACATATTTGGCCCATTTTCATGAAATTTGGTCAGAACATTTGTTTCTTAGATACGAGAGTTGAGTTCGAAAATGGTTACGGTCCGTTGAAAAACATGGCTGTCAGGGGGGAGGGCACATTTTTCTTATATTTAGATAGTAAAAAAGCTTGTGAACACTCTTTTTGCCCAATCATCACGAAACTTGGTGAAAAGTTTGGTTTTATATATATCTCAGATGAGTTTGAAAATGGTCCCGATCTGTCAAATAATATAGCCGCCAGGGGGGGCAGTTTTCCTTATATGACTATAGAGAAACCTTGTGAACACTCTAGAATTCATATTTTTTGCTTAATCACCGTGAAACTTAGTCAATACATTGGTTTTATTGATATCTCAGATACGTTGGAAAACGGCTCAGATCGGTGAAAAAAACACACACTTTTTAGCTCACCTGATTGCTCAGGTGAGGTTTTATGGTTGGTCTTTGTCCGCGTCCGTCCGTCCGTCCGTCCGTCCACATTTGGTTTGTAAACACTCTAGCATTCACATTTCTCAAGCATTCTTTATCAATGTTGCTGAGAAGATATATGACCACAAGATCTCAGTCAAGTTTGATAATGAGCAAAATCGCATAATAAATGCCAAATTTATTGCCCTTAGATCGTCAACATTTTCATTATATTATACAACATCATTGAAAACACTTTAAAGGTCACAATTTTGTTCCAGATTTTATGAATCTTGGTCATAATATTTATTTTTGTAAGAAAAGTTTGATGTTTGGTCATGAGGGGTCAAAATATAGGTTACCAGGTCAAATCTTACAAAAACCTCGTAAACCCTCCATTCGCCAGAGTTTTGGCTCAATAACGATGCAACTTTACAAGGATTTTTGTCTTGACGATATCTAGGTCAAGTTTGACGTTTGGTAAAGATTGAATGAACTGACTCCTCTCAGGTGAGCGAACTAGGGCCATCTTGGCTCTCTTGTTTTAAAAATTTTAGGAAGTACTATAGAGGATATGTGTTTAGCATTATGCTTTTGAACAATCTCATTCAACAAATATGTCAATAATTTATCAGTTAAAACACCAACGGCATTTACTGTTACAAAATATCAATTGCGATGTCAGTACATCTTGGTCAGTACAACATCGTCTTCAATCGATGATGATCTTAGTGCGTGATACCATGACAACGTGGTCAGTGATACAGACAGCCTACGGGCTTGCATCCCAGTAGGTTGCCTTATAATCGGGCACTGTTTGAAATTCATTTGATAGTCAGTAATACATTTGAAAATAACGTTTTATTGTGTGTCTTTCTAGAGTATGAGTTTCCACACAATGAGATATTTAGCATATCATTAAAGGCTGTAAAACATTTAAAGACTTATATGTATTGTGTCTGTGTGTTTATACAAGAACTTATATATGTATAACCAAATTAACTTCCACGAGAATCTTTATTGGAAAATATTCAACCTTTTTGTTTTAACCTCGGTGATATGGTTGAATATAGTCCTTATTAAAACAATTACTACACGTGTGTTTCTTAATCGAATCAGCATAGGAAACATTGTTAGGCTGATCGCCTGTGTGCACACATGTAAGTGAATGTCATGTAGATGAAAGAGAAGTTTGCTTTGGTAAAAGAAAATGTTGTTAAATCTTTTTAAGCATTTGATGCTGTATTAGATTTTAAAACACTTTCTTTCAAATCGAACGTTTTTAGTCATAAGATATGCCTCCAGTGCTGGGAATTCCTGATTAAAATAGTATTGCCTTTTAATTACATGTACATGATGTTATAAACAAAGGAAGCAAAATAGTATATGTGCCAATATTGAGCACAATGAATATACACGAACTAAGCTGGCTCATTTTTAAAGAAGTTGGAAAATTATATATAGGAAAAATTATACATGTACACATTTCTTTCATATTAGCTCTTATAATGCAATAGCAACGATTGCTTTGTTTCATAATTTCAACGTGTACCTCTCCTTGTTTTTCATTGTGTCCATAACCCAAACATTCGCATCTAAAAAGAGTATCGTTTATCGCTTGTATTTCAAAGAGCGATTATTTGTTATCTTTACATTGACAGAAATTTAATACGTGTACTGATTAATGCAATAAATGACACACATTTGTTTTTCATGCCACAAAGGTGGCCTGACACATGGTGAAACCATATTAAACCTCTAGATTACATGTGGAATCTAGCATACTATTGTTTTGAATGCTTTGATCCTTCAACATTCGCCGCCAAGATTTAATTGTTAGATTAGTATATTCGTTAATCTCGCCTAGAAGTGACTGTTGAATGCCATTTAAGCCAACTATTATGTGATGATTAAATATTCGTATTTATGTATTCGTATATATGTAAGCTAAGAACAAATTTTGCAAAAGTTTACTGGAACAAATTATAGCAATATAAGGTTTTGATTTTGCAACTAAAACACTACATTTAGATACAGCATGGATATTCGCCGCTCCATCATCCTAATTGTTCGGGTTTGGTGCGTAGGGTACGTAGTTAAAGGTTGGAAATTATAAGTTTCAATTGGAGTTAATCCAGCTTGTTTATTTTTGTGCATTTATTATGGAACAGAACCTAAGAATGCTTTGATTGTTTTCTCTTGTCATAGTGAACAGGTGAAGGAATAATAAAAGTAATCAGACTGTGAAACGACATCATGAGCTAAAATTGAAATATGTATTTAAAAAACATAACCTTAAAACACTTCGAGCATTTAAGTCGTCCCGGTGCGGCCTCAAATTAGATACGTATTTTTATATGGATAAATGTGTATGCTTATTTTATTAAATAACGCTTCTTTAATTCAGAATGAACAGTCCATAAGATTTTGCCTTATAACCGGCGTCTTATAATTATACATTAACAGAAGGCTCAGTGACACAATCAACTTCTTCAACTCTGACCCTTCTCGGTATTGAAACCGGAAGTCAAACTGCAACCTACCGTGTGCGCGACAACATCGCACTGGAGTAGCTGGATAAACAGGGACAAGCCTGAAACCGGATCTGGCGACAAAGAGGTCAGTCTTTTGTTTGAACAAATTATAGGTTGGTGTTAGTAAACTAGTTCTATCATTGTGGCGTCGCCTTGTGTTTTTATAAGCTCACCTGAGCACAACGTGCTCATGGTGAGCTATTGTGATCGCCTTTTGTCCGTCGTGCGTCGTCAACATTTACCTTGTTTTCACTAAAGGTCACATTTATTTCCAATCTTCATGAAACTTTTTTAGAACATGTGTCTCAATAATATCTTGGACGAGTTCGAAAATGGTTCCGGTTGGTTGAAAAACATGGCTGCCAGGGGGCGTGGCAGTTTTCCTTATATGGCTTTAGTAAAACCTTGTTAAATCTCTAGAAGTCACATTTTTAGTCCAATTTTCATGAAACTTGGTCAGAACATGTGTCACAATAATATCTTGGACGAGCTCGAAAATGGTTTCGGTTGGTTGAAAAACATGGCCGCTAAGGGGCGTGGCAGTTTTCCTTATATGGCTGTAGTAAAACCTTGTTAACACTCTAGAAGTCACATTTTAGGTCCAATCTTCATGAAACATAGTCAGAACATGTGTCCCAATGATATATTGGACAAGTTCGAAAATGGTTCCAGTTGAATGAAAAACATGGCCGCTAGGGGGCGGGGTAGTTTTCCTTATATGGCTTTACTGTATAGTAAAACCTTGTTAACACTCTAGAAGTCACATTTATTGTCCAATCTTCTTGAAACTTAGTCAAAACATTTGTTCTAACGATATCTCGGATGAGTTCGAAAATACGTCTGGTCTGTTGAAAAACATGGCTGCCAGGGGGCGGAGCAGTTTTCCTTATGTGGCTTTAGTAAAACCTTGTTACCTTGTTAACACTCTAGAAGTCACATTTATTGTCCAATCTTCATTAAACTTAGTCACAACATTTGTTCTTATGATATCTTGGATGAATTCGAAAATTGTTCTGGTCTGTTGAAAAACATTGCCGCCAGGGGGCGGGGCAGTTTTCCCTATATGGCTATAGTAACACTCTAGAAGTCACATTTTTTGTCCAATGCTCATGAAACTTGGTGAGAATATTTGTACTAATGATATCTGGGCTGAGTTAGAAAATGGATGAGATCCGTTAAAAAACATGGCTGCAAGGGGGCGTGGCATTTTTCCTTATATTGCTATGTAGTAAGACCTTGTTAACACTCTAGAAGTCAAATTTATTATCCAATCTTTATGAAACTTGATCAGAACATTTGTTCTAACAAAAGCTCGGCTGAGTCAAAAAAATGGTTCTTGTTCGTTGAAAAACATGGCCACTGGGGGGGAGGTGGTCAGTTGCCCTTATATGGTTATAGTGAAAACTTGTTGACGCTATATTAGCCACATTTATTGGCCAATCTTCATGAAACTTGGTCAGAACATTTGTCCCAATGAAATATAGGCAGAGATTGAAACTGGGTCATGTGAGCTCAAAAACTAGGTCACTAGGTCAGCTTGCATTTTTTTTCAGAATAGTGTAGTTCCTTTGGCTCTCAGGTGAGCGCCTTAGGGCCTGATGGCCCTCTTGTTTAACAAATGACAGATAGTCTGACTATTTCTTTAATTGTTAATTAGTAGATTTACTCAAATATAAATTATGCTGTTTTAAAGAAACATTTCGAATTTCATCATTGGTCCCTAAATACAACATATTCGCCAGGCTCTTGTTAGCAGATCGGTCCAATCGTAATATCTTTCTCTCATAGGTAATGACCGGAGATGAGGAGATGAAATTCTGCCCTTCCGGCACCATAGTGGCCGTAGAATGCCAACGATCTGACGGAACACCTTACTACGACACCATGGATATAGTGGACTGTAACCCAGTTACTGGAGTGACATGTGACAATGATGTGAACATGGGTCAATGCGGCGACTACATGATCCGTTACCAGTGCGAGCAGACGACATTCGGCTGTAAGTATGATTATTTTATGGTTCAATGAGTTAAGTTGGGAATTGCTCCTTCAGCTTATTTAGGATGTTGCTGAAGGTTAATTTACTATTAGACTTTGCTAAATGTAACCGTTTCTCCACAACAACTTAATATTAAATCAATCCGTAAGATTTAATTGCCGTTTACATGCACCGAGTTTTGTTTTTTTCTAAATCAAGCAGTGCCAACCACTGCGTCCACTGCCACCCCTCCCGGAACACCAAAACTAAGCTCAACCACTTTAGTGATGAACAGCAATAAGGGATCCACGGGAACATATGCGGTCACATGGCTAGCCGGTCCTACGACATTCACATTTTCTCTGCCTGTATGTCAAAATATCACTGCGCAGCCGCCTGCAATTTGCGAGACAGTTAGTCGCTTGTCCATGTGGATTGATAGGCTGCACCCTACGGTAAATACCGACGAGCACGAGTTCATGACCAGAGAGGAGATCATGCAATTCTGTGCTTGTGGTGTAATTAGCAAAGTCGAATGTCAGACGACGACCGGTCAGTCACTGGCCCAGTCACCTGATTTCGCGACGTGCTCCAAAGACAACGGTCTGGTGTGCAGCTTCTTGGAAAATTTCCCGATGGGCTGTCAGGATTACAGAGTACGATACGAATGCCAGGAGCAGGTATGTCATACTCCGACCTGCACAACCCCAGACAAAACCCGGCGGCTCTAGGTCTCCGACTGCTAATCCTCCGACAGGAGCAAGCGGTGCATCAACTGCTCATCCAACCACTTTCCATGAAGGTTTGCCTTCCGTTTCATTAAATACAGCCTCCGTATGCGTTTCGACCGCCTCATCGTCCACAGAACCTACAGCTCACCCACCATCAGGTTCCATTATTGATATTTCTGTAGTAATCTATCTATCTATCCATATAGATGAAACAGTAATTGATGAAATGCATTACATTTCTGACGTAATACGTCCTGAAGCTCAGGAACTTGAGCTTTTGGAAAATTGTTATCATTGCCTGTTTGTGTTTATTTCTCATCGAAACACTCTTGACATGTCAACTACGAATTGAATTTGCTTTGTAGAATCATTATGGTCAAGCGCATTTCATAAGCACTTTAAATTGAAGCGCAATCTATGTTATTCATTTGGTATATATTTGGCCGCAGTGACTTTCATATGACGATGAAGGCTTAATATGGACCGCCGTGCTCCGCGATTATTTCGCGATCTCGGTGGCATTGCGTGAATGTGATAATGGTTTCTTAAGATTTTTAACACCAGCTTACATAAACTCAACTTAAATCAGTACCACAAGGCTACATATACTCACCTCAAGATCAGTCACCTCAACCAACACATATGTATACTTAACTTAAGATATGTATACATCAGCCAACATATGCTCATCCTAAGTTTAGGATATCTCAACAAGCATAAACACAACTTATGATAAGTATACATAGGCAAACATATACACAATTAAAGATCAGTTAGCAAAAGCCGACACGTAAAACACTTAAGCTCAGTATACATTAGCGAACATATATAGTCTTGTAAATATATGAAAAAAGGTATTCTAACTGATGCCAGTAAGGTAAAAGGATGATATTTTATAACATATCAACAGTTTACCGAAATCGGACCTCCAGAAAGTTGTTTTTTCAAGATGGCTTCCAGGATTACAGGCAAAACCTATTAATGATGTCAACTTTTTGACATATCAAAGTTGATGGTTATGGTATCAGCAATTTTTGGTATCAATACAAAGGTTTTTGGGGACATAGAACACATCGAGATAATCGAAAATTGTGTAAGTCTATTACGCAACACAGAAATCCAAAATGGAGTACAAATGGCCGCTAATACAGTGACCGAAAGTTGATAACTATAGACTGATATGTGATGAGTGTTATGTCTACCGTCATTTTATAATGGATAGTACAATGTAAATCAATTAAGATGATTAAACACGAACGCGGGAAATTTTAATGTAGGTGCAAAATGGTATTCAACATCACACTACCATGTGACAAACGTGTCAGTGTAACCATGGGTGTAGATCGATAACTTGGTTTTAGTCGGCTGAAAAGAAAACGCATTTCAAATTAACCCTCTAGAACCCCATGTTACACTGGTAAAAAATCACTTTTCTAGACAGTATACATTGTTGAAAAATTGTTAAGATTCTTACAGCTTTTCTCTTTTTTGTCTAAGCATACGTATCCTGTTTGAGACTTGACCTGTACTGTATACATAACGTTTTGAAAAGTTATCCCCATTGATGATTAGTACACCATTCGATTTTCATTGAACATAGCGAGCACAATTAAAACATACATTTACTTCACAGTGAAATCAAATTGAGGTAAGACAACTTCAATTGTCTGTTGTTTTATTGTAAATATAAGGTGTTTCAATCCGTCTGCGGGTATACTTAACCTTTAATGCGAATGCTTTTATAAATAGGAATGCTTATTTTTTTACGGTTTACCAAGTAGTGCAATATTTAGTTTTTGTAAAATTCTGATTTCTGTACAAGGAATTAAAGGCAAAGAACTATCTAACAATATCATCTTCTAAATTCAGCAGTGTTGCTGTAATTGTTTTCGTTTAATAATACATACAGTTAAGACAAGAAAATTGTATTGACTTGATATTGGGACACTACATCAAACGCATTAATTTGATTCGTATTTTTATAATAAATATTTTTTCAAGTTTTGTTTTAAATATTTATCTCCAGTATAACTTGTATACACTATTTTAGATTTTTATCTGTAGTCGTAACATCACCTTGGGTTATATAGATTTAGGATTACCCATTCCAATAATGAGGGTCATAAACAACAAAATGTAATTACAGACCACCAATGTACATACATATCAGTCCTGTGTATGCTAAACACTTCCTCGAAAAATTGGTTTGTTTTAAAGGTTGTGTCAAACATTTCCAATAAAATATGTCTATTTAGTGTAGATTGCAGCATTACAATGTGAACAGTAAACAAGTAATTATTGTCTTTTTTATCAGAAATGATTTAATAATAAGTGCAAACACAGGCTGGCGCACCCTACACAGCTTATCATACTCATAGAAACATTGTAAATGGAATTGCGGCTGTGTCAGATGTGAATGTGCACGCATTTGAAGCGGTTGAAAACAAGATCATAAGATATATCAGAGGGAGGTCGGCTTTTGCGTAAAAATGCAAAGGAAAAGACTGAGCATAACTATTGGGCATAGCTCCGCTGTTGAGGTAGAGCACCCGTAATGGGCACCTTTCCAACTATAATTTAACGTATTATGTTCTTAATCAGCATCATTTCACTGAACTACATGCACATTTTTTAGGTAGGCTTTCCATGCTTAAAATATATATATATACTGATTTTTTTTTCAAAACCACCCCACGCTCGGCTTTTGTCCAGTTTATTTGCACCCCTGGGGTATATAAAGGTTCCATAATTCATCCAGATTTCGAAATATGGGCATGCAGTTGGTGTGTACAGATGCAGTAAAGGTGTTTAAAGTTTAAACAAGATGAAATAAGTATTCTTTTACAGACATATATTTTTTATAATTTGTTTTCTATGTAAGAGCGTCATGAAATGTTAGTGGTTTCAGCCAAGTAGAAATTGTGTTGGTTAAAAACAAAGTGTCATAAAATTCAAAATAGTATCATTTGAGTATATTTTGAACTTAGTTTTTATAGATACACTATATACAGCAATAATACCAAGAAATAGACATATTTACCGTTTACTTTTTGAAATAAAAATGAAAATGCAACATGCATGATTGGTATTTTCAGCAGTAAATCACCCAATTTAGCCATACCGTTGTTTTAATTTTAAAAATTTAAGAATGTGCATAAAAATTGCAACATATTTAACAATAAACATAGCTCATATGCTATATTAAATCAAATTACGTTAGAAAAGAAATAAAACGCGTTGCAAAAAGTATGCGTTTTCCGGCAAGATTCGAACCTGCGCGGGAAGAACCCAAAAGATTTCTAGTCAATCGCCTTAACCACTCGGCCAAAACACCTTCACATTAGTACCTGCTTAAATTAGATATCCATAAGTAAACAGGTAAAAAGGCTCTTCAATCTTCGAAGAAATCCGCGGGAAATCATTACGGGTGCGCTACCTTAAGACTGATTTTCACCGTGGCATTGATACTGCCCTTCAGTTCTAGCGTTTTCGTGTAGTGTCAAAATCTGGAGATCTTTTCATTGAACACGTAGTGTCGTATGAACTGAGCCCCTATCCACCTGTCCTCTTTAAAGCCAAGCAGACAAGCATCAGATCGCTCAGGGAATAAGAGATTGTGATGCAAACGCATCAAGTGATGCTGTGATGAGCTGTACGCCTGAAACAGAATGTTACGTACTTGATAGTGGCTCTTTGCTCCATCGTTATCCATGGAAAAAGGGCGACTCATGTAACGCAATAGCATAGTCTTATGTATATTTCACTGTAAGGCATTACGGACAAGCGAGAGTGTTGTTCGATAGCTACGAAGACGGTCCTTCTTTCAAAGACAACACACCACAAGGCGAAAAATGCAACCGTGAAACGATCACGTGATAGCATCACAACGTTGATGGGCGATTATTCAAATTCGCTTACTTTGCTCCTGCATTACTCCGAAAGCGGAAACAATACCATCTAGTACCGCCCTGATCATTGATGTAAACAAATAGTCACACAAACACAAAGTTCATAATATCAAAGAACTTTTAAGAACGAAGAGTGCGATGAGTTGCTCTGTGTTCATGTTTATTCAGGCTGTGAATCACCTTGAATGATTTTCGCCATCACAAAAAGTCAGTCTTTCGGAAATTAGTAACACTAATCATATCCTGTACTCTTGCAAATTTATTCCTCCTTCCAAACAAGTCTCTTGAGTACAAACCTTGGCAATTGCTTGATGATTGATCTGTTTGGTAGCAAGTTCAATGATTCCTTAGAATCACTGCGTCATTACATGTTCACAAAGAAAGTGACTACTGCCAAACAATTGGTAACTCCTGAGCGACTTCTGAACATCAAATGCAACAGTAGTCCATATCCAAGGCGTTTACTATCAAAAATGGTATGGATGGGTATGGCGCATTGGCAAATAATACGAAGCCTACTGAATGGGGATTGAAACAGGACAACGACCAATTAATTCCAATTCCGATCATGACCGAAAACAATTCTACATCTGAAGAACTATTAAAAAGAAAAGCATCCATCAAAACTTTTTTGCATGATATAAATCCTCTCGATGCAGCTGCAGACGCCATAGACTCCTCTTCTTTGCTGTGACAATCCAAACTATTCAAAAGAGGTCGGTACTTACGAGGAGGTCGACAACGACAATTTAACGCTATATTATTGACAAAGGTTATTGTATATCAGTGAAAGTGGGGAGGGGAATGTCATAAATTGCATTTGATGATTATGTAACTACGGCGTTTGACATAACAATCATCCTGTTTGAGTCACAGTTTATAGATGTGTGGTCCTTCCTATTGTGTCGTTGGCCAGTTTGGACATCATGTTTGATGTATATGTTACATAATAAACTTACACGATTTCTTGTAATCATAATGTGTTCTTTTGCCACCGGCATGCTAGGTATAGACACCAAAATCATCCAATTTGAGTGAACAGATACATAGCTATAATCAATAATAGGTTGTGGCGGCCATCTTGAATAATAAGTGATAATAATGGAGGAATGAAAAACCTGACCCTTTCATGCGATCAACAGCTTTGTATGGGAATATAAAAAGTTTTTTTTATTCAAGACAACAGCGTTTTGTAAATGATCACACACCAAGGCATGACTTTCATATTGGTAAGCATTGAAAAAATAGCCACATTATTCGTTTACTTTTATGTTGAATCACATAAATGAGTTTCATTGCTTTCGTATTTAGCAATACACACTCAAACAGAAACCGGGCCAGGACAGTCGCATACCAGCACACGGCCTCTCAGTGGCATGCAGTTCGGGCTTGCAGCTTCCGGTGTCGCAGTTCTGGCGCTCTTTGCATTGATTATGATGGTCGCTCTCTTCAAGAAGTATCGTAAGAAGTACGTGATTTTTTATGTCCCAACAAAAAAAACAAGAATACACAATTAGATGGTTATATCATCATAAACATTCTAAGAACTGAAAGCATGCAATGTTGAAAACAAATAATTGATTAACTATCTACCGGTAAATAGTAAAATAACAAATTCTATTTCATCATTTTACATTTAAACATTATAGCGTATCCAAACATTTATGTCGAGCGAGTCTTACTTACTTCTAAATTATCAGAAAGAGTTCCTTTTCCATATGTATGCTCATGTTTTATAAATAAGTATTTTATGAAAATAATTAGTAAAATGTTTTTCTTCAGCAAAGTCGCTGCACGCAACGGAACTGAGGAGATTCTTTAATCGCCGTGTTTCCATATCAATTTCATAGTACTGAACGGTAAAATCAAGGTCGGGGCTTCACTAACAATTAAAAACAAGTGATGCGATAAGACATTTTAGAAAATAATAGGTTTCTCTTACCCGCCCGTACTCAAGAAAAAAAATGTTCAGACCAAAACAATATATCTAATCGCTTAATTTCTGAATAGGGTTCTTATAGCTAATTAGTGTGGCATCTGCGTACGAAATAACATTTTGTGTATTTAGCAAAAAGTAATGATTCTGATGGTCGATGTGTGCGTTTCGAAACTTTGTCTCGAAAGTTTAAGTATACCCGACTGTTTTGTCTATGTTCTGAAATATTTTGACATATGTTTTTTCTATTCAAGAACTTATTTTCAATCATCAATGCATATAATCTACATGTTATTATTTTCCTAATAAATAAGTTAAATGATAAAATCTAGTTGCACTGTTTTACTCAATAAAATGGTCGAAAGTAGAAAAAGACGTTGAAAATGTCTGCATTTAATAAAATATATTAACCAATTACAAAGGGACACTTGGATTTGTGACGATTTTTGGGTTATTTCATTACCATTGACAGCAGATTTAACCATACAATACAAGAAGCAGTGTTTGCTGATTAAATTGTATTATCTATCAATTGTTTATTTTAATTATCTCAATATGTTACTAGTACACCAGTTGGAAAGCATCGGTTAAATTATTTGGCTGAATAGTCCTCAAATAATAAACATTTGCAGTTAAGTTTGTCCAATCGTGAACTAAATAAGTTGCCTACATTTGTTTCTATTTCGACAACGTGTTTTATCCTGAGAGATCTTCTCAATAATCTTCCGAATTGTATATGCCTCGTCTTTACATGAGCCGTTAAACCGAGAAGAACTTAACTAAGTAATTCACACAGGAATCTAAAGAAAACAGGGTATTTTCTCGATCGGAGCGTTTAGTGTATCCAGAACTATCAACCTTATCCCAACCAACACGTTTTCTTGGGTCGGGTTCGATATTGGCGACACCCGGTCCACTCTAATATACATTAACTGTGCATAATAAATGAGTTGTGTCGACCATAATTGTCATGATTATTAATATTACGAACATAAACATTAGAAACAGACATTATTTTAATACCCAAACAATGTTCATGCTGAGCTATCAGTTTAAGGTTTTTCAAATATAACACACAACCGCTTAGGACAATGAATGGTATTTAGCATGAACATGAACATACATTGTATTCAGTTTGCAGAAAATGCCTCTTACTCCGGGAACTTGTGATAAAATGTTATTTATTTTATTTCAGATATCAATCTGAATAGCAATAAAAACAATTGAACCTGTGCTAAGATTGAACACAACTAATAAACACATACTAAGCTGGCTGATTATGAAATACGTTTGCAGTCAATGTCAGAAATTTACTTTATTTACACATGTTTCCACTCGTATTATGCAAGAAAACACTATTGTTTATCTTTATCTTCTAGTAATGAATTGTTTAAAAAACACAACCATTCGAACCTTTTAAAGAATATCGTTGATCAAAATGTGTTCAAAAGAGATTTAGTTTGTAACATTAACAAGACAAAACTTGAATGCTTGCACTGATAAAACAAATTACACATATTTGTCTTTGATTCCACAAAGGGTACCTGTCACATGCTAAATCCACATCGATCTTTTCGATTACGTGTGGAATATAATCTATTAGTGTTTTGAATCGTTTAATCCTTGAACGTTAGCCGGCCTGGATTCAATGTTAGATAAGTGTGTTCGATTATCGCGCCAAGTCGTGAACGCTGAGTGTCCGTTAAGCCAGTTATTATGCGACGAATGCAAATACAATTCAGATGTATTTATTCTTATATGTTTAAGCTGAGAACAACATATATTGCAACCGTTTGCTAGTACAAATTTAAGCAATCTAAGGTATTGATTTTGTTTTAGAAATACTATATTTACATAAATCATGGACGTTCGTCGCTCCATCATAGTCATTGTTCGGGTTTGGTGCGTGGGACACGTTTTAACAGGTTGGTAATTATAATTTGTTTGTATCCAGCTTCCCGATTTGTATGCATATATTATCAAACGAGACACACACACGCTTTAATTGATATTTCGTATCACATTGTAACACATAGTATAAGCATCAGAAAAATAAATCAGTTTTTGAAGTAATATTACTAAAAGAAAAACTATTTTGCGAACACATTGAATAACCTTTTTTATTTCGGAAAAGTGGCTAACACTATATCGAGATATTTGTTCTAACAATTATACATTTCATTGCTCCATTAGTTAAGTAAGTTATTGCCTTTATAGCCTTTTCAGATTCTTCGACCCTCGCATTTCTTCAGTCTGTAAGTGGAACACCGACAGCAAAACCACAAAGCGGAAGTGGCGGGGCGCCAACCGCCAGTCCCAATTCTGGAGGCGGAGGGTCTCCAACACTTATTCCTCCAAACGGCGGCAGTGGGTCACTCACAGTATCAGGCAATCATACAATCGGTACGACCACTTGCGTCGTTAAGACTGAGTGATCCACTTGGTACAACAGACACACGCCTACCCCAGACACCGACGAGATTGAAGGAATGTCCGTATAGTTCATCGCCATTTGGAAAGTCATACGTTGAAAAATTCATTATAATCTGTAACATACCTAAATACGGTTGATGCACTGGCGTTATATGTTTTTTTTTGCAGAAACATTTCGAAACCCAGCTGCTCTCGCGTCTATTTGCGAGGTATGGTTTCAAAGACCAGTAATTAAGCTCGTATTAAATACCAAAACTAAGACGAATACTTATAATTGCGCTATCACATGCAACGCTTAGCATGTTTAGAACGTATTTCCTCTTAATATCGGTCTTATATGTTTAAACTCATATTTTAAAGCAAAACAATTTTAAGAACATACTAAACACTCAACTGTTATTGAACTTAAGTCTAAAGAATCATGCGAAGAATGTAAACACGTTTTTGCTGTCAAACCAAATTGCTAGTTGTTTTCCAAGCAGAAAATAAAAAAGAAGTGTTTAAAGAAGAATGCTTGTATTTGGGTGTACGTCAATACCTTTTACATTAATTATAGTATTATTAAATACGTGTTCTACGAACGAAATATTGACTTAAGCCGATTCCAAATGATATCACAACCTGAAGATTTCCCATCTAAAAACCCGAGTATTATGTCGTTTAAAATGAGTACTTTTGAGCAGAGATTATGCGAAGAACACATATCCAAATACTGTAAATTGTCTACTTTTGGTGATTCTTTTTTTTCAATTGTGCATGTGTATATGCATGGTATTGTTCCATATTACATGCTTAGTGAATATCAGTGTAATCGCATTTTAGTTTATTGCAAACTTTAATCGAATTATTTGAAAAACGACGAACTATTATTACAATGTGTAATGCAAGTATAAGAGTACCTAAACAAATACGAAACATAACAGCAGCACACTGTTTGCAAAACATGCCGATAATCAGCTTACGTTATTGCTCTACATTTATCCCCATGCTTTCACAAAACACGCGCTGCTTTGTTGGTTAAGTGAATTAAACAGGTGTCTACGTGCCAATTAGTGAAGCTTTCCTCAGGTTTTACAACTTCGATGCATTGTTGTCTTCATTTCAAAGTTGAACCGGGTTTTTTTCACATTATATGGTAATTCGGTAGGTATCAACGAAATCACTTTGCAATTTACATAATAAGGCGGGATCTATAGAAGCGGTTTACAATTGTGCAATAGAGGATAAAATACAAATAGATGATACATTTTATATCTTACTTGGTATTTGTACATACCGATGTTAATTTAATACCGTATGAAAATGTATGTACAGAATTCTCAAATCTGAAATGACGATTTTAACTGTGCATGACTTTAGCTTTAAGTTGGTATCGTTTAAACTTTCGTTTTGGGTAGAGTTTAACAAATACATATACAAATTAAAGCGTGTCTGCGAAGATTGCATATTACAGCTTCACTTCTAAATGCTTTTGTACTAAAATATTATTGTGAGGCAGAAAAAGAATCTTAGTTCAGCTGATAAACAAAAGACGATTCTTACCGAAAAAAAAACAACATTATCACATCTAGTAGTCTTTATATAAAGGACCTCTGATCACGCAATGATGCTGCAATATTGTACAACTTACATGTTAACAATTTGTCAAGATGTTGGCATAATTGTATGACTTAAATAAGTTACTGTAAAATGTGATTTAGTACACTCCCTGAAATGAAGGTAATACAGTGTTCACTTCTTTATATTGTAGTGTTTTTCAAATCTGTATACAATAATTTAAAACGATTCACTTTATAGTAATGTAATCAATAAAAATGCAATATATAATAAATAAAATTAAATTATTCGTTCAATATGCAGTTTATAATCTTCAACTAGTATGTATGTACATGTACATACATGTATATGAAACCACATGATACAGCCAATTATGATCCGAATGTATAGGTTAGACTTGGAGTTTTTCGAAATCTGATCATAACAATTTAGTGGTGTATCATAAAACAAACATACTACACTCGTCCTTCAAATGCTGTGTGCATCGTAAAACAACTTTAAGCCCATTGTTATTCGCGATTTCGACATTGTCAAATCACGCGTAACGAGACTGTGGAGAAAACGCGAGATTAAGAGTTCGGGGGGAGGGGTGTTCTGCCAGTATTCGCTCTACCTTCCCTATCCGCTAATGTAGTTATATATTGACTTTTTAAATAAAATAAAAGCGATACATTTCCGATTTAAAATTAATAAAGACAATCTTTATTTTTATTTTAACGTTCAATGACCATCTGCTCGATACTAGTTCAGTACCATTTTAATTAACTTCTGAGAAAAATAACAAGATAATACCTTACTGTGCGCACAAACCTGTCAAAAATTAAAACAAACCCAGTCTATTATTTTAAGTGCAAGTTAATTAAAACCCACCCACTTATTAAAAATAAACAATTTTTTTATTAGCTCAGTTTTCTAAATTTGCAGTACTTTAAATCAATTGGTATTTGCTCATTTCAGTAAACATAAGACTACTTTATAGTCAAATATATTTGATTTGTAAATTGCATAATAATCTATATATTTTTATTAGTTCTGTTGCAAGCCTAACTTGTTGTGCTTTTAAAATACATAAAAACATATTATTGACCTCTAGACTATTATTGAAGATCATTATTAAGCCAAAAGAGTCCCCAATTCCAAGCTTACCCTGGCCAGCTTAACTGGTAGAGTGCTGATCTCTGACTCACTCATGGGTTTGTAAGTTTGAGCCTCAACTCGGGTTCATCTCTTAGAAAAAATAACACCTAGCTACCCTGTCTGTAGCCCAAATTGAAGTTGAGGGTCAACGGCATACATGTATCAAATACAATGTATCTGCATATGAAAACATTTCAAGTAGATTCAACCACTGAGCAGGATAACTAAGTTTACCCCATGCTATTATGAAAAAATAAAAATAAATATACTATTAGATGTATCAAAAATACAAACCAACTAGTACCTACTAGTACTATCATAAGGAACATCATCCATTAACCAACTATTCTTCCAGGTCTTTTTGCTGTGCTACATCGACAGAAATTAGCGTTCGGTTCGGAGTACGACACATATTCAAACTTTAGTTGGTTTTAATGAAAATGACTCTAACCATGTTAAGATCATGCTTCTTTTACAAACACAAAGTCAAAGCGTCATTATGAGAGTCAAATGAAAGCCCTGTTTGGCCAAATAATCACAACAGTTTTGGCCATCGCATTGGTTCATGTTTAAATTACAAGTTTTTTTCAAACTTATTTGGATCTGCTGCAAAACAGATCCGCTTGTCTACATCAATACAAACACACATCTCTAAAATGTCACAGGCATCCACAATGCAATTCCTTTTGGAAGATTTTAAAATTGTGTTAAGTCAATGTCATGAAAAATTGTGGACCATAAGTCCAGGTCACTGTTATTACATTCAAGGAAAAAATTGACTTCATCTGCCTCCAAGATTTCAATGCATGCAAATAATTTTACAGATTCATCATTACTATATTTACCATACCACAGTACAAACCCATAACATATGCTGTAGATCAAACTAAACTTAACTGAATAAGAATTTCTCTTTTGCACTCTTGTATATGACTTACAATGGAAAACTACCCCATTGATGTTCAATCTTTTATAAAACAGTATATTAACATCATCATTTTCACAATGAATGAATCCTCTAAACATAAGTTCCGTTAAAATGTCCAGTTGTTTCTTAACAGTCTTCCCCATGGTAGTAATGTCTTCATAATGCTGAAACCCATTATTTTTTGTGAACGACTTGACAAAATTGAATGCCATATCAGTAGACTTGACAGCATTACAAATAGATGGGAGTAGTTGGTATATATTCACAGCATTTACTATTTGTAAGTCAATATATTGAGTACCATGAAATATTTTAAGGAAGTCTCCATTTGCTCCTTCACAGGCAAAACAAGAGTAGCTCCATAATGGACCAAGTTCTTTGACCATTGCAGGCAGATGAAGCAAAGAATGAGCATTAACGGTCAAACATTTTTCACTATATAAATATGGTAGCATGAAAACAAAATACTGTAATAATCCTTCTGCCTGTTCTATATCCTTAAGTGAAATACTTGATGGGTTTAAAAGAAAAATACCTTGTACAAGTGCATAGTAGTGATAAAGGTATCTCATTTGAAAAACACCTTGTAAACATGGAATTGAATAATAAAAAAACATGCCCTTTGTTCTGATGCTTTCCAAAATTGTATATGTTCAGAAATTGCTCTAGGCGTCCTTGTTATAAAATGAGGCACTTTGATTTTAGACAACCTGTCATCAACTATCTTAACATCTTTATGAATAGAAAATGTCTCCTGTGAGTTTCCAGAACTAAACCATAGTTTCATGAACATTCTTTTAAGTCCTAAATTGATAAGGTGCATATAATCCTTTGCCACACTTATAACATAATCAAATACTGGACAAAACATTAACACAGATGGTCCCTTTATTCCATTTGCATGCTTGACAGTTGCATTTATTGCTCGTATAGAATCAGAAAAAAACCTCTTCATGTTTCCTTTCTGGTCCAGTGGCGTTTTCTTGGTTGTAGGGAAATATTCTGACATTACCTCCTTTTGCTGTTCTGTGAATTTCTCCTGACTGGTAGCACTTAATACACGAATATTCTCCAGTATGTGACATCATATTTTGCACTGTACTCATTGCAGGAAGATCACAAGACATACAGTGCATATATCCTCTAATGTGCAGATTGTGAAATCGAACACCATCTTTTAGAATATTCAATGAATCCACCATTGGAGTTAAAAAGGACTTCATAATTGGTTTGGTTGGACCACACCACAAACCAGCTAGCAGCATGAACTATCTGTTTGTTCTCATTCTGAGGCAACTCATTAACCATCATGAAAGTTGTCCAAATAGAAGTGTTTGAAGATTTGAAAATCGGCACACCATCTGTATTAAATACCAATGACAAATTTGTAAATGACTGGGTACTGTCAGGAAAAAAGTTTCCTATACTGATCACCATCATATATATCCTCAATATTTCCAGCTTTCTTTTTCTTTCTCCTTAGGGGGTTTTGATCCCATCCAGAAAGTCATTTCTCTGACACAAGATTTTCAGTTGAGTGATGATGTCTAGTTCAATAAAATGAGCTCTGTTTTTCTTAGTAAAATTTTGATTGCATAAGGGATTCGAACAAACATTTTCATTTTTATTACATGTCTGGTCACATCCTAAACAAAACATGTTTTTTTAATCCAACTGTTTAGAAGGCTTGTTTTAAGCCTTTTTGAATCTATGAACACTGTTAAATACTGGATGGGAAACCATTAAATGCAAATTAATTAGTGTCAGTAGATCACCTAACTGACTTGATGTTAAACAATGAGCAATGGTATGCATCCATATAACGAGAATGCTTGATTTTAGTGTCAGTGTGTGTCCGGGACCCACAGGTTGGTTTAGTAATTCGGTTTCCTCAGTTTCGACATCACTATTTACTTCGGAATCTAAACTTTTAGTTGCGTCACGTAATTCATCGATCAATCTATTAACAAGACTGTCATCAGGACTATACATCACACCATTAGTTTCTGAAGTGTCATCTTCTAACTTCTTATCTCCATTATCATCTGAATGGTTTTTCACTGAATTTTGAAATTCATCAGCTTCTGTTTTAATAAAAAGATTATTAGTATTGATTGAAGACTCTGTTTTCACTTTAGGATTGGCATTTAAGTCTGATGAAGTACAAGAGGCTGCAGTTCCAGCAATGTCAATTTCTTTGTGCATTTTAGAATCAGTGTTCACAGACAATTTAGTAAAGTGTGCATGTTGGTCTAATGTTTTTTTCTGTGTTGTGAGAAATGTGATCATATGTGTTCTCATCCACATTGAACCCTTGAGCTTTTTTCACTCTTCTTTTGTAAGACTTGGGACGAACTTGATTTCTTATGTTGACATGCATGATCTTTTCCTCTGCAAAATGGAAATGTATATTCAAAATAAAAACCAGGCACATATATCGAGCATGATAACAGAATTTATGCAGTATATTCAGTTGTGGTAAGAAGTCTCTACTACGGTACGACAACTCCTAGCACAAACTGACAAAGTTCCCATGGTACTATGACTTCTTAAATTACCATCAATTAGGATGTCATTTCAATTTAAAATTTAACCTATATTTCAAACCAATATTTAAATCAATCAGACAATGTCATGCACACACTTCACAAAATGTTATGCATTATAATTGCATGCCATCGAACAATGCTTATATAGATATAATGATGAATTATCTCATCAAACTTTTACTGAAATTAAATTAGATTTACAGGTTGAATGCCATCGGTCAAAAGCTACACATAGCTTTTGTAACCATGTTAATTTTCTCATTCGACAATAAAGAAATATTGAATTTCCTTATGCCATTTTAATAATGTGCAAATCCATGCCGAGATCGATGTCCGAACATATTTATCCGAATCATATTAGATACATGTAAAATATAAATATTCAAACAATTACTCCAAGATCTTACCTTTGCCCAAATCGTTTCCACAATCCATCTTATGTTTTATAAATGGCTAATAGTACTAAAAATATGTATTTTTTCTTCACCCACACAAGTTTTGTCTAAATGATAACTCGATCGTTATTGCTGTTGTAACATGAATGATTCTTTGCTTTGCTGGTTTCGGCAAACGCAGTCATGAAATAACCGGGTACCAGCGGTTACACCTCGCTGATTGAAGGTCGGCTCAGACAATTATTATAATTCAAACAGACGAAACTGTTATTATTGCTTTTTTGCCTTTACAAGGATTAATTTTACACACACACGCGCAAATCAAATATCAAAAATAGCTATGAGTTACATTTTAGCGTTGTATATTTAAGTGGCACATTTTCATATGAACTTGCAGCATACGACATAGACATTGTTTCTGAAAGATTTTCGTTTAAAATAATTTTGTCAACAAACTTATTGGCGGTTAAATCGACTTGAGAAATATATCGCAGCCTTATTTTTCGTGATTTGCTGGTCAACGTAGATTTCGATTTTTCATTTGTCGGAATGGATAAAAGAAAAATGAGAACGCCTAAAGTTTACATGGATGGTAAGTTACTTTCATAAATTTCGTTGTTAATTAATATTGAAAGACAAAACGTAAGTGACTCAGTTACCGATCGCTTTGTTCATAGTGATTTTTTTCTGGTGCAGCCTGCAGGCTTTGGCGTACCATTACCGATGCATTAGTGTACCATTTTAGGCTTAAGCGTACCACGTACCCCATTTAATCGATGTGCTTATATATAGGGTAAAAATTCGCACTCCTGATATATTAAGGACAGTTTAAAGGTGTTAAAAGTTTTTAAACAGCATTAATTTGAAAATTAACGCGTGAATTGGTAGCTGTTTATTGATATACAGTAAACCTGTGATTACTCCAGGTCATACAGGTCTGACGTGGATTCTCGAGTTATCGCAGGTTTCGAGTAATCCCAGGTAATAGTTTTTCTGAATCGTTATTTTGGTGATACTTAATTTTTAATCAGATTGTGACATAGCTTGCCTTGTTACATTGAACGTAGCTAAAGAAACTTCGTACAGTACAGTACAGTTCATATAGTATTGACAGACCTGTACGCTGAAGCAAATCCCATATCGAAAGTCAACCAGAGTCGTAACATATTTATGTCACGCTATAAATCAAAGACAGTTCATTTTCTTGGATACATTTCTACATATATTGGTGAATGAATATAAACAAGGGCTGTTTGTAAAACATGCATGCCCCCCTATATGGGATATAAATGGTAGTAGCAGCTATTGTGTGAATACGTTTTTTGTCACTGTTGGTGGTGGTGGTGGTGGTGGTGGTGGTGGAAGAAATAATAATAGTAGTAGTAGTAGTAGTAGTAGTAGTAGTAGTAGTAGTAGAAGTAGAAGTAGTAGTAGTAGTAGTAGTAGTAGTAGTAGTAGTAGTAGAAGTAGTAGTAGTAGTAGTAGTAGTAGTAGTAGTAGTAGTAGTAGTAGTAGTAGTAGTAGTAGTAGTAGTAGTAGTAGTAGTAGTAGTAGTAGTAGTAAAAGTAGTAGTAGAAGTAGTAGTAGTAGTAGCAGCAGCAGCAGCAGCAGCTGCAGCAGCAGCAGTAGTAGCAGTAGTAGTAGTAGTAGTAGTATGCATTACAAAAATGCAATTAGCCTTACATTTGGTAAAATTTAAATATATTACAAGGGAGGCAAATGCTGTAACAATAAATTTAAGTGGTGGTGGTGGTGGTGGTGGTGGTGGTGGTGGTGGTGGTGGTAGCAGCAGAAGAAATAATAGTAGTAGTAGTAGTAGTAGTAGTAGTAGTAGCAGTAGTAGTAGTAGTAGTAGTAGTAGTAGTAGGAGGAGAAGTAGGAGTAGTAGTAGAAGTAGTAGAAGTAGTCAGTAGTAGTAGTAGTAGTAGTAGAAGTAGTAGTAGTAGTAGTAGTAGTAGTAGTAGTAGTAGTAGTAGTAGTAGTAGTAGTAGTAGTAGTAGAGTAGTAGTAGCAGTAGTAGTAGTAGTAGTAGTAGTAGTAGTAGTAGTAGTAGTAGTAGTAGTAGTAGTAGTAGTAGTAGAAGTAGTAGTAGTAGTAGTAGCAGCAGCAGCAGCAGCAGCAGCTGCAGCAGCAGCTGCAGCAGCAGCAGCTGCAACAGCACTAGTAGTAGTAGTAGTAGTAGTAGTAGTATGCATTACAAAAATGCAGTTAGGCAAATGCTGTAACAATAAATTTAAACTTATTGCATTTGTTTCCCCTGTATATAGGTAGATATAATAGTGTATTACCTCCCCTGTCCTGCTTATATTTGTATTAATCAACAAAATTAAACATTAACACAATATTTAATATACAAAATATACATAATATGGGCTGTCCGTTGTAGTGGCAGCCATTGTGTGATACGTTTTTGTCACTGTGACCTTGACCTTTGACCTAGTGACCTGAAAATCAGTAGGGGTCATCTGTGAGTCACGATCAATGTACCTATGAAGTGTCATGATCCTAGGCAAAAGCGTTCTTGAGTTATCATCCAAAAACCATTTTACTATTTCGGGTCACCGTGACCTTGACCTTTGACCTTGTGACCTCAAAATCAATAGGGGTCATCTGCGAGTCATGATCAATCTACCTGTGAAGATTCATGATCCTAGGCATATGCGTTCTTGAGTTATCATCCGAAAACCATTTTACTATTTCGGGTCACTGTGACCTTGACCTTTGACCTAGTAACCTCAACATCAATAGGGGTCATCTGCGAGTCATAATCAATCTACCCATGAAGTTTCATGATCCTAGGCGTATGCATTCTTGAGTTATCATCCGAAAACCATTTTACTATTTCGGGTCACCGTGACCTTGACCTTTGACCTAGTGACCTCAAAATCAATAGAGGTCATCTGCGAGTCATGATCAATCTACGCATGAAGTTTCATGATCCTAGGCGTATGCGTTCTTGAGTTATCATTCAAAAACCATTTTATTATTTCGGGTCACCGTGACCTTGACCTTTGACCTAGTGACCTCAAAATCAATAGGGGTCATCTGCGAGTCATGATCAATGTACCTATGAAGTTTCATGATCCTAGGCCCAAGCGTTCTTGAGTTATCGTCTGACAACCACCTGGTGGACGGACCGACAGACCGACATACCGACAGACCGACAGACCGACATGAGCAAAGCAATATACCCCCTCTTCTTCGAAGGGGGCATAATTACTGCAGCCATCAGGGCATATATTTTTTAAGGTTCACATTATTCAATGTATATCTTAAAATAGATGCAAATACCTCTCATCGGCCTGAAATTCACAATGTTGACGCCATTGTCGCGTTGTCACGTGACAAGTTTTAATTTGGATACTTTCGGATCGACCTTGACATTTTTTCTGAAATTGTAAACATAACTTTCGTTTTCTGAAATGTATTATTTGTGATGAACAACTTACGTCTGGTGGATTTCAAAGTGAATTTGGTAATTTTAAATAATTTTTACTTTGAGTTTGTATTTACCCTACAATTTGTTTACAAAACAAGCAAGAATAATTTAAAATGCCGGGAAATGTCATGCTGAATTTGAAAACACTTGAGCACATGGTATGTTACTTAAAATGGATATAACGTCAGATCAGTGCGCCGGTGTGTAGGCTGCATGTTTTCAGTGCTCGTACAAATTGAACAATTCTACATATTTCTACTGGACTTTAAATTCTGAAAATTGTCTAAAGTGGATGTTATGTGATTATGAGCGGTATTCCAAAACAAAACTGCGGAAATATCATACGCTTTTTAAGGAAATTGGATTTTAAAACACACATTTATAAAGGTCTTTATGTCCATATCTCCGGTTATTTTTCCATAATTTTCCATGAATCTTCCGGAACAAGACGAAATTATTACGCATTGAGCGTAATAAGTCCACACAAAATAGTTCGCATTAACTTCTATTTACTTAAATCTACGTTAACTGCTCACCTTTATTTTGTGTAAAGTATGCTGCATTTTAGAGAATAGTACAAATAATTCAAAATTAAGTTTCACACTAACATTCATGTGACAGTTTATCTGTATATCACACTAACATTCATGTAACAGTTTATCTGTATACTCCTTATTTACTTGACCATATACATAGTGGTTGAGGAAAACTTCTTTTGTTTTCCATCGTCCTATTTTCATTACTGTTTCAGGTAATGTCCCGATTGACACTGCTTGCGTTGCACCTGTTGGTCTAAACGATTTAGCACTAAATCCTTGATCACTTAAGCCTGCAGCAGTAATACTGTCTTGTAAGATATTTGCAACGGTATCAGCAGTAATATGTTTGTACGGTGCATTCAAAGCGATAAATAAGGGTCTATAATCACCCTGACGGAACTGCTCCGTTCTTTCAATATACATCTTAAGACAACTTATGGGATCACATGATGAATCATCACAAGGTGGAATGTTAATTTCAAATCCCTGTCTATTTGTGTCATTTTTAATTGCCCAAAAATGTAAAGTCATTGAGCCATCATTTTCAAAATACACATCATCAACTGACATAAATGTCGGGTTTAGTAAATTTGTCTGCGGATCAAAGCTTTTCCCTTTTGGGGCCAAATCGGATGGCCGTGTCATGCACACAATTGCAAGAAGAGTTACAGCTTTCATACTTAGCATTTTTAAAGTTAGTTTGTCGTTAGATTCCATTTTATTAAACAACTGTACGAAAGCCTCTATTGGCATCGGTTTTTGACGAACCATTGGTCTCTTAGTAGCTGTTTTTACCAGTGATGTAACGAGTCTATGAATATCACTACTATCTGTAGGCGATTTCAGGCCCAATGCCTGGAAGAACGAGCTTAAAGCTGCTAGCGAAATCTTCAATGCTGATTCTGGACGTTCAGACTTATCAGCGATAGAACACAAATAATCTGCCAAATGGGCTGTTGTAGAAGTATCAGTTGCCACATAGTTATGTAATTTGCAGAATACTAAATATTTTTTAATATACACATTGTAAGTAGATAATGTTGATTCAGCCAAAGAATGTACAGTTTGTTTTGCCGCTCGCGGGGACCAGCCTAAACAACGTAATCTGTTCGCCCACATACTCTCCAAGCGAAAATCTTCCATCTGGGATTTTTCAAAGGTTCCCTGGCCCCGATGGCCATCACTGTTCTTTTTGACATTGGAAGTTCCACTGGCAGATCTATTGCCATTTGCGTTAACTGTCTGAACCATGGCTGCCCCGGCCAAAGAGGTGCTATCACTGTAGCTGTTGCATTTTGAAGATTTATCACATTTAACACTCGCGGAAGAAGCGCAAACGGAGCATTCACATAATTGTTCATTTGTTTCCAATTTGTCTGCGCAAGAGCGTCCACCCCGGATGTGAACGGGTCGTAAAATAGAGAATTGTATGTCTTTAGCTGGGTCGACGTTATCGATGCGAATCTGTCCACATCGTGTGGACCCCATTTGCGGTCGAGCATTTTGAACAACTGTGGATGAAGCATCCACTCGTACGAGGATTCTATTCGGGAGAATAAATCCGTCCTCCAGTTTTGCGTTCCCGAAAGGTATTTCGCCTGAAGTTTTATGTTTTCCTCCATGGCCACTACGTGAATCGAACGCGCTATTGCGTCTAGGGATGCTATGGAACCACCCATACCATTTATCATTGCAGCTGTAGTCACGATGTCTGAGAGAACTTGTATGCTGCGATTGCATAAATCCGCTTTGAAAGATTGTATGCCCATTAGTAAAGCTAATAGTTCGCGGTAATTGGAACTTTGTTGCTGAATACGAAGGGTCCAAAATCCCTGAGCTTGCTTGTGACTGTCTGTGAGCCATGCTCCCCAGCCTGACTTAGACGTGTCTGTGATTAATTGTGTATCTATTTGTTTGTTAACAACAAAAAAGGCGTTCCACTGTGAAACAGAGTCCAACCTCCACTGTAAATCAGTATATGTGTATTTGTCTAAGAACAAAATGTCACTCCAAGACTTTCGGGTAGCAAGTAATCTATATAAGTTTCTGAGAAGTAACTTTGCAGAAAATATACACTTTGACATGGACACACATTGCCCTTAGATTCTTTCTAATCCACGAGCTTTGATTTCCCCTTTAAATAACACTTTTTTAATATCGCGTTTCAATTTGCGAATACGTTCGGATGTGATACGAATTACACACTGTTCACCCGAAGTGTCAATAATATATCCCAAGTAAGGTTTAACATATGACTCCACTAAAGAAGACTTTTCAAAATTCACCACCCAACCTAACTCTTGTAAAGTTTTAATTAAAAGCTGTCTATGACTATTAATACATTTCTCTTCGGCTAATAAAATAAAATCGTCTACATACACTACAACTCGTAATCCCTGAGAACGAAGATATGTTATGACTGGTCGTAGAACTTTAGTAAAGAAATATGGACTACATGAGTGTCCGAACGGCAACACAGTCCATTTGAAATAATTACCACGGAACTGAAATCCTAACAGCTCTTGATGGTCCGGGTGTACTGGTACATGAAAAAACCCATTTTTTAGATCAGCAGTTGCAATATAGTCTTTAGGTTGAATAAATGAAATTACAGTACTTATATCTTCATTCTTAAACTTGGGTGGTTGACATTTATTATTCAGCAATCTTAAATCAGTAATAAGTCTATATTTTCCATTTTTCTTTGAAATACAATTTATAGGCGAAATACACCTTGGCTTAGCCTCACATGGTACAACATGACCTAGTAACAACAAGTCATTAATTTCTTTTAACAAAAACTGCGATTGTAAAGTAGAAAACTGCCTGTTTTCACAACAAAAACTTGGAATGTCACCAACTATAGGACACTTAATACCATTGGCAATATAACTCAGAACAGTTTCAGAAGCACCTATCTGGCGCCATGCATCACGATTTGATGCTAAAGTATTTCGCATTATTATAATAACTTATTCTATCTCAACATCCGACTGTCGGTTGCCGGGTGTTTTAAAACGCGCTCCTTGCAACTGATCAAAGACATCGCGACGGCCCCTGCCGTAATGGTTACCTCTTCCACTACCATACGATGGATTACCAGAAAAAGACCGTCCACGCCAACGTCCTCTTGGCGGTACCTCAAACCGACGAATACTAGATAATTCAGCGGCAACACGTATGTTGTTAAGTGTTTCCCGATCAAAACCAGAGGCGTTTCCTTGTTAACAACGAAAAATGTTTGCTGTAGGCTCATCGAAGTTGCTATTTTACACAAAATAAAGGTGAGCAGTTAACGTAGATTTAAGTAAATCCTATTGTATCCTCTTATTTGAAGCAATTAGGAATATTATCACTGTATAGAGGAAACAGGGTTGGTAAAAATCAATACAGGGTTCTATTGTCAACAAGTTACTTAAAAAAGCTCGGGAACATTACTATACAGATAAAATTGAGTCGTGTGGCAGAGATCCGAAAAGCCTTTTCAAAGTCACCAAACATCTGCTCGGAAAGAAACCTAAAGTTATATTAGCATCCAATTATTCACCAAGGGAGCTTGCTCAATATTTTAGTGATTTTTTCGTGGATAAAGTGGAGTGTATTAGAAAAAATATATCTTCCCAAACTACAAATGACTTCAATACTTTTGATTTGGAAGATTCAAAAGAGCAATTTAATGAACTGACACCAGCATCAGAACAAGAGATATCAAAGCTTATCTCAAAGTCAGCAAATAAATCGTGCGAAATTGATCCCATCCCAACGTGGCTGGTAAAAGAATGTTCAGTGGAGTTAGTTCCCATCATCACAAAAATTGTTAATGCTTCTCTTAACACAGGTAAAGTGCCAACATCATACAAAAGTGCGCGCATCAGACCTCTATTGAAAAAGGAAACATTAGGTTTCATCGGGTGGTGCGGTGGTCGAGTGGTAACACTCTGGTCTACCATTCCAGAGGTCCCCGGTTCAAATCCCGGCCGGGGCACTGGAAATTTCAGAAATGCTACAAGTGTTTCCCACCCAACTAGAGATGTACTGGTATGAAACCCAGGTAATTCTCGTGTGTATCGGTGCTATACACTGAGCACGTAAAAGAACCAAGGTATCTATTCGCAAAGAGCTAGGGTATCGCACCCGGATTCCTTGTATCGCAAATACTGTCTCGTCTGCTTGCTGTCTCTTCAGCAAAACCAAAGGACCCCATTGGAAATAAGTGCTTGCACTTTCATGGGTTACCCTTGACCGCAAGGTCAAAATAAATACATACATACAGATCCCGATACACTCAAGAACTATAGGCCAGTATCGAATTTACCATATGTGTCTAAAATTCTGGAGAAGGTAGTAGACTCACGCTTAGAACATCACATGGATTCAAACAATCTCCATACAGATCCCGATACACTCAAGAACTATAGGCCAGTATCGAATTTACCATATGTGTCTAAAATTCTGGAGAAGGTAGTAGACTCACGCTTAGAACATCAAATGGATTCAAACAATCTCCATGAGCCAAACCAATCTGCATACAGAAAATGGCATTCAACAGAGACCGCCTTGATTAAAGTTCACAACGACATTTTACAATTCTTAGACCAACACCAAGTAACAGTGTTGGTGATGCTGGAACTCTCTGCAGCCTTCGATACCATCGACCACGAGACACTGCTTGTACGGCTCGAAACCCATTTCGGAATTACAGGGCAGCCACTGGCTTGGATGAAGGCATATCTGAGTGACCGTTTTCAGACTGTCTGTATAGACGGAGAGCTGTCAAAGCCAGTGCATATGACATATAGTGTGCCCCAAGGCTCGGTGTTAGGCCTCAAATTCTATGTCATGTACACGAAACCTGTCGGTGCTATATGTCGTAAACACAGGATAAACGCACATTTTTATGCTGATGACTCACAGCTTTACATGTCATTCAAACCAACAAACCCTGCAACAATAGAAGACACTATTAACCAAGTGACGGATTATTGTCTTAATGATATTACCCATTGGATGAATACCAACATGCTGAAACTTAACTCAGAAAAAACCGAATTAATTGTGTTCACATCTGATAGGGACAAGAATGAAGTTTCTAACATTACTGTGAAACTAGACAAGTCAGACATAATACAGTCATCTAGTGTAAGAAACCTGGGTGCTTTCCTGGACTCTAAGATGAACATGGATCAGCATGTAAATTCTTTCTGTAGATCCACCTACGCTCAGTTAAGGAAAATTGGTCGCATTCGGCAATATATCAACACAGATGCCACCAAAACCCTGATAAATGCGTTAGTAACATCTCGACTGGACTACTGCAATGCTCTGCTGTACGGAATTCCCCATCATACGATCAACAAATTGCAGGTTGTTCAGAATACTGCTGCCAGAATAATAACTAGAACATCAAAGTACAGTCACATCACACCGATTTTGAAGGACCTCCATTGGCTACCTGTACAGTTCAGAGTGAACTATAAAATAATGACACTTACATTTAAAGCTCTACATGACCAATCTCCAGCGTATATCAAGGACATGATAGATGTCTATAGACCAACGCGTAATCTACGTTTAGCACACCAATCGATGGCACTGGTACCCTCAGAAAGCAAACAAGTGAAGTACGGGGAAAGGAGCTTCAAATCAGTTGCTCCGAAATTGTGGAACTCACTGTCTGTACATGTTAGAGACTGTCAAACACTCCAGTGTTTCAAAAGACAATTGAAGACCCACTACTTCGTGCTGGCCTACGGAAACGGATTACATCAATATTGGCACTTCATAAACTGCTAATGTACTTGGATAGTCCACAATTGTTGTTTTAATGTTAATTCCTTTTATAACAGTAATGTTTCATGTGACGATTTTATTGATTCTATTGTTTTACCAGGCTACGGGTTTCTTATCATATGCTTAGTTAGATTTTAAATTGTTTTACAATGTTATGGTTATTTTATGTGTTTTTTTACAAGATTATGATATGTATTCATTATTGTACAGCGCCTTTGAACGTGTTTTATTGCATGAAAAGGGCGCTTTATAAATCAGGTTTATAATAATAATAATAATATAACGTCATATGACCGTGAAATCTCGGGAGATTCGCATTTCAAAAATGCCTGTCGCATCACTGTTTTTCTCGGTATGTTAGAGCAGAAAAGATAAATATTAAATGTTTAAGATAGTATTTTGTGAAAGAATATATAAGTTAAATGTGAAAAATGTCAATCTCTCCGGTAAAATGGTTGATGTGGGCCAATAACTGTATTTAACAGCTGTTTTGGACTGGTGTTTGTTAACTGTCAACTTTTCGGGAATTTCTAGTTGACTTTCCTAATGGAGTTGGTCCATAACTTTAAAGTCGCGTCAGTCAAAACTCATAAAAAGCAACAATTAAGGTTATGGTAGCCAGAACTACATTGATTGATGTATGGTGGACAAACAAGTTATCGAACACCTAAGAAATTACGTTCAAATGGAAAACACTTATCAATAAAACAATATGTTTTAACAAATTTAAACCAGGGTCAATTTATAAAAGTATATTTCAATATGTTTTATGAGGCTCATTAGTTTATCTCTCATCGGTTGGTAAATATGTAAGTTGTCTTTAATTATATCGATGTGCTAATACCAGAGACCCTTAGAAAATGATCAAAGAGGACTCAGGGACACCTATAGAGAAATAGTTCCACCAGGATACGAGGTAAACGGTTGCATCATGTGTGAAATCATAGGGGGTAAAGGTGTTGTAAAATGCTGTGAGTGACAGTTGGATATGTAGAAGATATGAATATAGCCAATGACTGAAAGATGCTTAGTAAGATAATATGATTTTATTGGAAAAAAGGATCTAGGGGTGTGTCAGAATGCTGTAAGAAGAGAGTTAGTGATGGTGATGATAATCAGTGATAATAGCTTGCAGCATGCGATATAGACATTGTATCTGATATATTTTCGTTTAAAATAATTTTGTCAACAAACTTATTGGTGGTTAAATCGACTGGAGAAATATATCGCAGCCTTATATTTTTCATTTGTCAGGATGGATAAAAGAAAAATTACAACGCCTAAAGTTTACGTTGATGGTGCGTTACTTTCATTAATTTCGTTGTTAATCTGTGTCTGCTAAAAACATGTACAATTAAATTGCAAACGGAAAATTACTATGCTTTTTGGTGTGTAAATGCACATTTTGATAAATGCAATCAAAAAGTAATAGCAAAAAACACATACAAACGCGTAAATAATGATATCATAAATGCATTCCTTTACCTGTTTTCGGCGCATTTGTTTCAAGCGAAATATGAAAGTAGGTCATGGACTTCATGTACGACCATTTGTTTGTGGGTGTGACTTCATATCCAATTTTGCGCATGTGCATGCAGAACCAAAATACAAACATCCAATAATAGGTGCTGTTTAATAACAGGTTCGACTACGATATATTAATTTACTTCAAGTACCCTACTGTTCGAAATTTTCATCAAGGCATATCATTTTAATTTTAAATCTTAAGTGTACGTGTATTCGAATTTCACAATGCACATACATATGTTTTCATAAAATTCTGAATCTTAGCTTTTTATGCCCCCAAGGAGGGCATATAGTGATCCGACTGTTCGTTCGTCTGTCTGTCCGTCACACTTAGCGTTTAGGTTTCGAAAAATGCTCATAACTTCTATGTCGCTTCAGATAGCAATTTCGTATTTGGCACGCATGTGTATATGGACAAGGCCTTTCCATACGCATACACATTTTGACTCCTGTGACCTTGGCCTTGAACTAAGGGTCCGCGTATAAACTTTAGGTTTTGAAATCTGCGTTTAGGTTTCGATAAAAGCTCATAACTTCTATCAAGTGTTCATAGGGAGCATAAGTCATCCTATGGCGACAGCTCTTGTTTATAATTATTTAGCAGCATAATTGTCTTCATTTTGAGAATGTTTCGGTTAGCTATTGACGGAAAATTAAAGCTCAATGTTAGGGAGGAAGGTAACGTTTACTGGTAACTTATAACTGGTAACTTATAAAGAAGCAAAATAATCACTGCTTAATGATATGTATGCTCCTTGATATAATTAATATATATTACCTGTGTACTTATATTTCATTAGTTTTAGCTTTCAAATTTCCCCTATCATTATATTCTTAGTCTTATGGTTTCAGCACAATAATAAGCTTTTCATGTGTTTGCTGTTTCATTCTTTTACAGTATTAAGTTGGCGTATATTTTTAATATATTTGAGTTCCTCATTCAGTATTTATATGATTTTTTTATGTTTAAAATGATAATTTTTAGAGCTGTGGAGCTGCATTAAATACACTGAGGACGGAAAACTGGTTGTCCAGCGAAAAGAAGACTTGGTGCCTGTTGATGATCAAGAGCGATGTGGAACATCATTAGGAACTGGGGAAGCATGCACTAGGAAGTTCATTGATAATAATATTTATCAAGCCATTTTTGTTTATGAGTCAGGTGTGTTTTGATTGCAAGATATAAATCATTTTTTGTTTAACCTAATTATCCTTGCATTGTTTTGTTTTTCCTTTTGGCAAATGACTCAATAGTTATTAAATTAATGCATATGTATGATTTCTTTTATCCCTACCCTATAAATCCCTACTTTTTGTAAAGTCCCTAGTTTTTGTGTAAAGGCAGTAGAAAGCTTGACTGAATGTACTATTTATATTTATAAACATTCAGAATAGATTCCATAAAATAATGTATGTGCTGTATATATACATTTTGTATTTATCAAAACTATATATACACTATTGTATGCAACTTTTATTTTATTGTCATGGCACAAATTAGTATGAAGAGGATAAGTTTTAAAGCCACGTTCATGGATATGATATCAATTGCATTTCAGATCAAAAGGAGCTCTGCCTGAAATACATGATTGAAGAAAATAAAAGAATGAAAACAGAGACGAAAGAAGAAAAAATCGTCAAAAAAGCAGAAGCTACCAAGCAAATCGATTCAAATTCCGCACCAGAGGATGTTTCCTACAATGAGAAGAAGAAAACTAAGAAAGGTATTGATGACAGACTAAAACAAAAAATTTTTTTTCGTTAATCTATAGAACATGGTTTATTTAAATTGACATAATGTAAACTTAAAATGACATAGGCTTGGACTATAAAAACTTAAACTTTGTAATATGGTGTTGTTAAGCTCTTATTGTTATTTTGTTTTAGAAAAGCTGACAAAATCCAATGACAAAAAAGCAGAAGAAACAAGTAAAAGGAAAAAAGGTAATTACAATGTACTGGTACTGTTAATACATTTGTAGTGACTTACAAATGTGTGTAATTGTGTTTGGCATGGCTTTTCATTTTGGGTTCAGACTGTATTTAAAAGGATGTCGATTAACCTTGGTATTGAAACATTTAAGTAAGATTGTTGAATGAAATTTTTCATAATGAAGGAATCAGTCGATGTTATGAGTATTTCTGTGGTACAAGCCATTTTGTTCATGATTATTATTTTTTGCATTCTAGACTAAGGTTTTGGCTCATTGACCTGCACTCTGTTTAGTTATTGCCAGTGTACGTCTGATCAAATCTCTGCTTTTTCAAATATAGAAATTATCAAATGAAATTACTGGTACCCTGTCTCGCAATGTCCACTGAAAACATTCTTTGGTTTTCAGAAATCAAGGAAGAAGAAAAGAACAAACTTCGAGCAAAAGAAAAAGCAGCGCATGAGCATGCAGCCAAGCTTTTTTCAAAATCGCATTCTACAGTAAGTGCCATGAGCTCACATGTTCCTCTTGAAAAATCAAAAATCCCTGAGAACCAGAACCCACCATCATCTAACAATGCATATAACTCAAAAGACACACTTAATTCTAGCTCTAATCCAAAGGCATCATTTAAAGATAGTTCACAGCATGAAATTCTAACAGCTATCCCAGTTTCATCCGCCCAGTCCAATATCAACTCTTGTGCTAACACATTTCCAATGCATGAACAGGAGATGCTCCCTTTGCAAACCCATGATCCATCCCCCAAATTCTCTTCACATCCTGTAATTCCGTCTGTTTATTCCCAGATGAACCCATTACCAAACCCTTGGATGCAACCACCTTTCCATATTTTCCATAGTTATTTTGCACATTTCCAGTCATCAGACATGTCCTCTCGCGTCATGTTAAATTCACCTGGCATGCCCATGAATCACAATCACATATGGACTAATAATACTAACAGTGCCCCATTTACTAGCTATGCATGTAATTCTGTAGCCTCATCCCACCCTAATGCATCTTCTGCCTCTTCCCATGATTCAGACTTCTCAGCATCAACTTTCATGTGGACTTCAATGGCCGTGCTTGATGGGGAAGCTGTGCACGATGCTGATGAAAGTGGCTCAGACACTGGACAAGACTTACAAGAGCAAACTGCTGTACCCATATCCATTGAGCATGCAAGCAACACAAGTCAATGCCCTGGATGTGTAAAAAAGGATAGAGAAATTGATATCTTGAAAAAAAAATGAAGGAAGCCAGGAAAAATCAGGATGGTGGTGCGTTTGCTGAGGGTGTTGTTTTTCCCAAGAGACGATACATACCAAAGACCAGACCAGAGAGGAAGATGGGTGACTTTGTAAGTTTCAAAAACTGTAAAGATCAAAAATGAAAAACTCTGTTTGCCAGTTCATTGTAAAATTATAAGACCGTCAATTGCAACTTGTTCAAACTGTTGATTTGTACAAGTAGCTTTTGTTAAAGCCTTAAGTGACAAGGCCATTATGATCCTTTTTTCGAAAAAGAACCACTTTGACATGTCAACATGCATGCCCGGGCTTGTGCTATTTAAGACGGATAACTGAATTAATGTTTTAAACTAATGTTTTGAAGTTGTTTTGCTTTTCTGTAATTATTATGCTCATTCTAGATGCTGATTCAAGACAACAGATCGCCCCCAGTAGGGTTCCAGTTGCTAGCGCCTGGGGCAACTATTGCCGTAAGGCCATTGTGGTTGGAAGAAGTCTTGTCTTCAATTGACACTTCCTCTTCAAGACGGAATAAAAGGGCTGAGAAATTAGGAAAACCTATCAAGATGAACCATTCCGCGGAGATAATTAAGAAGCTAATGGACGGTTTCTTCGACCCAGAGGAGCTGGGAATTAACGGAGGAACTGCAGCCTTCAAGGTCAATTACATATACAAGTCTATCAAACGTAAGTTTGATTTTTACCTGGTGTTTATCTCTTTCTTGATGTTTATAGACCAGAAACAAAAGATGTGCTCAAATGACATTTTGTAAATATAAAATAGGAAAAAATCATTCAAGACATAAAAAATGTATATACACATCCTTTTTACACTGTTGAGTATAATTTGGATACCACATTATTATTATTCGATCATAAGCACTTGGCAGCATAGATAGCCCATTTGTATTCCCTCGCATCGAAAGATCGGGGGTATATTGTTTTTGGCCTGTCTGTCATTGTATGTGTGTGTCCCAAAAACTTTAATCTTCTTCATAACTTTTGCAATATTGAACGTAGCAACTTGATATTTGGCATGCATGTGTATATCATTGAGCTGCACATTTTAAGTGGTGAAAGGTCAAGGTCACGCTTCAATGTCAAAGGTCAAAAATAAAATCCAAAACGTTAACCAAAACGTTAACCTTCTTCATAAATTTTGCAATATTGAATGTAGCAACTTGATATTTGGCATGCATGTGTATCTCATGGAGCTGCACATTTTTAGTGGTGAAAGATCAAGGTCATCCTTCAAGGTCAAAGGTAAAAAATACAATTCAAGCGGCGCATTTGGGGGTATTGTGTTTCTGACAAACACATCTGTTGTTAGACTTATTCTATTGTAGACAAGTTTGTTTAAAGATATTTCTAATTTGCATTTTCAGAGTATGCTGTTCATGTCTTGAAGATTACAGTTTCGAAGTTCAACGAATACTGGGGGCAGAAAATGGGAAGTTCAAAACAAACATTAAAGCGTCAAAAGAAGCTCTAAGGGGTTTAATGTATTTCTGTGTACAAATTATATCAACTGCGATTGACGAAAAAAGAAAAGTGGTACAGTGGTATATTACATTACATTACTTTTAGAACTTTTCTTTTTTCGTCAATCGCAGTTGACGATCCCTTTAAACTCAATGTTACACGCATTTTACTTGGTCACACAACTTCTTTCTTCTTGTGAATACCTTAACTTTTCTTTGTACAGCATGCATATGTTTATGATCGATGCTCAGTGATTAAAATGTTAACTATTGATACGAAAATATGGTCTGCAGGGCGCTTTTACAGCTTTGTGGGAATATGCCCCATACACATGAAGTTGGGAATGTACCATCAAATAAATTCACCTCTCGAACAAATCGTAACCATTGGTAAGCATTGTAGTTGTTTGATAAATTTAATTAGGATAATTTCTTGTTAGAATTATTTAAAAAAAAACAGTTCACTAAAATAGTCAATCATGCTTATACACAAAATAAATTTATTACTTTCGACAGCTTAAATTGTTTCAAATAAACACACTCAAACAGTGCGGAATTTCTAGACTGGAATGGGAAATGTTTAACAATTTATAAAGACAATACAATCAACAGAAAGAAGAAATCACTGTTGTTTATATGCCCCCGAAGGAGGACATGTATAGTGATCGCACCGTCCGTCTTGTCTGTCCGTCAACCTTTGCGTTTAGGTTTCGAAAAATGCCCATAACTTCTATGTCGCTTCAGATGTAACCTTCATTTTGGTATGCATGTGTATATGGACAAAGCCTTTCCATACGCACACAAATTTTGACCCCTGTGACCTTGAACTTAAGGTCTGTGTTTAGGTTTTGAAATCTGTGTTAAGGTTTCGAAAAATGCTCATAACTTCATAAAAGCGTTTATAGGGAGCATATGTCATCCTATGGTGACTGCTCTTGTTCCGAGTTGTTTTTGTTGAGATAATTTGACAGTTCCGTGTGACACAGTGATATAATGGATTAAAGATTTAAATTCTTGGTTGAAGACTGCATGAGAATAGTAAACTATTAGAAAAAAAGATGGTTATCTACTAAGATTCGTTAAAATCAAAATTGTGTGGAAATTGTTTATGACATGTTTTACATAAACAAATTATATGTTCCCAGACGATCTTATCTCAAATTCATGTAGATTTTTAGCGAGGCTGTTTTCGGAGAAAACACGAGCTATTGTCATAGCCAGCTCGCCGTCCGCCGTCCGACGTCCGCCGTAGGCGTCGTGCTAAAACCTTAACATTGGCCCTAAAACCAAAGTGCTTCCACCTATAACTTTTAAACTTCATATGTAGATGCACCTTGATGAGTTCTACACGCCACACCCATTTTTGGGTCACTAGGTCAAAGGTCAAAGTCACTGTGACCTCTAATATCAAACTTTTACATAGGCTCTAAAATCAAAGTGATTCCACCTACAACTTTGAAACTTCATATGTAGTTGCACCTTGATGAGTTCTACATGCCACACCCATTTTCGGGTCACTAGGTCAAAGGTCAAGGTCACTTTGACCTCTAATATAAAACTTTAACAAAAACCTTAACATTGCCTCTAAAATCAAAGTTCTTCCACCTACAACTTTGAAACTTCATATGTAAATGAACCTTGATGTGTTCTATACGCCACACCCATTTTAGGTCACTAGGTCAAAGGTCAAAGTCACTAGGACCTCTAAAAAAATCTGACAAGCTTTCGCAGCCGAGTGTGGCAACCGCTATGCGGTGCTCTTGTTTAATAGATGTATTGTAGTGTAATTGCTATAGCACATTCTTCCTTCCTATGGGTTATATATATATATATGTCGATCATGTCTTTGTTTCTCTATGTTTAGCATGTTTGTACTTAGATACTACTGATTATTATATAATAGTTAACCATCAATTAATATGTATCTCTACACATTTGAAAAACATTTATGAACAATTGCTATTAAATGTCTTCAATTTATATTATTTTTCGGTAATTCTTTTTGATAAACGTTTAGCTCACATAAGATGTGCATGCATGTTAAGTGTTTCGTGAGCTTTTGTTATATGGGACTCTCCTCTGTCATTCATTTACAATGTAATTGTCGTTAATTAGCCCATTATTAAACTGAAAGCTTCGAACTTGTAAAGGTAAACATTTTCATGCAGCCAATCGATCTTCTGTCTTACACATTTGATTACAAGTCAGTTTTGTGGAATAGTTCAGTTTTGTGCAATTATTATATTATGCATTCTTCCATTTGTATAAATCTATATGTGTGTAAATAACTAATGCTTTTTTGTAGAACTGTTGTATGATATGTAAATATATATGTAAATAACTAATATTGATCAAGGCACCTAGCTGATATGTACATTTACGCACAACCAAACACTTCGTAAGTTTTCATTATTTTATAAGAATTATAGAACTACAATTCATATTCTAAAGATAAAAAACATAGTTACATAAATTAGACATACATTTTTGTGGTCACTCACATTTTGCGTTTATATCGATCTCCTTATTTGAAGCGTATAACATTTTTTAAACATATTCTAAATATATATTTAATTTTATATACAATTTCATATCATTAAGCTTGAATGTTCATTTTTCTTCGAAAGATACCCTCCATTCTGGTCTAAGACAATTAAAGGCTATATATTATTTTCCTTCAATTACTTCCAAACGATTTCATCATCAAGACTACATGTTGTTGTATCTATAGCTTACCATATGTACATGCAGATATCTAATATAATGTATAATGCCCCACCATTAAATGGCTTATATATTTCTTTGTAAAGTATTATATGTGGAATGATGGGCATATTGCCTTTTTTCCTGGATAAAGCATATCTATACATTCTGCATATATATATAGCCTCAAAATATGTGTTCATTGACTTGTATTAGCATAAACAACGCTTTATTATTATACAGCCCATGCATAAAAACTATGTAACAAACCAATACATTAAATACAAAAATACAGGAACAAATTAATACTTAGTTACATTTAAATTTCCATCTGATTTTTTTTCAGAATTTATTAACACTATTTATTGCAGACTTGTTAACCTGAATTATTGTCAATTTATTGCGTATAGGCTTGTACTTTAGTCCCAATTTATTGCCAGTTTATTGACCGTATTTATTGACAATTCATATACCCTATTTATTGACAATTCATTTATCATGTATGAATAAAAAATTCATAATTTGTTGCCGATTTATTGATCCAATTTTTTGCCAATTTATTACATATCTATTAGCTCATTTGCATATGATTTGCATTGGCAATAACTATGCAATAAATAGCTTATTTATTGACTATTAGTTAACCATATTTATTCTCATTTTTTTTGGGGGGGGGGATATAAAAGCAGTCTTCACTTAAGCATTTTGAACAACTGGTCCGAATCTTTATGAATTAATAGAACAGATTAAAATACTCACTAGCCCATTATATGAATCTGGATATTTTAATAGCCCAAACTGTCAAAACTGTCGATAGAAACACCAAAGGCTTGAATACTGATTTTAATACCAACAGGAGCACAGTACCTGGCATGAGTTCAAGCAATGCATGTACAAATGAGTTTCATATGAGTCCAAATTACATATCACTAGCCCTGGGCTGTCGGGCTAAGGGTAAGCGTAAAGACTGTAACAAGCAATTTCTATTCTTCCAACAATGATACTTGTCTTGTTTTGAACAAATATGCCATGAACGGGTAGTTAATGGGGATAGCCCCACAAACAACCAGTTAAGGGATTACTGTGATGCAGGTACAGGTTTCACCAAAATTGATATTTAGCCAATGGACATTTGACCGGGGACACTTAATTTAATTCAAAGTAAATGTTTTCTTAACAGTGTAAATAGTGATCTAAACACATCACACCACATGTAATGTTAAATTATTACATGACAACATTGGACGTGTAGCAACTTAAACCACCATCCATTGTATTATATTTCTGAGTTTGTAGGATATTTTTTCACGTAAGGATACGAAGTAGACACGCATCTTTAGTATCTTTATTTTGTTTTTCAAAGAACATAGTTATGTAACTGTGGTGAGGTATAATATTAATTGCAAGAGTAAATAAAATTCCAGGTGTAGAAGTCTTGAGCTTCATGCAGAATGTGACACAGTAATCCCAGTTTCTGTTGATATTGTGGTGTTCCTGAAAAAATGGTTTCTATAACAATGACCATTCAATAACATTTAAAGACAGCAAAGTTATTTGCTTTAAAATAATTGTTCTTTTTAAAGAAAAGTATTTTAACAAATTTCATCAAACTTCTAATTTGCCCAAACTTAAAACATAAGATATTTTTTCCATACCCATCCGCTTTAGGGATCTTTTTACCTACTTTAAACACAATGAAATCGAAAGAAAGCATACACATGAACGACAATTGAATCAAAGATACTAAGCTTATAACAAATTACAAAAAAGTCCTACCATATAAGTTAGTTCACTAAATCCACCCAGTGTTGTCTCCCTTAAAATAATGTCGAAAAGGTCAATAAGACCACACACTTTTAATCGTCTTCAAATCCTTACAAAGAGATCATCAAAACAGTATAAACACATTAAATTAAGTCTTAAAGATACGAAATATGGCAACAAAATACGGCTTTGAACGACGTCAATAATTTGTGGGTCCCAATGTATTAGACAATTTACCCGTATAATTTATTCGAATTAGATTTCGAGTGTTTTTCTATTTTTACTACACCTGTATATTTTGTTCTCATTATATTAAGACATCGTGCGCTTTTGAATCGCTGATTTTGACACTATACCTCTAAACGTTATATTGACATATGAGAAAAGTACACAACTTGTTCACGCGACACATTTTATCTGATGCCATACGTAAGCGCCTAGTTATTATAAAATTATCCGACATATAGCAAAGTTATGATAGAAAACAGTAGAATGTTAACTAGTTTATGGCCACACTTGACCTCTGACCTCAAACTGGATCCGCGCATTACCATTCCATCCCTAGTGAAATCTACGGAATCAGGATAGGGCAAAGTTGATTGTCGCGTGTCGCACGACATTCAAGCGACGCACATGACACTCGAAATTTAAAGTCGACATGCGACAATCATGCGACAATCAAGATTTGATCGTCGCATATCGCGCTGGGCTTAAGATATCAAAAAATGCTGAAAATCTTGAATTGTCGACTGTCATATCGTGCGTCGCTTGAATGTCGCTTGAATATCGTGTGTCGACCTTCGAGCGCCATACTCCACATTTGAGCGACGCACGATACGACGAGCGAAATGCGATATGACACTCGACACAATATTGACCTAAAATTCCCTAGGTCGACAGGCGACATTTGCTTGACAAACGATACGACGCGCGAGGCAAGATACGACACTCGACACTATATCGAGCAAATATCGCGCAAGTTCGTATGTCGACCGGTGTGGGAGTATTTTTTTCAACTGCAAGCACGGTGCAAAGTAACTTTTTTAGCTACAAGTAAAAAATGGCGGCAACTCGTAGCAGCAGCAGCAGTAGCAGCAGCAGTAGCTGCATCAGCAGTAGCAGCAGCAGTAGCAGCACAAGCAGCAGTAGGAGTAAAAGCAGTAGTAGCAGTAGTAGCAGCAGCAATAGTAGTAGTAGTAGTAGTAGTAGCAGCAGTAGTAGCAATTGCAGCATAAGCAGTTGTTGCAGAAGTAACAGTATGAGCAGCAGTAGTAGTAGTAGCAGTAGTAGTAGTAGTAGCAGCAGTAGCGGTAGTAGTAGCAGTAGTAGTAGTAGTAGTAGTAGTAGTAGTAGTAGTAGTAGTAGTAGTAGTAGTAGTAGTAGTAGTAGTAGTAGTAGTAGTAGCAGTAGTAGCAGCAGTAGTAGTAATAGCAGCAGAAGTAGTAATAGTCGCAGTACAGTTTTGAAAAAAATCCAAATTCAAGCATTTTTTTAGTCCGACGTACTGAAAACTGTATATTATTCTGTGCCCAATACTGACAACATTTTCGCTAAATTGGTCTCTTCTTGCTTAACATTCTATGTGGCTTACAACAGTCTGCACTACCCTGCTACAGTAACAACTGTTTAATCAAAAGTAAGATATTTCATTATGATATAGTAATTGACCAAAGGTATTACAAATACCAAAACAAAACCTGTTATTTGTATTGAATATGTATTCTAAATGTTCACTCTTCTGGTGGCTTTTGAACGCGGATTCCCCCAAACTAGCGATCTCTATATCTATTCTGCATACTTTACAAGATGCTTTGTCTTTAGAATGGGCATTGTCTACAACCCAAGGGTACTTCAAAAGCCACCCTTTCTGAAAATTTCACTTATTCATTGGCATATTTCAAATTGTCAGCACCGTAATGGCATAATGCGTAAAAAAAAACTGAAGTAGACCAATTGGCGGAAGATTAGAAGTAGTTGTCTTCCTTACGTTCTAAAACCCGTACCGACCCATACCGATCCAGAACCTGCCAGTATGAGCAGATCGGAACCGTCATAAATCACGGAGAAAAAAACTACGACTTCGGACTCATGGAAAAGATATGAAATTATATATTTTTACCCTTAGTGAGTTTTTCAAGCACTTTTGAAGCCCAAAATAAGCACTTTTAAAGCATTTTTAAGTTTTTTATATGCAACTTTTGAAGCCCAAAATAAGCACTTTTTAAGCATTTTTAAGTTTTTATAAGCAAATAAGCACTTTTTAAGCACTCAACAGCCTTAATAAGCACTTTTCAAGGAGAACATTGAAATTCAAGCACTTTTCAAGGTCTGTATGAACCCTGTACTAACACTACTACTACTACTACAACTACTACTACTTCTGCTACTACTGCTACTTATAGTACTATTACTACTGCTACTACTACTACTGCTGCTACTACTACTACTAGTACTATTACTACTACTACTACTACAACTGCTACTACTACTACTACTACTGCTTCTGCTGCTACTACTGCTACTACTACTACGTCTGCTACTAATACTACTGCTACTTCTGCTGCTACTACTGCTACTGCTGCTACACCTTCTACTGCTGCTACTGCTGATGCAGCTACTGCTATTGCTGCTACTGATGATGCTACTGCTGCTTCTACTTTTGCATTGCTTCTACTGCTTTAACTGCTTCTGATACTACTGCGTCTGCTGCAGCTGCAACAGCTCCTACGGCTTCTACTGCTGCGGCTGCGTATGCTGCTGCTGCTACTGTTTCGACTGCTGCTACTGCTTCGAATGCTGCTACTGCTTCTTCTACTGCTTCTGCTGCTGCTGCCACTGCTGCAGCTACTGCTTCTACTGCTGCTGCTGCAACAGCTTCTACTCCTGCTACTGCTTCTACTGCTGCTACAGCTGCTGCTGCTGCTACTTCTGCTGCTGCTTCTGCTGCTTGTGCTGCTGCTGCTGATACTGCTGCTGCTGTTTCTGTTGCTACGAGACGCCGCCATTTTTTCCTTGTGGCTGAAAAAGTTTCTATAACACCGTTCTTGCAGTGTAAAAAAATACTCCCACACCGGTCAACATGCGACACGTGCGCGATATTTGCTCGATATAGTGTCGAGTGTCATATCGTGCGTCGCGCGTCGTATCGTGCGTCGAGTAAATCTCGCGTGTCGACCTAGGGAATTTTAGGTCGACAGGCGACATTTGCGCGACATTTGCTCGATAAAGTGTCGAGTGTCATATCGCATGCCGCGCGTCGAATCGAGCGTCGCTCAAATGTCGAGTTTCGCGCATAAAAGGTCGACTAACGATATTCAAGCGACATTTAAGCGATGCACGATATTACAGTCGACAATTCAGTCGAAAGTCAAGATTTTCTGCAATATTTTTTTTTCTATAACCCAGCGCGATATGCAACACTCGAATCTTTATTGTCGCATGTCGACTACAAATGTCGAGTGTCATATCGTGCGTCGCTTGAATGTCGCTTGAATGTCGTGCGTCGACCTTGAAGGTCGACACGCGACTATGGAAGGGTATTTAGGTAAAAATTACATCCTTCTTTGTGGCTGTGTCATGATTCTTGATGGTACTTTCAATTTGTATGTAGACACCTTTTAATGTTTAATGGCACTTACATCTTGCCTGATGTCCAATGTCTATTTACATTCTGCTTTATGGTATCATGCATGTGTACAGATGCAACATTCTTGTTCGTTAATTGCATGCTGCATATGTGTATGTTAGTTTGTGCAGAGAGACTTGTGGAATAGGCGCAGTGCATAATGGAATCAAATATTGATGCGTTTAATAAATTAACGCGATGGCAAAATGTGAGTTTCACCCAAGCACAAAGCAACATACAATCATGCATGATACAATGATGTCAATTGACAGTCGTTCCAAAATGCTACGGACGAGTACGGAAATTTACGGCGTATAACGAAAATTTTATGTTATAGGAAAATTTGCGCCCCTTTGTAAGATATTTGCTACTGAACTGAAAATAACCGCGTGTTTGTAGTCGTAACTTTTTTTTTTGTTAATGACTAACCATAATTTTTTTACAGTAATTTACCTTCAATAACCAAATAAATTCTATGGATATATTTCAATATATGTTTCTAATGCATGTATGCAGAGCTCCAGATAAGACGCTTAAAGTCGTAAAAAAAATGAATTAAAAGTAAAAAAGTAGACTTAAATTCTGTGCGTACGGTTACACATTGGAAAAATAAAATAAGAATTCAAAATTTGTGATCATGCGTAAAACTCAATATCAATGCATATAATGAAAACATTTTATCAATGAGTTCCCACTCGTCTAGGCCCTCATTACAATTATGAAATCAACAGCACTTTAATGTTATTATGAAAACAGACCATCTTTAAAACAGTCGAAAAGCCGAACGTTTTCCATTATCTGGTCCTTTTATCGCAAAAAGTCTGCTGTAACCCGGCAATTGTCATGAGCTCTTCTTAGACTATAATCCTAAATGCGGATGTGCAAAAAATTATACTTACCTGGTAAAAGGAATTAATAATAGACTTTAAGGCTGGATTTATTTATAGAGGGTAAACCAAGATTTTGCTGAAAAGGTTATCTGGAACTCTGCATGTATGTTGAGAGGAAAACCATTACATAATTTCAAATTTACTAGAGTACTTTTATATTGCACCACATAAAATGCTATAAAACTATAATATTGAAGTGCACATATAAACTGTTTTATAGATGGGTAGGTATTTCGTGTCAATCTCTGTTCCCCCGGCACACGCGCTGGTCACACAGGTGGTTAGCGTGTGGCTATGATCATAAGTAGTGAAAACATCTTTTTGAATAATAAATAATCATATTATAACGAAAAATCAAATTTTCTATAAAAAAAATCACTGTCGTTTTATATATAACAAGGTATCCAACTCGAAATCATCCGAAAATGGGGTGCAATTTAGCAGCGATTTTCATGAACCCGGTCTTATTCAACGCAGAAATGAATTTCCGTTCAGGAATTATATATATCTTGTTATATTTCTAAACATGCTGGGTCAAATTTTAAGAAATAATGCTATACACAATTCGCTTGACCCAGTTGTGATCGATCAGATCGTATTTATAAATGAAATCTCCAGTTGTAAAGACACACCTCCGCATTGGACCAATGAAATCACTCGTGTGTTTAAAATGTCAGCTAGTTGAAATGTATGTAAACAAAGGTTTCAAAATGCGCTGGACATTTAGTTTTGATGCATAATGCAACGGCAAGAACGGTAAGAAAGTTTTTTCATACGTTTTATTGAATAATGGTATCGAGGTTCGTGAACTTTGCAGGGAAAATGCCCTTTACTCCGTGAAGATTTCAGTCCTAAATACGGTCTGATCGATCACAACTGGGTCACGCGAGTTGTTTATCGTGTTATTTCTTAAAAGTTGACCCAGTATTTGTAAAAATATTGCAAGACATATACATTTCAAGAAAGGAAATTTATTTCTGCGTTGAATAAGACCAAGATCGTGGAAATCGCTGCAAAATTGATGAAGTAATGGCTGTTTTAAACGATGCACCCCGTTTTCGGATGATTTCGAGTTGGATACCTTGTTATATATATATTTGATAGTGAAATTTTTTTTTATAGAAAAGTTTATTTTTGGTTATAATATGATTATTTATAATTCCAAAAGATGTTTTCACTAATTATTATCATAGCCACACTCTAACCACCTGTGGCTGGACATACACCTTTAAAAACGCTATATAAATTCAAGTACTTATGCACTTAAGTGATTGTAAACAGTGTCGATTAAAATACGTGCGTGGGAATTTTTCAGGTAACCAAGAGCGACGTCAACGTTCATGACAGACCAGTTTATATGACATTTTTTTATTTACTTTTTCCAACTTGATTGAAAATTATGTTTATGATATTTTAATACATGTAGTAGAAGTAGTTGTTTTCTCAACGAGGAGTACAATAGTTGTACAGAGTACTAGACACGAGAACTTGTAACTTTCAGGTTTCACTTTATACCACAGACATTATATAGTCATAAAATGATAAATATGTGTTTATAGACATTGTAATTATAGCCTGGTAAACAGACTAGAGAAATCTGAAAGTTTCACGCACAGGTCTGTGACAATGGGGGTTTGGGCTACTTTATAAATACGAGGTCGATATACAATGCACATCGGTAGATTACGTCTACTCTAATTATTTGGACTAGGGATGGGCCACACTTCCAACACATCAGCCCCGTTATGTCCTGAATAAAATACATGTATAATTTCTTGAGTGCCAATTGCATCTTACAAATATCAAAAACATTCAGGGCAGTCAATTAATTGTGTAGGCTTACTGGTCTTCATGGCAATAATAAACGTATATAGTTTATTGAGATTATATAACAAAGGGAACTAATTCAGCTTATTCAGTTTACAAGTCAAAATGATTCGGATGTTTTCGCTTTTTTTCCGAAAAGTAATTTATTCAACATACGGAGAATAAACGCGCGCCACCTGTTGTCATTATTTAGTAACTTGCATTCTGCTTAGTTGCATTCTGTTTACTGCCTGTTGCTAACTGCCGTTGTTAATGACGCTTAGTGGCAAAACCGATTATGACTGGTTTCAGGAATAATGAACACACAAACATTGGATAGTCACCAAGCATGTTGCAACAATCATCAAGTATAACCGATAGAGAACAAGCATTTTGGAACTGTCACGAAGCATGTTAGAATAAACGCATAATGTAAATATTCATCATGAATGATGTAATGTTGCAGTAATCATTATGTATAAACGAATAGACAGCAAGCATGTTGGAATTGTCATAAAGCAAATTAGAATAAGCATCAGTCATTATGTAAATATTCACCACGAATGATGTATTTTTTTACCTAATTACCCTTCCATACGCGACAATCAACTTGGCCCTATCTGAATTCCGTAGAATATACCAGAATACCAATACACCATCAGTTACTAACAGTTTAATATATAGATTTATATAGGGGCTATAGAGTGTGCAATCTTAATAGGTTTTTTAAAAAATAACCCAGTTATAATTCGCATCTCACAAATTATGGGGGTTTATTGTTATGCGATATTCTGTGAGTCAGATGTTGTAATTAAAAGTTATTAATTTTAGGCTTGTAACAAAGAATACCTTAGTTTTATTCAGAAATAGTGAGCTCCCGGCTGCTTAGTGGACACCATTCCTTCATTGCAGTGTAAACATAACATTGTCGGTAAGTCTTTTGTGTCCACATGGATTGCTCGAATTAAAAACAATTATTTGGAATAATGTCACCTAGTATTGTCCCAAAATCCTTAAAAATATTGGACACGAACCAATGATGCCAAAAGACTTACATTGTAAACTTTTTACACCATCGTAGCTCATAACAAATTATCGCTTAAGGAGCATTCACAGTTCAACAGCAATTTATTGTTGATAACAGACATATTCATTTATGAACAAACTACACTGACTAGATGTTGGAAGTGTCAACTGTTAACAATTAATGCATATGAACAATACCTTACGTAAACAAACCGCTAACTTGACCTTACGTAAACAAACCCCAAGCGAGAATGATGTCGTTAAATAAAATATACGGGAACTAACCACGACAGTGTTGCAATTTGAACTTAATGATTTATCTTTCAACGTATACAGCAATATCCATGCAGAGTTGTCGTTCCTTGCTCTCACGTACACCTCTGCCACGGGCTCGCAGCCATATAAGAACAAGAATCTTGTTCAAACTGAACAAACGCATTCAACGTATTTTTAATAACAAATGTACGATCGGGAGCATTTCAAAATTAAACATAAATTTTAATTTTACGATACATCGGGTTAAAAAAAATGGTTATTTGAATGCATCTTTTTATGAACAATTTTATTACCAATTTACCTAAATAAAAGCATTACGATCAATTCGCTAATGTTAACAAATCTACTAATACCGTAAGGAATTGCTTCGACAGCACAGAGAGGAGAATGTGATCAAATCTGACAGAAAATTTAGTTTGGTCTAAATATTATATTGCTAGTATTTGGTAGTAGAAGGCTCTTGAACATTATTCATACGGACCAATTGGTTTCTGTTAAAAGTAAAACTATTAAGCATGTAGATTTTATAATTATTTTTATATGAATGATGACTGAATATGGTTCAGGTAACTACAGGTATAAAATAAATATACTCGAAGCAAACCTTGGAGGAAAAGTTCACAATTGTCAACAAACTGTTTCACCTTTCAAAAACGCTGGAGGATTGTAAAGGTCTAGATTTCAATCTCTACTTTGGAACACAAAACCAATAATTTACAAACAGACGCTAATACAAATTTAGCCTAGCCCAAATAGCGTGGAATATTTTCTAGATAAACTATCAATGTACATTTTTCCATGATTGCCGCAAGTGCATATTGTTTCAAACCATTTTTGTCCGGTTGTGGCATAAATGCGGTGGTAAAGACGTGTGTGAAGTTAGCCTATTTAGCCTATTTAGCCTATTTAGTACATAGGTTGATACCAACATCCTATTTAGCCTATTTAGCCAATTTAACAGCCTCTTCAGCCTGTTTAGCATATTTTAGCCTATTTAGCCTATTTAGTAAATAGGTTGAAACAGACATCCTATTTTGTCTATTTAGCCACTTTGACAGCCTCTTCAGCCTGTTTAGCATATTTTAGCATATTTAGCCTATTTAGTAAATATGTTGAAACAGACATCCTATTTTGCCTATTTAGCCAATTTGACAGCCTCTTCAGCCTTTTTAGCCTATTTAAGCCTATTTAGCCTATTTAGTAAATAGGTTGAAACATACATCCTATTTAGCCTATTTTGCCTATTTAACAGCATGTTCAGCCTATTTAGCCTATTGAGTACATTACTTGAAACAACATAATTTAGCCTTTTTAGACAATTTAATAGCCTCTTAAGCCTTTTTAGCCTATTTAGTAAAAAGGTTGATATATACGTCCTATTAAGCCTATTTAGCCTATTTAACAGCAATGTCATTCTATTTAGCATATATAGTACATACGTTGAAACATACATCCTATTTAGCCTATTTAGCATATAAAACAGCCTATTTAGAACGCTTAGTGCATAGATTGAAACATACATTGTATTTAGCCTATTTTGCCTATTTAACAGCCTTTTCAGCCTATTTAGCACATGCCTATTTACCCTATTGAACATCCGTTTCAGCCTATTAAGCATATTTAGAACATAGGTTGAAACAAACATCCTATTTAGCCTATTTAGCCAATTTTACAGCCTCTTCAGCCTGTTTAGCCTATTTTAGACTATTTAGCCTATTTAGTAAAAAGGTTGTACATACATCCTATTGAGCCTATTTATCCTATTTAACAGCATTTTCAGCCTATTTAGTGCATTACTTGAAACATACATCCTATTTAGCATAATTAGCCAATTTAACAGCCTCTTCAGCCCTTTTAAGCCTATTTAGTAAAAAGGTTGAAACATACATCCTATTTAGCTTATTCAAAAGCATTTCAGCCTATTTAGACTTTTTAGTACATTAGTTGAAACAAACATCCTATTTAGCCTACTTAGCATATATAACAGCCTATTTAGAAAGTTTAGTACAAAGGTTGAAACATACATCGTATTAAGCATATTTAGCCTAAGCCTTTTTAACCTATTGAGCATATGCCTATTTATCCGATTTAACAGCCTTTTCAGCGTATTTAGCATATTTAGAACATAGGTTGAAACAAACATCCTATTTAGCCTATAAAGCCAATTTAACAGCCTCTTCAGCCTTTTTAGCCTATTTAAGACTATTAAGCCTATTTAGTAAAAAGGTTGAAACATACATCATATTTAGCCTATTTAGCCTATTTAACAGCATTTTCAGCCTATTTAGCCTATTATGTACATGAGTAGGAACATAAATCCTATTTAGCAGATTGAGCCAATTTAACACCCTCTTCAGCTTTTTTAGCCTATTTTAGCCTATTATAGCCTATTTAGTAAATATGTTGAAACATACATCCTATTTAGCCTATTTAGCTAATTTAACAGCATTTTTAGCATATTAAGCATATTTAGTACATAAGTTGATACATACATCCTTTTAGCCTATTTAGCATATTTTACTGCATTTTCAGCCTATTTAGCCTTTTTAGAAAGTTTAGTACATAGCTTGAAACATACATCCTCCTTAGCCTATTTAGCCTATTTAACTCTATTTTCAACCTATCTAGCTTATTTAGCCCATTTACTACATAGTTAGCAGCATTTTCAGCCTATTTAGCCTATGAAGCCTATTTAGAACATAGGTTGAAACAAACATCCTATTTCGCATATTTAGCCCTTTTAACAGCCTTTTCAGCCTATTTAGAAAGTTAAAAACATAGGTTGAAACATACATTATATTTAGCCTGTTTAGCCTATTTAACAGCCTTTTTAGCCTATTTAGCCATTTAGTACATAGATTTAAACATATATCCTATTTAGAGTTTTTAGCCTATTTAACAGCCTGTTCAGCCTATTTAGCATATTTAAAAAGATTAGTACATAAGTTGAGACAAACAACCTAGTAAGCCTATTTAACAACCTTTTCAGGCTATTTTGCCCATTGTGCAAGTTTTATACATTTTTATTTAGCCTATTTAACAGCCTTTTCAGCCTACATGTATTCAACCCAGATAGCAAGTTTAGTACATTCCTATTTAGCCTATTTAATAGCCTTTTCAGCCTATTTAGCAAGATTAGAAAGTAGGCGGAAATATACATGCTATTGAGTCAGTAAGCCTATTAAGCATCCATTTGATCCCCTTTTGCCTATTTAATAAAAATATTAAATAGGCAGAAATATACGTGCTATTAAGCATTTTTAGCAAGTATATCAAATGAAACCTGAAACAAACATCTCGTTGAGCATATTTAGTAGCATATTCAATCTTTTAGCCTACTAAGCAAGTTTATTAAATAGGATGACACATTTTCCAGTGAGTGAGTATGCACCTTAAGGGCCCCTTTCGGAAAAACAAGGATTATCCACCGAAAGTGACATAGTGCACGCTGACCAGCCGTCGACTGCCTGTCGGGCTGACCTAGTTTCGGCCGGGATTTTTAAGTAGGATCGGCCCCATGCATTTAGCCTATTTAGCCTTCATCTGGAATGCGTTATTTCCCAGTGAGTGGGTATTCCCTTTTAAGGGCCCCTTTCGGACAAACTGTATTCATGAAACAGATGCATGATGGTGGCAGTTTGCTGCATTGTTGACCATGGAGAAGGGCGATTCAAATAACGCACGAGTCGAGTCTTATGTAGATTCAGAAAAAGTGGGGTTCGATGGCTACGAAGACGGTCATTATAACAAAAGACACTACGCACCGGAGACGATGAAACAAACGTGAATCATTTTGTGAGTTTCAGCAAAGAAACAGAATGCTCATGTAAAAAAGGAAGACTTTTTGATTCGTGACAGAAACAAGGCCAGCATGATTGCTCTGATCCGCACAACTCTGATTAAAGTGGGATGCTATGTTGTTCTGTCTTCTGGGGATGCAGACGTTGAAATTGTTAAATCAACAGTATAACGATCCCGTCGTAGCCCCAAAACATTGGTGGACGAGGATACAGATTTGCTCATCTTGATCCTGCATTACTTCGAAAGGGACAATAAGACCATCTACATCCGCTCTGATATAAATTAATGGTCAAAGGAACACAAGGTGATTAATATTAACCTTTTGAAAGAACTCATGCTTATTCAGGCTGTTATGAATATTCAATGATTTGCAACAACGGTTAAAAAAGAAGTCTACAGAAGTTGGTAGAACCTGGTCCTATCATGAAGTCATGTGCTATTTCATTCTCTCCTTCAAATGTCGTAAACTGGCTGGCTGGCTGGCTGGCTTGCTTGCTGGCTGGCTGGCTGGCTGGCGGGCTGGCTTGCTGGCTGGCTGGCTGGCTGGCTGGCTGGCTGGCTGGCTGGCTGGCTGGCTGGCTGGCTGGCTGGCCAACGAAAACAGAAAGTACAAACCTATGACCGAGAAGAGGTATACGTGGGTGTTAAATTTTATAAAAAATATATTTTACACACGAAGCCTGTTTAACAATCATATCAACATTGTCCAAGATTAATTTTGATTGGACAAAGGAGCTCATGTGATCTTTAAGATTAATATGATTTGACAATTACAATATCATGTGTGGGTTAAAAACAATTAATTCAGTAAAAAGTAAGGCGCATATGAAGAGATAAAAATAATATGTGTATATAATATTATTTATCTTTTAGTATTATGCTAAATAAAAGGTCAAAGGCGAGACTTACTCATGTGTAGTAAACAAACACAATATTATTGATTGAAAATGGCAATTAATTGGATGTATGAAAAAGAAAAACACATGTTTTTATATTTGACCTGAAGAAGGTGGCTGTGACAGGCTCACAGGCAAAAACTTCGACAAAGAGGCCTGTCTGGGAAGGGCACAACCCCAGTTATTTGAATAATACTAAAACAGGACCTAAAAGTTTGGTAGATTGAAGTGATATTGGAAAAATGGTACATTAACCATTAGAATGGTTTGATTTTAAGTCAAGCCTAAAATCGTCGTTGCTATTATGGACATTCGTGAGGAATTACGAGGCAGTACATTTATTTTGGTTTCGTTAGGTATGTTCCCATAATAATCGTTTCGAAACTTTAAAATATCGAATAAAAACTTTGGTCCGTTTTCAAGTCAGTAAAATTTGCTTTAACTCATTTTAAATGTTTATTTGAATATGAATATAAGAAGATCTGTACCACGTACCGTTTGCTTATCAAATAAGGCCCTTTTATTTTTCGTTTATGCCAATGAAAACATTTGAAATAAACTATTCAATAATGCTATTTTATGTAAACAGTGTGTTTAAACAAGGTCGATCTCTAAATACATTTTACAACTCAATCCTCTTGTTACTTCCGAAAGCAGTCTGAAAATGCCCGCCAGTCGTTCGTTAATAGTTGTTTGTTTATGAAAGAAAGAGAGAGAGAGACAGACAGACAGACAGACAGACAGACAGACAGACAGACAGACAGACAGACAGACAGACAGACAGACAGACAGACAGACAGACAAACATACAGACAGACCGACAGAAAGAGAGACAGAGAAAGAGAGAGAGAGACAGAGACAGACAGACAGACAGACAGACAGACAGACAGACAGACAGACAGACAGACAGACAGACAGACAGACAGACAGACAGACAGACAGACAGACAGACAGACAGACAGACAGACAGACAGACAGACAGACAGACAGACAGACAGACAGACAGACAGACAGACAGACAGACAGACAGACAGACAGACAGACAGACAGACAGACAGACAGACAGACAGACAGACCGACCGACCGACCGACTGACCGACCGACAGACAGACAGACAGACAGTCGGGCGGGCGGGCGGGCGGGCGGGCGGGCGGGCGGGCGGGCGGGCGGGCGGGCGGGCGGACGGACGGACGGGCGGGCGGGCGGACGGGCGGGCGGGCGGGAGGACGGACGGGCGGGCGGGCGGGCGTGGGTCAGACAGACAGAATCATTAAAAGGTAAAACAAAGATAAGATGTCCATGTCACTTATCTGTACAAAGTGTATTTGTATTTAATATAACTTTGACCGAACTAAGGATCCAAAGCAGGAAACGTTTCTGTAAATTTTGGAGTAATCTACACAGACATGCATCATAGCTATTTCCCTTTTTCATCTCTCTGTTTACTGTTAACATGCAAACTACATACCGCTTTAAAGACAGAGGCAAATTTTGGTAAATAAAATTGTGTATATCTATACAAAATAAGGATTCAAATTCAAACCAAAATAGAGCTGTGCAATGAAGGTCAATATAAAGAAGTAAAAATCCAGCTGCTGGAGCAGTATTGCATTCTTATCATATACAATTTGTTGGTACTTTATTTAAGGCAAGTGACCAATTGCCAAAACAGTATGATACAGCATATTACGAAAAAAACATACACTCATAGAAGAATAAAGCTGGGGTCACCGCCTTGGAACGGTCGATGCAAAGCATACGTCACTTGCATGACACATCCGTTACAGGCAGAGATTGTTTCCGCTAACTACTTTTTAAATCAATATGGGAACGACCACGTTATAAACCAGACACAGAACGCATACTGACAGATCGACAAAGTAAAAAGTATAGTATATGCGCAACCAAAATTTGCTTGTAAGCAGAACGAGAGGACCTTGGGATGCTCACCAGTGGCTAAGCCTCCGATGAATTTTCATTATTCTTTTAGCAATATTCTTATCGTGTACCAAATCTGAATGCTAAATTGTACAATTTCAGTTAATTTTTCAGTCTGCTTTTTTTTCAAAGCTCTTTCTTCGTCCTGTGACCTAATTACCCAACTTAGCGGATTTAGCTATGTTGGTGGATGGTCTTCTGTAAATTTGAATCACATTTGGACAAGGAGTTTGTCAGTGGGTATTTGAAGGTTTTTCTATATTCTATGGAAAATGTTGATGCTGAGACGGGACCATTCTTACCACAAGGGCATTGTGTTACCAAAATTAAAGAGGACTTTAAGATGATGCTACATGACACATATGAAACTTTAACCCCTATAAATTTGGGTGATTTTTTATTTTTAAATTTTTTAAGCCACCTATAAAACCTTCCGGCCTAGTATTTCCGCCCATCTGAGCGATTTAAGTCATTTTGGAATAGGGTCACCAAAACTCCTTGTCCAAATGTGATTCCAATTTACAGAAGACCATCTACCAACATAGCTAAATCCGCTAAGTTGGGTAATTAGGTCACAGGACGAAGAAAGAGCTTTGAAAAAAAAGCAGACTGAAAAATTAACTGAAATTGTACAATTTAGCATTCAGATTTGGTACACGATAAGAATATTGCTAAAAGAATAATGAAAATTCATCGGAGGCTTAGCCACTGGTGAGCATCCCAAGGTCCTCTCGTTCTGCTTCCAAGCAAATTTTGGTTGCGCATATACTATACTTTTTACTTTGTCGATCTGTCAGTATGCGTTCAGTGTCTGGTTTATAACGTGGTCGTGCAGCGAACTTTCATCAACTTAAGCAATCAATATAGAAAAAGTCGTTTAAAAAAAATACTGACCGCGGCAAAGTAATAATATTAATATACCCAAATGTACATATGGGATATCAATACGCACGTAAAAATGGTCAAATTAACAACAGACAAACAAAATGATTTAAGAACTTTATTTGAAAACTGGAGTCCTGAGACCTGCTTTTTGACGATGCAGCTCGTCTAAGTTATCATACCATGAAAACATTCTTCCCAATGGCGACCTAAGTAAACGTTCGAGCCAGTCCGATTGTGTTAGCTAAATTGTATCAATCGGCATACATCGCTTATTAGCATTGATAAAAGGTTAAGTTAGCTTGGTTCCCGTCCTCTTTCAAATTTATCGAGAGGTTCGGGACAGGAAACAAACACGAAACTGCCAGGTGGCACTTCAAACTCTGTGACGCTGGGAAAAGATCAAATGTAGTTATTTTTAAATTGGACCGATAATGTAACCCGCCTCCCAGTTTCGCAGAATGGGTCAAGTTCCCTACGGGTACTACTTCCCCATACCCACAAAAAAATTCGTACCCATACTTTGCCGTACCGAATTTTTTATCGTACCTTAATTATTTTTGTGCATACATTTTTCGTACCCAATTTTGTTTTTCGTAACTAAATTTTTTTTCGTACCCACATACACAAATGTGGTGATGTAGATAAACTTAAATTGATGCTTTTATATCGATCCTCTTCAAAAGCATCGTCATTCCATTACTGTCAGTACTTTGATTTTATATGCATTTTTACGTTTGTTGAATCGTGATTTAAATATGAATACATGGAAGTAAGTGATTAACTCTATTTTGTATCTATTGGTGCAGATAAACACACATTCATATACCCATGTTATGTTTGGTTTCATATTGGAAATGTTTTAAATTGTTAATAGTGTACAAATTTATTTCAATGATGTGTATTTTTTCAAACGATCACTAAACAATGATGTATCAGGAAAATGGGCAATTTGAGAATAAGATACATGTAACTAGTAATTATTTATTTTAGCAGAGTGTTTGTACCATAGATAGCAAACAAGATGTGTTTGTAAAACCATAGTTATGCCCCTGGCCGCTTTTTGACAATAAACATAGGACAATAAATTCAAAATTAAAATAAGGCATTGTTACATGAACTAGTTTCAAAGATCTAAATGGTTAATAAATTATATCAGATCTTTTTTTTAAACAAATGGTTATGATTCTGATTTGCATTCAGTAGAGTTAACCATGACTTCATTTAAAAGGGCTCATCACAAAGAACATGTAATCAAACACATTCCGCCGCTTAATAAACACCATAACTTTCATATCAATTGGAAGAAATAGAATGTAAACTATTAGATCACCGTTATTGTATATACTACTATACCGAGGAGATCTGAATGAACCGATCATAACGTAATGACAACCCAACATAATGTCAACTGAACTCAACATAATGTCAACTGAACCCAACATAATTAACAAAAAGCAACAAAACAGAATTAAATCGACTTGACCATGTATTTAAGAAGTACGCGAAAGTTATATGAATTAATTATTCTTGGTGCACATACCGTTCTATAAATTTTGGTAGTTTGTCTGAGCTGTCTTTTTCTGATATAAAAATGTAAAACAAAATCAAGAGTCACCTGTTTTATTAATTTGTTATTGTGCCTTAAACAATATTATCGTTTGGGTAACCTCACAAATATGTCATAAAGAATGCAATCGTGTAAAAATGTGGGACAACTGTTGAATGAACCTCATTTTTCATTTAATATTTATAAGTATTATTATCATTAAATTTCATATCCCAAAAGGCAAGTATATATCAACAAGTGGTTAGTATTTGGGTAGATGTGTTTTTGTTCTGCTGTTCCCAAAAAAGTAAAACATTCCATATAAAAGATTATGTTATTATTTGTTACTCTCACACACATAGACTTCATCCAAACAAACTCAAATGATTCGACGATTTTTCTTTGTATTTTCTTCCCGAACAAACAAACCATGCACAACTCCCGATCCTAAACTGAGCAGTTTTAAGCATATTCAACATATTTTGTTATATATTCAATTGATACACAAATGTCAGATCATATCGGAATTGAAATGATTTGAAAAACATTGCTTTTTAATTGGCAAATCAACAGTTCTAATGGTGAAATGCAAATCTTTGTTCATTTGTCTATAAACAACGTTCCATCAAACATTATATCTCAATGCTTGCTATACACAAAATATAGCAGTAGTGTAAAGAGACTCCCCCAAAGGACCACAAACAAAATGGCAGGTATTTATGGATTCACGTCCTTGATCTTAACGTCCTTAAAGGGCTGAAATGAATGACAAAATGTTAATAAAGAAATATGAAAAGGCCTTATAAATTATGCATTATGCTTTTATGTGATAACAATTGAATGGTTGAGACGGTTCTATTTAAAGCAACGTTTTATTATCGACGGGGATACAACTTTTCTGCCACACAAGAAAGGACATGGTGGGTTGTATGTCGTTTATGAGGCACAGTAGCAACGTGAAGTCACACAACTTTTTTGTCAAGGAGAATGAATACACACAGCGTGATAATCGCGTTTTGAACACCTTAAGAACTTTGAATGCTACGGATAAAAGACTACGGGTAGAAAAGTAATAGACCGAAGTACTGAACCATGTTTGTCTTCACAGTTGTAAACTTCACTCACATAATGTGGGGCATTGATCGCGTGGGAATTGAACAGGCTATACGACAAATTTAACTAGTAATTAAAACCCTTATACAATAATAAAATACGTTGTTTGTTCCCATGTTATGTTATATGTTTTGGAGCGAACTTGTAAAGTTTAGAGCAATTAACATGAAACGTAAACTATGTAATTACCATGAAGTGTAGATGAGCTCCATATCACCACAGGGAGACATTTTGGGGAATATTGAGTCATAAATAAATCCTTTTATGAAATCGAAATACCAGATACCCATGCATTAAATCATCTTTGATAATTTGTTATGCCTCCGGTTGGATGGCATATACAAGTCGCACTGTCCGTCCGTCCGTCTATCCATCCTTTTGTCCGTCCGTATATCGTTTTTGCGTTCCGGTTCCGGATTTTTTTTCTAAAGGATTGCAGATATTAATATGATTTTTGGTATGTTAGTCTTCTGAACTGGTTTACAGATACAAATAGAGTTTCGTCCCGGTCCATGGCTTTTGATGCTGTTACGTACCTTGACCTACGGGCAAGGGTGCATTTATATTTCCACTTACCGCCGTTAATAGACTGAGATAACGGCGCAAAGCCCTATCTTTGCCACTATCATATATATTCATCAAGGATAAGTATGCACTTAAATTATTTTAGATGAAATAGTGTCATTTGAAAAATCCTTCTATTATGTGTTAGTCATTCATATAGACTAACACAACAAATATCTGGTCAATGTCTGCAAGCGTTCTGAAAAAGGTCAGAAAACCTGTATTTAAGAAAAATATTTTGTCTAAGGCCTGTTTCTTTTTCAAAGATCAATAGACCCTAAACTCGTCATGATATTTTGGGGGATGAAACTGGTGTGCGGCTTTAAAGGTAAGAAAGGGGCATTGTGTTTCACAAACACAACTCTTGTTGTAATCTTGATATCAATATTAACTCATTTATGCCTAGCGTCTAGAAAATAGGCCTTGGCAAACAGCGTAGACCCAGATGAGACGCCCCATGATGCGGCGTCTCATCTGGGTTTGCGCTGTTTGCTTAAAGGAATTTCTGTAAGACATTTTCTAAATATAGGAATAAATATACTAGACATCCCTAATTTTGGAAATAAATTGATCCTGTTTTGAAGGATGGGAGAGTCCACTAGGCATAAATGGGTTAATATAGTTATAGTTAAACTCTTTGATGAACGCTTTTGTTTGATTTGTGCATGAAATGCTTGTGAATGACATGTACTAGCCAAGTCATCCATCTTCCTCTTAAATATGCTACCAATCAGCGGAATAAAACTATTGATGAACACCTTAAATGCGTTTTTAGACATTTGTCGGAAGTCAAAAGGTTTAAGTTGTGAAATATATTCAGTGATCGGTCTTGAAGGGACTACACTGTTTAAATAACGGACCAATCTGAGCCACCCGATATTAATTTTTTACGTGCGCATATAAAAATAGTAATCATGCTTTATTTGATGTGAACACGGTACGTGGCACAATTCTTGTCATCAGGAAATTTAAATTGATTGTAAAAAAGAGCGAACAATTATTTTTATGAAATGCAAACATATTCCAAAAACATCAAAGTTTGTTTTGTTTCTATATTTAACTCTCTTGAAATGATTGCTTTAAGAAAATACAAAAACGATAACACAATTAATTTTCGACCGGAAAATCCCTACGAACGTCCGGTAAAAATGGCGCGTTAAGGCTTGACCGAAAATCGAAGAATGTTTACGTGCGTCATGAAGTGCTTCGTTACAAGGTGATGTTTTGTAAGCAGTGTACGTTTGTTCAATAACTTGCACGCATGCGCACTAAAGAATGTACGCATGCGCAACTAAGGAATAAGGCTTCATATACCGGTACGTTACCAGCCGGTTGTCATTTGATAGACGTGTATCAAAAAAGAAACATGATTGGAGCGAAAACCTTCTTGTCGGCATGCACGTGTGTGAAGTTAGCCAATTTAACGTATTTAGCCTATTTAGCCGGTAAAGTACATAGGTTTATACATATATCATTTTTAGACAATTTAGCCTATTAAGCTGAAATCTAAAGTTTAGTAAGCCTATTTAGAAGGTTTGGTACATACTTTCAGAATATATTACACAAAATGAATATGATTGTGAATTATTCCCATGGCGAGTGGGTATGCACCTTTAAGGGCCCATTTCGGACAAACAAGAGTTTTCCCCGGAAACGACCTAGTGCACGCTGAACTCCCGTCGGCTGCCTGTCGGGCTAATCTAGCTTCGGCCCGGGGTTTTAATTAGGGTAGGCGTCACGTACAGCCTATTTAGCGTATTATGCTCTATTGTCATATAGAGTGGGTATGCACCTTTAAGGGCACATTTCGGACAAACAAGAGTTAGCCCCCGGAAGCGACCTAGTGCACTCTGAACACCCGTCGGCTGCCTGTCGGGCTGATCTAGTTTCGGCCCGGGTTTTTAATTTGGTTCGGCGTCACGTACAGCCTATTTAGCGTATTATGCTTTATTGTCATATAGAGTGGGTATGCACCTTTCAGGGCCCATTTCGGACAAACAAGAGCTATCCCCCGAAAACGACCTAGTGCACGCATAACTCCCGTCGGCTGCCTGTCGGGCTTATCTAGTTTCGACAAGGGGTTTTACTTAGGGTAGGCGTCACGTACAGCCTATTTAGCGTATTATGCTCTATTGTCATATAGATAGGTATGCACCTTTAAGAGCCCATTTCGGACAAACAAGAGTTATCCCCCGGAAGCGACCTAGTGCACGCTGAACTCCCGTCGGCTGCCTGTCGGGCTGATCTAGTTACGGCCCGGGGTTTTAATTTGGTTCGGCCTCATGACAGCCTATTTAGCGTATTATGCTCTATTATTATATAGAATGGGTATGCACCTTTAAGGGCCCATTTCGGACAAACAAGAGTTATCCCCGGAAGCGACCTAGTGCACGCTGAACTCCCGTCGACTGACTGTCGGGCTGATTTAGTTTCGGCCAGGGGTTTTAATAAGGGGAGGCGTCACGTACAGCCTATTTAGCGTATTATGCTATATTGTCATATAGAGTGGGTATGCACTTTTAAGGGCACATCTCGGACTAACAAGAGTTATCCCCCGGAAGCGACCTAATGCACGCTGAACTCCCGTCGGCTGCCTGTCGGGCTGATCTAGTTACGGCCCGGGGTTTTAATTTGGGTCGGCGTCACGTACAGCCTATTTAGCGTTTTATGCTCTATTGTCATATAGAGTGGGTATGCACCTTTAAGGGCCCATTTCGGACAAACAAGAGTTATCCCCCGGAAGCGACCTAGTGCACGCTGAACTCCCGTCGGCTGCCTGTCGGGCTGATCTAGTTTCGGCCCGGGGTTTAATTTGAGTCGGCGTCACGTACAGCCTATTTAGCGTATTATGCTCTATTGTCATATAGAGCGGGTTTGCACCTTTAAGGGCCCAATTCGGACAAACAAAAGTTATCCCCCGGAAAGGACATAGTGCACGCTAAACTCCCGTCGGCTGCCTGTCGGGCTGATCTAGTTTCGGCCCGGGGTTTTAATTAGGGTAGGCGTCACGTACAGTCTATTTAGCGTATTATGCTCTATTGTCATATAGAGTGGGTATACACCTTTCAGGGCCCATTTCGGACAAACATGAGTTATCCCCCGGAAGCGACCTAGTGCACTCTAAACACCCGTCGGCTGCCGTTCGGGCTGATCTAGTTTCGGCCCGGGGTTTTAATTTGGGTCGGCGTCACGTAAAGCTTATTTAGCGTATTATGATCTATTGTCATATAGAGTGGGTATGCACCTTTCAGGGCCCATTTCGAACAAACAAGAGCTATCCCCTGGAAACGACCTAGTGCACGCCGAACTCCCGTCGGCTGCCTGTCGGGATGATCTAGTTTCGGCCAGGGGTTTTAATTAGGGTAGGCGTCACATACAGCCTATTTAGCGTATTATGCTCTATTGTCATATAGAGTGGGTATGCACCTTTAAGGGCCCATTTCGGAAAAACAAGAGTTATCCCCCGAAAGCGACCTAGTGGACGCTGAACTCCCGTCGGCTGCCTGTCGGGCTGATCTAGTTTCGGCTCGAAGTTTTATTTCGGGTCGGCGTCACGTACAGTCTATTTAGCGTATTATGCTCTATTATTATATAGAATGGGTATGCACCTTTAAGGGCCCATTTCGGAAAAACAAGAGTGTTCCCCCGGAAGTGAGCTAGTGCACGCTGAACTCCCGTCGGCTGCCTGTCGGGCTGATCTAGTTTCGGCCCGGGGTTTTAATTTGGGTCGGCATCACGTACAGCCTATTTAGCGTATTATGCGCTATTGGCATATAGAGTGGGTATGCACTTTTAAGGGCCCATCTCGGACAAACAAGAGTTATTCCCGGGAGCGACCTAGTGCACACTGAAATCCCGTCGTCTGCTTGTCGGGCTGATCTAGATTCGGCCCGGATTTTGATTAGGGTCGGCGTCACCTACAGCCTATTTAGCGTATGTATTATGCTCTATTAAATGGCGAGTGGGAATGCATCTTTAAGGGCCCTTTTCGGACTAACAAGAGTTATCCCCCGGAAGCGACGTAGTGGAAGCCAAACTCCCGTTTGCTGCCTGTCGGGCTCAACTAGTTTCAGCCCGTGGTTTTAATAAGGGTGTGCGTAACCTACAGCCTATTTTGCGAATTAGGCTCTATGTACATGGCGAGTGGGTATGCACTGAACTCCAGTCGGCTGCCTGTCGGGCTGATTTGGTTTCGGCCCGGGGTTTTCATTAGGGTCGGCGTCACATACAGCCTTTTAAGCGTTTGTATTATGCTCTATTTACATGGCGAGTGTGTATGCACCTTTAAGGGCCCCTTTCGTATAAAAAAGAGTAATCCCCGGAGGCGACCTAGTGCAAGCTAAACTCCAGTTGGCTGCATGTCGGGCTGATCTAGTTTCGGCCCGGGGTTTAAATTAGGATCGTCGTCACCTACAGCCTTTTAGCGAATTAGGCTCTATTTACATGGCGAGCGGGTATGCACCTTTAAGGACCCCTTTCGGACAACGAGTGTTCCCCCGGAAGTGAGCTAGTCCACGCTGAACTCCCGTTGGCTGCCTGTCGGGCTGATCTAGTTTCGGCCCTGGGTTTTAATTAGGATCGGCGTCACCTACAGTCTTTCAAGCGTATATATTAAGCTTTATTTACATGGCGAGTGTGTATTCACCTTAAAGGGTCCTTTTTGGAAAAACAAGAGTTATCCCCCGGAAGCGACCTAGCGCAAGCTGAACTCCCGTTGGCTTTCTGTCGGGCTGATGTAGTTTCAGCCCGGTGTTTTAATTTGGGTCTGCGTCATCTACAGCCTAAGCGAATGAGGCTTTATTTACATGGCAAGTTGGTATGCATCTTTAAGGGCCCTTTTCGGCAAACAAGAGTTATCCCCCAGTAGCGACCTAGTGCAAGCTTAACTCCCGTCTTCGGAGCCTTTCAATATACGAAGATTTACAATCCTTTCAATTTTAGTTAAAAATACCCAACATTTTATAATTATGTGACATGTTTGGCTTACTTTATCTGAATATTGCAGATTTTGTATTCATTTGTATTGGTAATTTACAGGACAGAACAATGGGTTATCATCCTTATATGTTTATGTAAAACAAGTGACCTCCAGCGTTAGGCAAGTTTTGACATCAAGGGCATAATGTTAAATAGTTCGGTAGATTTTTTTTAATATTCTATATACTAAATGTGTAAGTCATGTGCATTGCGGTTTAAGTTTATCAGTTTAAGTTAAACTAATAAGCCCTTGGGTCTAGGGGTTACTAGTTTTACTTAAACCAGTTTAATTCAGTTAGGGAGAAACCCGGTTTTAATATGTCTTCTATGGCAAAAAAACATTGAACATATTTCCAAACATTGTAACAAAGCACAAAAGCAAGAGTATAAAGCGAGAGCTAAGAATAACTAATATATATGGCGTTCTCTCCAAATTACTGTCATACACGGCATGTGCTCGTTCTGTATTAACAGATATTGTTTTGCAATTTTGTGTTAAAGTTGTTTAAAAAGCGACGAGTGTTTCATTTCATTTAAATTGAATGATCAAATGTACCAAAGTATTTCTATTGGACCTATTATTTGCTTTTTAGCAACCACTCAATATTGACAGTGAATGAAGAAGACTACAAATGGAATTGCACTCAGAATCATAACCAAATAAAGCTTTTAATCGTTCTTATTGACAAACGATCTGCATATAGTATTAATTTACGACTGCAATAGCCTTGCAAAAAAACTATTTTGAGATTCATCTACGTTGCTTTTTGTTGCTTTTAATTGCTTGCAATACTCAAGATGCAATCCCTAAAGGTATTATACATACAGCACACAATCCAAACACGGTGCATGCCTCAACTAAAAAAAATTCAAAAACTAATTAACGAGATATCACGCAACAAAACATTTAAACCTTAATATACTCCGGGTACAGAAAATATACTTACAAGTACCCAGCCAATTTAGACTTTAACCGAGTTTTATTCCCGCCCAAAATCCGATGACGTAAAACGCGCTACGGAAAACAAAACAAAATTCTCTATGAACAAAGCCTGCCTCATCGTGCTTTTTTTAAGTGAGAGTTGCGATAATATAGCGGCAATTTTACAGAATATTGACATAAATATAAACATCGTTAATTTGAAAATAATTCACCGACAACGGCCAATTTAACGTTAACATTTCCGGGTTACTTTCAGTATATTTTTCGTACCAGAGATACATTTAAGTTTATTTAAGAGTACCCGGGGTACATTTAAGTAGTACCCGAGCCGACAATAACAAATCGAGCATCAGTAAGTTACCCTTAACATAGGTAACCAAATACCACAAGTGGCACCAATTATAATGATAAAAGTCAATTAAATTTTAAAAAGTCTTTCATGAACAAGGTGTTGTCATGATTAATAAGAATAATCATGACCACATTTATCTGTTACTTATTTTCGATAGTTTTTATCCTTTTCTTTATTTACACTGTTTTTTTTCCATTCCATTCAAATGTGTGACACGCGTTCGGACTATTGTCAAAATGTTAATATGCTAACTAGTCCCGCACTCTGGATCAGCAGACGATTTATTGCTTAAATCTTACGGTGGATTCCGGAGATAGTTGATGTATCATGATTGCTAGTCCCTTTAGATAAAATAAAATCTTGTTAGTCCTAAAGCGGCCCTTTAAGGTGCATACAAACTCGCAATGTAAATAGCGCATTATACGCTAAATAGGCTGTAGGTGACGCGGACCATAATTAAAACCCCGGGCCGAAACTAGATCAGCCCGGAAGGCAGCCGTAGGGATTTCAGTGTGGACTAGATCGCTTCTTCGGGATAACTCTTGTTTGTCCGAAAGCGCCCCTTAAAAGTGCATACCCATTCGAGATGTAAATAGAGAATACTACGCGAAGTAGGCTTATGTGAAGAAGAGACAACTTCAAACCCCGGGCCGAAACCAGATCAACCCGACAGGCAGCCGACGGGAGTTCAGCGTGCACTATGTCGCTTCCGGATGAAACTCTTTTAAGTCCGAAAGCGGCCCTAAACCTCGTAATGTAAATAGCGACTATTACGCTAAATAGGCTGTTTGTGACGCACATCATAATTAAAACCTCGGATCGAAATTAGGTCATCCCGACAGGTAGCCGACATAAGTTCAGCGTGCACTATGTCGCTTCCGGGGGATAACTTGTTTGTCCGAACACTGACCTTAAAGCTGTATACCCACTCGCAATGTAAATAGCGCATAATATGCTAAATAGGCTGTAGGTGACACTGGACCTAATTAAACCCCCGGCCGCAACTACATTGGCCCGACATGCAGCCGTCGAGAGTTCACAGTGCAATAAGTCGTTTCCGGTGAATAACTCTTTTTTGTCCGAAAGCGGCCCTTAAAGGTTCATATTCGCTCGCAATCTCAATAGCTCCTTATACGCTAAATAGGCTGTATGTGTCGCCGACCCTATTTAACCCCCCGGGTCAAAACTAGGTTAGCCCGACAGGCAGCCGACGCCAGTTCAGCATGCACTATGTCGCTTTCCAGGGATAACTCTTGTTTGTCCGAAAGCGGCTCTAATACACACTCGCCATGTACATAGCGCCTAACCCACAAAGTAGACTGTTTGTGACGCCTACCCTAATTAAAACCCGGACCGATAATAGATCAGCCCGACATGCAGCCGAAGTGAGTTCAGCGTGCAAATGGTAGCTTCCGGTGGGATAACTCTTGTTTGTCCGAAAGCAGCCCTTAAAGGCGCATACCAGCTCACCATGTAAATAGCGCCTCATGCGCTAAATACGACTTTGTATACGTTGTAGGTTTTATACGACGCCAACCCTTATCAAAACCCCGGGCCGAAACTGGATCAGCCCCACAGGAAGCCGACGGGAGTTTAGCGGGCACTAGGTAGCCTCCAGGAGATTACTCTTGTTTGTCCGAAAGCGGCCCGTAAAGGTGCATACCCACTCGCCAGGTTAATTACGTCTTATAGGCTAAAAAGCCTGTATGTGACGCCGACTCTTATTAAACCCAGGCTAAAAACTGGATCAGCCCGACAGGCAGCCGACGTGAGTTCAGCATGCACTAGGTCACTTCCGGGGTATAACTCATGTTTGTCCGAAAAAAGGCCCTTAAAGATTCATGACAACTCGTCATGAAAGTAGCGCATAATACGCTAAATATGCAGTTTGTGACGCCGACCCTATTAAGACCACGGGCCAAAACAAGGTCAGCTAAACAGGCAGCCGATCGAAGTTTAGCTTACATTAGGTCGCTTCAGGGGAATACGTCTTTTTTGTCCGAAAGGGGCCCTTAAAGGTGCATACCCACTCGCCATGTAAAAAGAGAAAAACAAATACGCTAAAAGGCTGCAGAAGAGGCCGTCCCTAATCAAAATCCCGGGCCGAAACTAGATCAGCCCGACAGGCAGCCGACGGGAGTTAAGCGAGCACTAGGTCGCTTTCGGCGAATAACTCTTGTTTGTCCGAACGGGGCTATTATAGGTGCATACCCACTCACCATATAATTAGCGCCTAATTCACTAAATAGGCTGAAAGTGACGCAAACCCTAACTGAAACCTCGGACTGCAACTAGATCAGCCCCATAGACAGCCGACGGGAGTTCAGCGTGCACAAGGTCGCTTCCGGGGGATACCTTTTGTTTGTCCAAAAGGAACCATTATACGTATATACCCTCTTGCCAAGTATTTAGAGCATAATACATACGCTAAACTGGCCGCAGGTGACGTCTAATTTAAACCCCGGGCCGAAACTAGATCAGCCCGACAGAAAGCCAACGGGAGTTCAGCGTGCACTAGGTCGCTTCCGGTTAATAAATCTTATTTGAACGAAAGTGGCCCTTAAAGATGCATACACGCTCGCCATGTAAATAGAGCATAATACATACGCTTATTAGGCCTGAGATGGCGCCGACCCTAATTAAAATCCCGGGCCGAAACTAGATCAGCCCGACAGAAAGCCGACAGGAGTTGAGCGTTCAATAGGTCGCTTCCGGGGAATTACTTTTTTTCCGAAAGGGGCCCTTAAAAATGCATACACACTCGCCATGTAAATAGTGCATAATACGCTAAATAGGCTGTAGGTGACGCCGACCGTAATTAAAACCACGGGCCGAAGCTAGATCAGTCCGACAGGTAGCCGACGGGAGTTCAATGTGCACTATGTCGCTTCCGGGGGAAAACTCTTGTTTGTCTGAAAGTGGCCCTTAAAGGTGCATACCCACTCGCCATGTAAATAATGCATAATACGTGAAATAGGCTGTAGGTGACGCCGACCCTAATTAAAATCAAGGGCCGAAACTAGATCAGCCCGACATGCAGCCGACGGGAGTTCAGCTTGCACTAGGTCGCTTGCGGGTGATAACTCTTATTTGTCCGAATGCGACCCTAAAAGGTCCATACCCACTCGCCATGTAAATAGTTCATAATGCGCTATTTTGGCTTAAGGTGACTTCGACCCTAATTAAAACACAGTGCGGAAACTAGATCAGCCCGACAGGCAGCTAACGGGAGTTCAGTGTGCACAAGGTCGCTTCCGGGGGATAACTCCTGTTTGTCCGACAGGGGCCCTAAAATGTGCATACCCACTCGCCATGTTAATAGAGCATAATACGCTTAATAGGCTGTAGGTGACGCCGACCCTAATTAAAACCCCGGGCCAAAACTAGATCAGCCCGACAGGCAGCCATCGAGAGTGAAGCTTGCACTAGGTCGCTTCCGGGGGATAACACGAGAGTAAAGCTTGCACTAGGTCGCTTCCGGTGGATAACAGCCGAAACTAGATCAGACCGACTTACAGCCGTCGGGAGTTCAGCCTGCACTAGGTCGGATCCGGGGTATAACTCTTGTTTGTCCGAAAGCTGTCGTTATAGGTGCATATCCACTCACAATGTAAATAGCTCATTATACACATAATAGGCTGTATGTGACGCCGACCCTTATTAAAACCACGGGCCGAAATTAGTTTATCCCGATAGGCAGCCGACGTGAGTTCAGCGTGCACTAGTTCGCTTCCGTGGGAAAACTCTTGTTTGTCCGCAAGGGGCCCTTAAATGAGCATGCCCACTCTTAATATAAATAACGCATAATACGCTAAATAGTCTATATGTGACACCGACCCTTATTAAAACCCCGGGCCGAAATTAGATCAGTCCGAAAGGAAGCCGACGGGAGGTCAGCTTTAACAAGGTCGCTTCCGGTGTATAACTCTTGGTTTTCTTAAAGGGGCTCTTAAAGGTGCATACAAACTCGTTTTGGAAATGGCTTGTCAATAGCCTGCTAAACAGGCTGTATATTTTATCCTATTTAAATTTTGCTAAAAATGCAAAATAGGTTGAGCATTTAGTATGATGCTATTTAGCCTGAAAAGGCTTACTCTTATATATGTTTCAACCTATTTAATAAACTTTCGAAAAAGGCGTATTATGGCGAATAGGCTTCTTATAAGGCTAAATAATTATGTTTCAACCTATTTAATTAACTCGCTAGGTAGACTGAATAGGCTGCTCAATAGGCTTAAAGTGAATAATAGGATGTTTGTCTCCACCTATTTTATAAGAGTTCTTCAAAGCTAAATAGACTGAATAGGTTTTCTAAATAGCCTAAATATGAGGTATGTTTCAACCTATTTCATATAATTGTTAAATAGACTAAATTAGCAGGAAAGGCTGCTTAATAGACTTAAGAGGCTAAGAAGGATGTATGTTTAAATACATGTACTTAACTTGCAATTTGGCTTTATAGGCGGAACATACTGCTAAATATGCTAATAAGAACGTTCTTTTCAGCATATGTACCAAACTTGCTAAATAGGCTAAATAGGCTGAAAAAGGCTGCTTAATGTGCTATATATGCTTAGTATGATGTATTTTCCAACCTATGTACTGAACTTGTTAAATAGGCTATATAGGCTGAAAACGCCTCTAAATTGGCTATATTGACTAAATAGGATGCATGTTTCAACCTATGAACTAGACTTGTTAAATATGCAAATAGGCTGAAAATGGTGTTAAATAGGCTTAAAAGGCTAAATAGGATTCATGTTTCAACCTATGTACTAAACTTGTTAAAAAGGCTAAATAGGCTGAAGATAGTTCCAAATAAGCTAAATAGGCTCATTATGATGCATGTGTCAATCTTTGAACTTAACTTGCTAAATAGGCTAAATATCCTGAAAAGGGCACTAAATTGGCTAAATAGGATGCATGTTCCAACCTACCTGTATGTACTTAACTGGTTAAATAGGCTAAATAGGCTGAAAAGGATGCAAATCAGCTAAATAGGCTCAATATGGTGCATGTGTCAACCTTTTTTTTGCACTTAACTTGCTAAATAGGCTATATAGGCTGAAAAGGGTACTAAATAGGCTAAAGAGGATGCCTGTGTCAAGCTATGTACTAGTTTTGTTAAAAATGCTAAATAGGCAGAAAATGGTGCTAAATAGGCTTAACTGGCTAAATAGGACTGCATGTTTTAAACCTATGTGATAGACTTGTAAAAGGGCTTAATAGGAAGAAAAGGCTGCTAAATATGCTAAAAAGCCTAAATAGGATGCATATGTAAATCTATGTACTAAACTTTTTAAATAGGCTAAATAGGCTGAAAAGGGTGCTTAATACGCTAGATAGGCTAATTAGGATGCATGTGTCAACCTATGTATTAAACTCGTTAAATATGCTAAATAGGCAGAAAAGGGTGCAAATAGGCTAAATAGGATGCATGTGTCATCCTATGTACTTAACTAATTAAATAGGCTAAATAGGCTGAAAAGGGTGTTAAAAAGGATATGTAGGCTAAATAGGATGCATAGTTCAACCCATGTTCTAAACTTGCAAATAGGCTAAATAGGCTGGAGAGGGTGTTAAATAGGGCAAATAGGCTAAATATGATGCATGTGTAAACCTATTTACTTAACTTGTTAAATAGGCTATATATGCTGAAAAAGGTGCTTAATAAACAAAATAGGCTAAATAGAATGTATGTTTTAACTTATGTACTAAACTTGCTAAATAGGCTTAATTGGATAAATAGGGTGCTAAATAGGCTAAATAGGATGCATGTGTCAACCTATGTATTAAACTTGTTAAATATGCTAAATAGGCAGAAAAGGGTGCAAATAGGCTAAATAGGATGCATGTGTCATCATATGTACTTAACTTGTTAAATAGGCTAAATAGGCTGAAAAGGGTGTTAAAAAGGCTATGTAGGCTAAATAGGATGCATAGTTCAACCCATGTTCTAAACTTGAAAATAGGCTAAATAGGCTGGAGAGGGTGTTAAATAGGACAAATAGGCTAAATATGATGCATGTGTAAACCTATTTACTTAACTTGTTAAATAGGCTATATATGCTGAAAAAGGTGCTTAATAAACAAAATAGGCTAAATAGAATGTATGTTTTAACTTATGTACTAAACTTGCTAAATAGGCTTAATTGGATAAATAGGGTGCTATATAGGCTAAATAGGCTAAATAGGATGCATGTGTCAACCTATGTACTTAACTTGTTAAATAGGCTAAAAAGGCTGAAAGGAGTACTAGTTGGGCTTAATAGGATGCATGTGTCAACCTATGTACATGTACTTAACTTGTTAACTAGGCTAAATATGCTGAAAAGGGTCCTAAATAAGCTAAATAGGATGCATGTTTCAACCCATGTACTAAACTTGCTAAATATGCTGAAGAGGGTGCTAAATAGGCTAAATAGGATTCGTGTGTCAACCTATGTACTTAATTTGCTAAATAGGTTAAATAGGCTGAACAGGGTGCTTAATAGACTAAATAGGCTTAATATGATGTATGTTATGACATATGTACTAACCTTGCTAAATAGGCTAAATAGGTTGCATGTGCCAACGTATGTACTTAACTTGTAATTAGTCCATATAGGCTGAAAAGGGTGTTAAATAGGCTAAATAGGCTAAATAGGTTGACAGTTTTAACCTATGAACTAAACTTGATAAATATGCTAAATAGGCATATCTCACAAACGTTTCAGCCCGATAGGCAGTCGACGGCTGATCAGCGTGCACTAGGTCGCTTCCGGGGGATAACTCTTGTTCGTCCGAAAGGGACCCTTAAAGGGGCATGCCCACTCAGAGGCAAAATGTCGCGTAATACGCTAAATAGGCTGCACCTGACTCCGATCCTAATTAAAAGTCCCGGCCGAAACTAGTTCAGCCCGATAGGCAGTCGACGGCTGGTCAGCGTGCACTAGGTCGCTTCCGGGGGCTTGTTCGTCCGAAAGGGGCCCTTAAAGAGGCATTCCCACTCACAGGCAAAATATCGCGTTATACGCTAAATAGGCTGCACATGACTCCGATCCTAATTAAAAGTCCCGGCCGAAACTAGTTGAGCCCGATAGGCAGTCGACGGCTGGTCAGCGTGCACTAGGTCGCTTCCGGGGGATAACTCTTGTTCGTCCGAAAGGTGCTATTAAAGGGGCATGCCCACTCACAGGCAAAATGTCGCGTAATACTCTATATAGGCTGCACCTGACTCCGATTCCTAATTAAAAGTCCCGGCCGAAACTAGTTCAGCCCGATAGGCAGTCGACGGCTGGTCAGCGTGCACAATGTCGCTTCCGGGGGATAACTCTTGTTCGTCCGAAAGGGGCCCTTAAGGGGCATGCCCACTCAGAGGCAAAATGTCGCGTTATACGCTAAATAGGCTGCACCTGACTCCGATCCTAATTAAAAGTCCCGGCCGAAACTAGTTCAGCCCGATAGGCAGTCGACGGCTGGTCAGCGTGCACTAGGTCGCTTCCGAGGGATAACTCTTGTTCGTCCGAAAGGGGCCCTTAAAGGGGCATGCCCACTCACAGGCAAGATGTCGCGTGATACGCTAAATAGGCTGCACCTGACTCCGATCCTAATTAAATGTCCCGGCCGAAACTAGTTCAGCCCGATTGGCAGTCGACGGCTGGTAAGCGTGCACGAGGTCGCTTCCGGGGGATAACTATTGTTCGTCCGAAAAGGGCCCTTTAAGGGGCATGCCCACTCACAGGCAAAATGTCGCGTAATACGCTAAATAGGCTGCACCTGACTCCGATCCTAATTAAAGTCCCGGCCGAAACTAGTTCAGCCAGATAGGCAGTCGACGGCTGGTAAGCGTGCACTAGGTCGCTTACGAGGATAACTCTTGTTCCTCCGAAAGGGGCCCTTAAAGGAGCATGCCCACTCACAAGCAAAATGTCGCGTAATACGCTAAATAGGCTGCACCTGACTCCGATCCGTATTAAAAGTCCAGGCCGAAACTAGTTCAGCCCGATATGCAGTCGACGGCTGGTCAGCGTGCACTACAGTACAGCTTACGCAAAACCAACAAATTCCGCGATCCGCGGAGTTTGACGACATCAATTGTTCGCGGAGTCGACTCGGCATCGACCATCTGGTCGCCGAGTCGCCGTTTCTGTTCGCCGAGACACGCCGCGGCACGCCTCGGCATGATGCCGAGGAAATTGTTGGTTCTATAACGCTGAGTCACTCGGCGAAAAATCTTATAAACTATAATTTACCTGGGATAGAAACTGATTACAAGTTCCGAAATCATGATGTTTATTAAATGTAGATTAACTACGTTCGGACAATTCCTCTAAATAAAATATAATTTAAACACACTGTATCGTTACCGTTACGCTGTTTCAGTTCCTTCATTACTGAAACAATTAGTGTATTGTATACTGACTGCAGCTTCTTGGGAAAACAGGGCTTAATGCATATGCATAAATTGTCAACCCAGTACCAGAGACTGTCTTTAAACGAAAAACACCATAGAATCAGAAAGTGTCGTCCTTGATTAGCTTGTGCGAACTGCACTGGCTAATCAGTGTGCACAGGACACCACTTATTGGACATACATAAGGCCCCGTTTTCCCTGAACGCAGCCAATATGTACAGATTTCAATGACAAACTGGCCAATGTCGTCGCACAGGCTGTTAAACACTATTGATTACATACACACACTCACTGTCTGCAGTGTACCAGTGGTGAAGCATAAACAGGCTAATCAGTGTGCACAAGCAGATGCGGTGGTCATCGTTCTTAGGGTAGTTAAGAGCAGACCGACTTGCAAAACTAGCTCTTAACCTTAATTGTTCGCAAGCGAACAACTAACAAAAGAGGTGTTTGTCAGAAACACAATGCCCCCTTCTGCGCCGCTTTGAAGCCATATATTTGATCTTTGACCTTGAAGGATGACCTTGACCTTTGACCACACAAAATGTGCAGCTCCATGAGATACACATGCATGCCAAATATCAAGTTTCTATCTTCAATATTGCAAAAGTTATGACCAATTATAAAGTGTTCGGACGGACGGACGGACTGACGGACAGACAGACAGACGGACGGCTTGACGGACAGTTCAAAAACTTTATGCCACTCTTCGTGGGGCATAAAAAAAAACACGTACGTATGCCAAATACTGCTGTTCACAGAACATTATTGTATTTCAGCTAATGGAACCACATATATCTCAGACACGTGAAGTATCATGTGCAAATGATGATGATGATGGTGATGAAAATGACGACCACGACGCCGCCGCCGCCCCGCCACCGCCGCCGATGCTGCTGCTGCTGATGATGATGCTGATTATGTTCAATATCACGACCGCATTTGAACATAGATGTAGAAGTGGACCGCTAAACATTAGAACTGACGTGTATACATGTACATCGAACAAGCATAATAGGCTTCTATTTAACCCTTTACCACCTAGATACGTATTTTCAGGCATTTGTAGTCCCTTGGAAAGTTATATTTAATTTAAGACCTTTCTTACTCGATTCAAGTTCTTAAGCCTTCATCTACAAACATTAGATACTGATGAGCAGCAAACAGCATTAAACCTGAACAGACTGCGAGTTACTCGCAGGCTGTTCTGGTTTTATGCTGTTTGCACATAGCCATTTCCACTTTGCTGATAGGGAAAGGGTTACACGAGTGTTCTGATTTAAAATAAGTAGCTTTTCTTCACATGGACTGGGTATTAAAGATAAAGACCGCAGGAGCACATTGGCAATCGAAATAGCGCGAATTCTGTACCCCGCAAATTCATGTGTTGAACATAACGTTAAGAAAATAAGAACACTGTCATTACATTATTCTTACAAAATTCCTTGCGTGTCATGAATTACCAAAAGGTTGTAATCGTAGCACCATTATACGTTTGCCTTACATATACGTATCGAAGGCAATGATACGTGAAGTTTTCAGTGGTAAACCTTTATCATGATTTTTGGCAAAATATGCATTGAAACATTTGGTATTTATACCTGCTCTAACTGCCACACTTAAAATGATCGCATTACCAAAAAGCTTCAAAATTTCGACGAAAATTATCACCTGAACACTATTTTAGACTTAAATAATCAATTTACATAATCGCGCCTGTAACTTAAGAAGCCTATCCAAGCAAATATTCAGCAATCAATACAACCATGACCTACTTAAATACAATGGCTGTTTATACAAATTAACATGTAATATAATGTGATTCACATAACTACTGAAAACCACACTATGGCGCATAGGCGTTTGCAAGTAACAGGATTAAAGATCTTAACTACAATGTAAAGCGTGTTGTTCATGAATGTTCCTTATTCTTGATCATACAAATAGTTGTCTGAAAAGGCTTGATGTATAATACAATGCATATTGCAAAACATTTACAATGGCAGGAAAATAATATGATCGGAAGAAACACGTATTAAATATCCTTGCATAATGACACATCAGACCACCATGGCATGCACCTGTTTAATTGTTCTTAAGTGTTAATACTCTCTTGGTTAGTCGTTGGAAATTCTACACATTCGATACTTATCTTCCTGTTGTCATGGACAATTAAGAAACTATATTCAGCCTGCTGGTATGCAAAATATATTAACGTAGAGCAGGCTTGGCTGGGATATCTATTTTATCAGACCGCCATTCCCGGGCGTTGCATCAGATTGCAAAGATACAATACGTATTCAAATGTTTGTTTGAAAACTAACGGCGCACTGTCATGTTTTCAGCGCTAACATGCACGTAGGCCATGCTTAAGTACGGTATACTTTTCCACAATGAAATTGAGGCTTTGACATAAATTATTGCATTTTTAAGAGGGTTTTAACATGCAATTTAGTTGCAGTTTCGTAACATGTTACCGCTGTGTGCTGTAAACAATAAGCTTGTAATATGATGCGGGAATAAAAGTAGGCCTGTTAAAGGAAGCTTACACTTTTGAATGAAATAAGAAAACGAATGAGGTGTATTGCCAATATATGAAGGTGTGTCCCCCATTTATATGTGGTACTATATTTTTGTGCTTTATTATTCACATATCCATAATACTTTTATGGAAAAGACGATTATATAAAGTACAACATGGTAGATAATAAGACGAGACTTAATGTCATTTGCAGTACATAGGATATACACTTTTTTATTAAAAAAACAAACATAATAAAATGCAACATGAATTCAAAACCATAAATATATATAATTAAAAAAAATATGTTATGTGTTTCTGTTATACAATTAATCGATTTTATGATGCTTGTTTCAAACAGAAAATGATAACTGATCACACTTAATAAAACAACTCATCCTATTACGTGTATATCCCAGTAAACCATGTCTCGTAGGAAAAGAATATAAATACACATCTAAAAACTTTAAGTGTATTATCAATAACGTAAATAATGGCCAGCTTGTAGGGGAATTTTCTTTTCTTTATTTAAGAGTGTGCAAATATAGTATCAGTTTAACGATCGGTATGTCCAGTTCCGAAAATTGGAATAACAAATATATATCAAGCATTTGCGTTACACACGGAAGTTTTATACATAAAAGTAGTTAATAAGATATCAGCTATGTCTGCCCGACTTAAGTTATTCATTGAAAATAATTGGCATTGCAAATATGTTCTTCCCATTTCACAAAATCTTAAAACAGCAAGCCCAAAAATTAAAGGACGTACTTGCAAACCTATTTTATCATATACAAAAACAAGCTTTGCAGGGGTATCGATTGCAACAGACCGGGATTTTCCAAAGCCGTATCAGATTTCACAAGTACAATTAAAACTTATGAGGCGTTCGCCATGGGTCTTATAAATATTGGGTGTATTAACATAAACGAAATATCAAGCGCACAAGCCCTCCCGTTCATCATGTTTAAGGTACACGATCTTCAACAATAGACAAATACATACTAGTAATACATGCCAGGGCCAATGCGTCCCAACAATATATACCAGAGTGCAAGCCTTATTTTTATATTATAACGGGTATTGAACATAACATACATACTTTGGAATTTTTACAAGTTTAAGATTTATAAAAAATATGTTATGTTAAAGGTTTAATAATCGTACGGTCAAATAAAACATTATATCAAATCGCTGAAGGCACTGAAGTTGTTCGCTATTGCATAATCTTAGTTTTCAAAATTATGTTATAGCTTTTTATACCGCAAGTTTGAAATGCACACAACCCATTCAAATTTATAAAGAGTGTGTCGCAAAGCACAGGTTGAGATGTGGGTGCACTGTTTATCCTCATATTAATGTTATAGAGATAACTTAGACAAAGCAACAACAATATGTCTCTCTTTTTTCGCAGATGGTTGCTGCACTGGCAGCCATCTTTAGAATTTTGGTTGCCTTGCTAAAGAATAACAAGCCTAGAATCATGTACATGTTGTAAAATGTGTATCTAATACTACATTTATTTTCTTTACATTATTGAGCAATAATTTTGGCAACATGACAGACGTTTAAAGCAAGTCTCGTTTCCGAAATAATCTACGGGATTTAACTGTGTAAACTTTAACTCAATATAGATCTAGTTATCGACAGACACAATAATTGTTTTGACAGATGACATCCGATTGATAATTTAATTAAATGTATGCAGATATAGAGAAATGTTAACAATCGCACAGCGTATTTTCTGTGTATGTTTCTATATTTCGATAACATGTGTTATAGATTAGTATACAATCAATATTTGTAAATAGTTATACTCGGCGAATCGCCGCATCTACGCGGCGTTACTCCGCGAATCGATGCCGAGGCAAAAACAGACGCGGCGTCACTCCGCGAAATTTCGCCGAGTGCCTCGGCATCATGCCGAGTAAATACTCGGCGAAAATACGTTAACAGAAGAATCTGTCCGCGGCGTAGCCGCGGACTTTGTTGGTTTTGCGTGAGCTGTACTGTAGGTCGCTTCCTGGGGATAACTCTTGTTCGTCCGAAAGGGGCCCTTAAAGGGGCATGCCCGTTCACTGGGAAATGACGCATACGAGATATAGCTAAATAGGCTGCATGCACGGGGTCGACCCTAATTAAAAGTCCCGGCCGAAACTAGTTCAGCCCGATAGGCCGTCGACGGCTGGTCAGCGTGCACTACGTCGCTTCCAGGGTATAAATAGGCTAAATAGGATGTGTATGTCTACGTATGTACTAAACTTGCTAAATAGGCTAAAAAGGCTGTTAAATAGGCTAAATAGACTAAATAGGATGTATGTTTTAACCTATATACTGAAATTTCTAAATAAGCTAAAAAGGCTGAAGATGCTGTTAAATAGGCTAAATAGGCTAAATAGGATGTATATTTCAACCTATGTACTAAATAGGCTAAAGAGGCTAAATGGGCTAAATAGGCTAACTTCACACACGTGATGTAAAGCGACATCTTTATATTCTTTCGTACTCAGACAGGAGTACTGTTCACACGTCCGTATACTACACTGAGAATCATCAATGCTAAAATTAAATTATAGCAATGCTACAATCTTGTATGACACTATATATTTCAAAAGAAAACGCTTTCCTTTCCTCGAGGGAGAATAGATCCGGATGCAAGTCCCGGCTCTGTTTATAACATTATTACCCGTTGTTGTTTTTTATCGGGTAAACAAACAAATTTATCATACATTTTGCTCAAAACTTTTCAATGCACAAGAAGACACTTTTACATCAAACAACGAACCAAACTTGATATCAACTACCACACAGTAGTTATCTCCAGGACCAAGTTACGAGAATGGCTAGTTAATGCCTCTAGGATTGATTATGCGTTGCTTATTCGTACGTCAAAAGAAAGAAGTCCATTCCTAAAGTTTTTATATAAAAGCTTATACAAGCTTAGTTTTGAACGCATTTCAAAGAATACGTCGAATTTGTTCTGACTCCTTAAATCTCTATGCTTTGCAGGAATGTACAATTCATGGACATATAAGGGGTAGCGGTCTTATGATTGTGAGTTTCCGCTCCGTTTTAATAAACGGTGAATGGCTTGATACAAATATTACTGCCAAATTTGATTTATGAACACAAACGTTGGATATGATATTCGTCGGATTTTCCTCACCAATAAATCATGACATAAGTATAAAAATATTGTACTGGTCCATGCATTGAATTACACAGCCAACTAAATATAATTCCAACGTATCACGAGGTGCACATACATGAACAAATCTTTTAAAACTGTGAGAAAATTTACGGAGTTTAAGACACTGGCTGTTGTTAGTCCTATGCTGATTGAAAGGACGACGGATAAGGTAGATATAGTTGCAAATATTAAATATTGTCCATGTGTGCCCGTAAACATAAAATATTTAAACATGCCCGTGTGTTCTGCGAAGCAGTCGAACTTGGGTAAACTATTTGTAAAAAAGGAGCGGCAGTTATTAGTTTGGTTTAGTACTCTAATAAATGTATTCAAAATAAACCAACGGACTTTATTCATCATGGACATTGAAATGGTATTTATTAAATGAACGTCTAGCATATAAACTGAAGAAATGATATGATTAATATGTTTATTTCAAATTTTGTGACAATGTTATTTTTGACAATAATTTCAAATTAACTTAACGGTATACATGTTAGTGAAGGACATTATAATTGCAAATCTTAAAATATAAAAATAAACAGTTATTTTTGTAGTTTCTTTATAAACACTTAAACGCGTAGAAATAACAAAGCGCTTAAGCAATGCATACACACACACACACATACATTTTTGTCTAAAAATCAAAGTAAAAGTAAAGGATTCCAATATAACAAATCATACGACGTCATCATGTTTGCTCTAAATGCCGTGCAGTAATCTTGAAGTAAACATGAACGACCTTGTATATCATTTATTCAACTTTCTTTTTTCTTGATCCTTCTTCTCTATCAAACATTCTGCAACCTCACTAAGTTTTGTTGGAGCAAAGGTGACCCGCACTTGTGCTTTATGTGCTGTGCTCATTGTCGCTGTAACGGCCACATCTAACGACTCTTCGATTCTTGTCAATGTCGGTATTTGGGTATTATACTTCGCCCTTTCATACCATGAGCCATGGTCAACTTTAGCGTCGTACATTTCATCAGCCCAATTCGGATCATGTTTGTTGGATTTCATAATGCCGACAGCCAACGTGTTATCATAGAAAAGGTATTCGAACGGCACCGACCACATAATGACTAATCGATGTGCAGACTGCCCAATTCTCCAGGACACGACTCCAAATGAACCAGTAGGCGTCAAATTATGCTTTCGTGTCAACATCGCCTCTTTGTAGCCCGAAGCAATTTGAACAGGAGGTCGATCGACCTCTCCCCACTGCAATGAAACCATCGGATCCATTAGTGCCAAGTTCGTTAAGTTGTCCACTTGTATGTCTACTCTAATCATGTAGTCGTCGGTAGGGGGAGGGGGGTTTGTAACGGATGCACCAGCCTCGACCAACCCAGCAAATGCAGCGATGATTGCTGCTAATTCTGCTGCTTCTGTCATCTTTCCTGGTTAAGGCTGACTCCTGATTACAAAATGAAGGCCCATTACATTTACACTTGTTAGAAATAATAAAGTTGTTGCAATCATTGGCAATAAAATAATACTGAGATGATAAATAAATTGTATGTAAGCTTGAAACATAATTGATTGGTGCGTATTTTGAAACACGAAGTAATAAACAGTTAATCCGTCAAGGTAAATAACAGTTAACATATATGAAATTACAGAATAAAATTTCTCATTTCACATACTAAACCAAAACAAAATATGTTGGAAAAATAGAACACTCAGATAGTTGTGAATAAATAATATAATATAATACGAGTCTTAGCAAATGAAAAGACGCCGCTGAAGATGACAATGTAAAACAGCATTGAAATGCATAATACGGCTCTAACGCTGATCAGCTCGTTTAAATAGTGTTCGTATTTTGTTTTGTTGTTCGTGTAATATTGTTGAAGTTCGGTTTTATTAAAAATTGAAAACTTCATGCCAATTTCTTTTCTGTGAATTTTACAATTTCGTTAATTGTGTTACTGCCAAAGGCTCAGAGCGTTTCATAATTACCATAAGCGACACAAGGCTTGAGAACATCGTACAATTTTGATTGATGCAAACGATTTAATCCCTATGAAAAAAATCAATTATTTTCGAAAGTAATGTTACTGTTGTTTTTACCATGAGTCGGTGTTTGTGGGTATTATGTGGATTTATATTTATCCGGTATGTTCACTTTTTTGCACGTATTTAGGCATTATCTTCAATTTATTACAGTTTGAAGACAACACTGGAAATAAGTGTTTTTCAAACGCTTTTTGTGTGTCATCCTTGATATATAATGATGATTGTCATGGCTTCACTTAGGCATTGGATTTATTCATGCAGATTTCTTTCTTACTTAAGTAAATGTGTGTGTTTACTTGTATTGCCATGTATTCTGCCATTATATATTAAAGCGACACACGTTGAAATGAAATACGTGCCATAGTAAATTAAGTATAAATACGAAATATATTTATTTATGTCAATTAGAATATTTCTGGTGGTTACAAGGTAGAAATCCGTCTTTTTTTGCGCTTTAAAACTTAAAAATGGTTTCCAGTCAACTCGTACTTACGTCAATTCGTACTCGATTTGGTTAACTCGTACTTTAGTCATTTTTTCGATTGGTCAACTCGCTGTTGACCTAATAAAGATATATTTTGGCATAGACTAAAATAACAGGTTGTCTTTGGATTAAGTAAGATGACATTTACTAAAATGAAAACAAAAACCGCCATTAACGTTATGATTTATTGTTTATTATTAAATTAAAGTAAAGCATAAAACACAACATGCATACAAAATACTTATATATTAACCAATTTGGCATCGAATAATGGTTCGTCCGAAACTTGAATAGTCCATGATTTATTCAATTAATCAACATCTTTAATACTCATTAACACCTTCGTTTCACGATTCGTTAATATCGTAATTTACCTAATCTGCACCTGTGTTAAATATTAAATATTGAATAACACGTTACTTGATACGGGTCGTTGATATCTAAATTGATTCAATCTGCACTTTTGTAAAAATAAAGAACACCTCTGAGTCCATACAAACTTACCAATCAATTAAAAAAAAGATTAATATTATTGAGTAAAAACAAACGAGTTGAATGAGTATTTAGATGTTTTAATAAGATTTTATTGGACACATATATTACACATTTTTATCTAACAACATCAACTTGTTCACACAGTTCAACAAACAAATTGTTCTATTACTCTGAGTATTGAGATGTTTTACTAAGATTTGTCATTTTAGATGCACGACAAACAATTTGTTTAACAATTCGCCGACGGCCCTGTTGTCATAAATGCATAATTAGTCAAACAATTTTATCAAACAAAACGCTGACAACTATAGCACGTGTCAGTTATAGGCACGACAAACACGTCGTTTATACACCTGTGAAAAATAATGAACTTGTCAACTTATAAAAAACAAGAAACCGTCGGAGACGGTTGATGCTCCCCAAAGTTTGTTTTTTGTCACAATATTCCACTATATATTCAGATTTAAGGAAACGTCTTGAGGGGCATAACTTTGGACAAAATAATACGATGGATGGTTTAGCAACTTAAAAGTTTCAAAGGGGCATAACTCTCTACATAAATCATCTAACAATAACCCAAAAATAATATGCGCATCTCCTCAAGGTAGTTAAACTTCCCATAAAGCTTCATTGAATACCAGTCAGTAGTTGGGGAGAAATAGCCCGGACAAGAATTGCACTATATGTACAGTTTATAGAAAATTTCAAAGGGCCATAACTCTGTGAAAAATCATCCGACCATAACCGGCTGATAATATGCACATCTCCTGTTGGTAGTTAAGCTTCCCATAAAGTTTCATTGAATTCCCATGATAAGTTGCTCAGAAATAGCTCGGACAAGAATTGCACTAAATGTACAATGGAAAATTTCAAAGGGCCATAACTCTGTGAAAAATCATCCGACGAAAACCGGCTGATAATATGCACATCTCCTATTGGTAGTGAAGCTTCTCATAAAGTTTCATTGAATTCAAGTCATAAGTTGCTGACAAATAGCCCGGACAAGAATTGCACTATATGATCAGTTAATGGAAAATTTCAAAGGGCCATAACTCTGTGAAAAATCATCCGACCAGAACTGGCTGAAAACATGCACATCTCCTCTTGGTAGTGAAGCTTCCCATAAATTTTCATTGAATTCAGGTCATTTGTTGCTGAGAAATAGCCCGGACAAGAATTGCACTATATGTACAGTTAATGGAAAATTTCAAAGGGCATAACTCTGTGAAAATTCATCCGACCAGAACCGGCTGATAATATGCACATTGCCTCTTGGTAGTGAAGCTTCCAATAAAGTTTAATTTAATTCCGGTCATTAATTACTAAGATATAGCCCGGACAAAAATTGTGCATGGACGGACACACGGACGGACAGACGAAGCGGCGACTATATGCTCCACCCAAAAAAAAATTCGGGGAGCATACAAATCTCAACAAGGGACAAAAGTGTCACAAAACCAGGTTTTCTTTGTGAAAAAGTCTGATAAAGAGAGACAACTCAATTGAACTTTTGAACTGAGCAAACAAAATTAACCCCCTTTGTTTCCAAATAAATATATTTTAAGTCGTGCTGACCTTGACCTTGGAGATATTGACGTGATTCTTTTGTGCGACACACGTCCCATGATGGTGAACAAATGATTTTAAAATCTCACAATGAATGACATAGTTATGGCCCGGACAAGCTCATTTATGGCCATTTTGACCTCTGAACTCAAAGTGTGACCTTGAACTTGGATATATCGACGTAATTTTTTCGCGCGACACACCGTCTCATGATGGTGAACAAATTTGCCAAATTATTTCAAAATCTCACAATGAACGACAAAGTTATGGGCCGGACAAGCTTGTTAACATTCGCCAATCTAATAACCAGTTGTTAACTTCGGAAAACCTGGTTAAAAAGAAAGAAAAACAAGGGCTTTTTGTATAACATGCATGCCCCCATATGGGCTGTCATTTGTAGTGGCAGCCATTGTGGGTTTTTGTTGTTGTTTTTTTGGCACTGTGACCTTGACCTTTGACGTAGTGACCTGAAAATCAATAGGGGTCATCTGCGAGTCATGATTAATGTACCTATGAAGTTTCATGATCCTAGGCGTAAGCATTCTTGAATTATCATCCGAAAACCATTTTTCTAAGTTGAGTCACCGTGACCTTGACCTTTGACCTAGTGATCTGAAAATCAATAGGTGTCTAAAAATCACAAAATCTGTGAGTAATGATCAATCTACCTATGAAGTTTCATGATCCTAGCCATAAGCGTTCTTGAGTTATCATCCGGAAACCATTTTACTTCTTCAAGTCACCGTGACCTTGACCTAGTGACCCGAAAATCAATAGGGGTCATCTGCGAGTCATGATCAATGTAGCTGTCAAGTTTCGTGATCCTAGGCATAAGCGTTCTTGAGTTATAATCCGGAAACCATTTTACTATTTCGGGTCACCTTGACCTTTGACCTAGTGACCTGAAAATCAATAGGGGTCATCTGCCAGCCAATATCAATCTACCTACGAAGCTTCATGATCCTAGGCATAAGCGTTCTTGAGTTATCATCCGGAAACCATTTTACTATTTCGGGTCACTGTGACCTTGACCTTTACCTAGTGACCTGAAAATCAATAGGGGTCATCTGCTAGTCATGATCAATCTACCTATCAAGTTTCACAATCCTAGGCCTAAGCGTTCTTGAGTTATCATCCGGAAACCATTTTATTATTTCGGGTCACTGTGACATTGACCTTTGACCTAGTGACCTGAAAATCAAATGGGGACATTTGCGAGTCCTGGTCAATCTACCTATCAAGTTTCAGGATCCTAGGCATAAGCGTTCTTGAGTTATCATCCGGAAACCATTTTACTATTTCGGGTCACCGTGACCTTGATCTTTGACCTAGTGACCTCAAAATCAATAGGGGTCATCTGCGAATCATGATCAATGTTCCTATTAAGTTTCATGATCCTAGGCCCAAGCGTTCTTGAGTTATCATCCGGAAACTGATCAATCTACCTATCAAGTTTCAGGATCCTAGGCATAAGCGTTCTTGAGTTATCATCCGGAAACCATTTTACTATTTCGGGTCACCGTGACCTTGATCTTTGACCTAGTGACCTCAAAATCAATAGGGGTTATCTGCGAATCATGATCAATGTTCCTATTAAGTTTCATGATCCTAGGCCCAAGCGTTCTTGAGTTATCATCCGGAAACCACCTGGTGGACGGACCGACAGACCGACCGATCGACCGACCGACATGTGCAAAGCAATATACCCCCTCTTCTTCGAAGGGGGCATAAAAATAACCTAGATCTTTATATTCATATCAAAACATATGAAAAACATATTTCCCGTCTTTGATTTATATGAATAATTATTAGGAGGGTACGTGTTGACCAAATCGGGTACGAGTTGACTAGTGAGGGTACGTGTTGACCAAATATCGGGTAAGAGTTAACCAAATCGGGTACGAGTTGACCGAAGGTACGTGTTGTCTTAGGTACGAGTTGACTAGCTTCGCTTAAAAATAATCGCGTTAGACGAAATGGACGTATACGTCAAGAAATCTTACTTTCGGTTTAAAAAGCGGTACCATTTGAAAATAATAAATTACTTGCTAACTAGGCTATAGATTTAATTTTATATATGTCAATTAGAATATATCTTGTGGTAACAAGGTAGAAATCCATGTTTTTGCGCTTTAAAACTTTAAAATAATCGTGTTTGTGTAAATGGACGTATACGTATAGAAATCCTACTTTAAATTAAAAAAAAAATACTTGCTAACTAGGCTATAGATTAAATGACAATTTTGCACTCTTTAATATTTCATTTATATATATTAACATGTATTTCATTTCAATGTTTATATATTGAAATAAATCAATAAAAAGACTACTCTACAAAGATAAGGTTTTAAACTAGCACGATGTTGTATCGTTGTTGTTTTTTTTTGTTTTTTTACTACATAAACAGATCGATAAAATTATTTAACAAGCAAATTACTTCTAACAAAGAAATATCGTTCTTACCTGAGATTAAAGTCTCGCTGGGAAGCTCTAATTCGCTGAGGCAATGCCTCTGGTTTAATACATTATCTGGGCTTCTATTAGCCAGGTATGTGTATAAGATAATACACTTACCTGTATCAGCCAATGGAAATAAAGTATGGATAATATTTTACCCGCTCTAACCCAGACACAATGGCCAATTTCAATGAACATTGTTTTCTTTTGAATTGCGCATATTCGTCTGTGTAATACAACCAGTTTGAACATTGTCAGTATTGATTTCAAGAGAGCTTATTACGCGAGATTTTAAAAACCTTACCACTGGCAAAAATATATAATAAATGTCATTATTCTGTTTTATTACATTACATGTTTTTATATTTTGAACCTTTATACGTCCGAAACAATATATATTAATTTAGCACACTGCGGCTGAAATAATTTCGTTCATCAAACTGGCGTGTCATTATCATGTAGAAGCATGATTGGTGTTGGTTTCTAACAAATGGTATATATATATATATATATATATATATATATATATATATATATATATATATATATATATATATATATATATATATATATATATTTATTTATATATTTATTTATTTATATATATATATATATATATATATATATTTATATATATATATATATTTATTTATTTAAGCTATTATCATAATCAACAACAACAACAAATAAACTTTATTAGCATATAAGCATAACACAATGATTTTTTGCCACAAAACAGAAAGTCACGCAGTGTGTATAATTATATCAATATATTGATTCAATAAGAGAAGTTTCCAAAAACAAGAGAGGTCAGAGGACAGCGCGCTCGACAATTCAAGTGCTTGACAGTATAACGTAAGCCATCATGGAGAGCGTGGTATAATGTGGGTGTGTGGTCATTTAAAAGATGATTATTAAAAAAAATGGGGGGGGGATTCTGGGGTGGGGCGTGGGGGTCGGTTTGGGTGGAGTCCATTGTGTTATGTCAGGTAAGTGTTGTTTTTTTGTCAAAGTATGAATCAAATGTGATCATAAATAAGCAAGTTATGGAAGTTTAAGCAACATTTATTAATTTGACCTTGAGAGTCAAGGCCATTCAAAGGTCAAGATCAAATTGAACTTGGCAGGTACAGAACTATCATGATAGAAAGAAAGTATTTGAAGATTGAAAGCAATAGCATTGTAAAGTGGATCTAAACACAAAACATAACAAAATGTTCAAAGTTACTAAAACAAAAAGGGCCATAATTCCGTTAAAAGCCAGCGAGAGTTGTGCAACTTGCACTGTACAGTCCCCTTAACGATAGTTAGCGAGTTTTCCAAGTCTGAAAGCAATAGCTATGATACTTTAGGAGTAAAATGGACCAAAACACAAAACGTAACCAAAGGTTTAATTATCTAATTATAAAAGGGGCCATAATTGTGTCAAAATGCTTGATACAGTTGTCTGCTCTTGTTCATAGATTGGGATCATGTTGGAAAAGTAGTATGCAAAGTATAAAAGCAATATGTCAATGGACATAGAAAATATTTGAGATGGTACGCAAGCTTTAACATATATTTATCAAGGACATGCATATTCTACGTGAAAAAAAGGCAATACTTTTTAGACAAGAGCACCGCCTTGCGAGTGCAGACCGCTCATCTATTTTTCTTTTTAAAGGTGTAGGTGCCTATCTCAATTTCAATCACAAAAGAGGAAGGGGTGGAGTGGAGAGGGGTGTATAGTGTGGGGTGTGGTCATTTATTACATTATCTTCCAAAAATGCCAAAAAAATGCAAAAAACAATATGGGGGGGGGGATTCTTGGGGGGGGGATGGTTGGACGGTATTTCAAAAATAAAATAATAAAAATAAATATTTGTGGTTTTTAACCATGTTTGAAAAAAACAAGAGATGTGTTTGTCAGAAACACAATGCCCCCTATTGCGCCGCTTTGAAAGTTTTTTTTGTTTTTTTTTACCTTTGACCTTGAAGGATGACCTTGACCTTGAACTTCCACCACTCAAAATATGCAGCGTTATGAGAACGCCGCTTTGAAATATTTTTGTTTGACCTTTGACCTTGAAGGATGACCTTGACTTTGAAGGATGACCTTGACCTTGAACTTCCACCACTCAAAATGTGCAGCTTCATGATAACGCCGCTTAGAAATTATTATTTTTTGACCTTTGACCTTGAAGGATGACCTTGACCTTGAAGAATGACATTGACCTTGAACTTCCACCACTCAAAATGTGCAGCTTCATGATAACGTCGCTTTGATTTTTTAAATATTTTTTTACCTCTGACCTTGAAGGTGACCTTGAAGGTGACCTTGACCTTGAAGGATGATCTTGACCTTGAACTTCCACCACTCAAAATGTGCAGCTTCATGATAACGCCGCTTTGAAAATTTAATTTTTTTACCTTTGACCTTGAAGAATGACCTTGACCTTGAAGAATGACCTTGACTTTGAACTTCCACCACTCAAAATGTGCAGCTTCTTGAGAACGCTGCTTTGTATTATTATTTTTTTGACCTTTGACCTTGAAGGATGACCTTGACCTTGAAGGATGACCTTGACCTTGAACTTCCACCACTCAAAATGTGCAGCTTCATGAGAACGCCGCTTCGATTTTTTTATTTTTTTTCGCACCTTGAAGGATGACCTTGACCTTGATTTTTCATCACTCAAAATGCGCAGCTTCATGAGATACACATGCACGCCAAATATCAAGTTTATATCTTCAATATTAAAAAAGTTATGGCCAATGTTAAAGTTTTCGAACGGACAGGCGCCATATATTTGACATTTGACCTTGAAGGATGACATTGACCTTCACCTATCACCACTCAAAATGTTCAGCTCCATGAGATACACATGCATGCCAAACATCAAGTTGCTATCTTCAATATTGAAAGAGTTATTGCCAATGTTAAAGTTTTCGGACGGACAGGCACCATTAAATTGACATTTGACCTTGAAGGATGACCTTGACCTTTCACCACTCAAAATGTGCAGCTCCATGAGGTACACATGCATGCCAAATATCAAGTTGCTATCTTCAAAAGTGAAAAAGTTATGGCCAATGTTAAAATTTTTTTTCGGTCGGACGGACAGACTGACTGACATACTGACGGACAGTTCAACTGCTATATGCCACCCTACCGGGGGCATAAAAAAAAATTTTTGGGGGGGTGGGGGTGGGGGGTATAGTGTGAGGGTGTGGTGGTCATTTATTAGATGATCTTTAATTAAAAAAAATAATGGGGGTGATTCGGGGGGATTTGGGGGGGCGTGAGGGATGGTTTGGGTGGAGTTTATTGTGGTATGTCAGGTAAGAGTTGTTTTGTCAAGGTATCAATCGAATCTAATCATAAATAAAGAAGTTATGGCAATTTTAGCAGAATTTAATAATTTGACATTGAAAGTCAAGGTCATTCAAAGGTCAAGGTTAAATTCAACTTGCCAGGTACAGTACCCTCATGATAGCATGAAAGTATTTGAAGTTTAAAAGCAATAGCCTTGATACTTTAGAAGTAAAGTGGATTTAAACACAAAATGTAACCATATATTCAAAGTTACTAGGTCAAAAAAGGGCCATAATTCCGTAAAAATGACAACCAAAGTTATTCAACTTGTCCTTTACTTTCCCCTTATGATAGTTTGCGAGTGTTCCAAGTATGAAAGCATTATTTATGATACTTTAGGGGTAAAGTGGACTAAAACACAAAACTTAACCAAATTTTCAAGTATAAAGGGCCCTTAATTCCGTCAAAATGCCAGTAAGAGTTACATAACTTTGCCTGCACAGTCCCCTTGCAATAATTAGTAAGTGTTGCGAGTATGAAAGCAATAGCTTTGATACTTTAGGAAAAAAGTGGACCTAAACACAAAACTTAACCAAATTTTCATTTTTTTAAGTATAAAAAGGGCACATAATTCTATCAAAATGCCAGTCAGAGTTACATAACTTTGCCCACACAGTCCCCTTATTATAGTAAGTAAGTGTTGCAAGTTTGAAAGCAATAGCTTTGATACTTAAGGAATATAATGGACCTTAACACAAAACTTAACCAAAATTTTCAATTTTCTAAGTATAAAAAGGGCACATTATTTTGTCAAAATGCAAGCCAGAGTTATCTAACATTGCCTGCCCAGTCATCTCATGATAGTATTTAAGTGTACCAAGTTTGAAAGAATTGATACTTTATGAGAAAAGTGGTCCTATTCGCAAAACTTAACCGGACACCGACGCCAAGGTGATGACAATAGCTTTTTCTTTTTAAATAGATGAGCTAAAAATGCTTGATACAGTTGTTTGCTCTTGTTTATAGATTGGGTGATGTTGGTCAAGAAGTATGCAAAATATAAAAGCAATATGTCAAAGGACATAGAAAATATTTGAGGTGGTACGCAAACTTTAACATAGAAAATCTAAGTGAAAAAGGGCCATAATTCTTACTAAATGCTTGATACAGTTGTCTGCTCTTGTTTATAGGTTGGGGTCATGTTGGTAAGAAGTATGCAAAATGTGAAAGCAATATGTCAAGGGACATAGGAAATATCTGGGGTGGTACGCAAACTTAAACATTCCAACGCTCACAGGAACGGGAACACCGACGCCGGGGTGAGTAGGATAGCTCTACTATATATATTTCATATATAATAGTCGAGCTAAAAAACACAAAAAACCAACAGTAATACAGCAGTAATCAATATAATTCGATCTTCAACTGTAACTCGAGGAAATTGTAGAATTATTTAAATAATACAAACATATTCAAGGACAAAAATAAATTAACATGGCTAAAGTCTTGTAAAAGTTAACAATTATAACTGATTGCCCATATTATTACGCATTTCATTAGCAGTAAAGATATATTTAGCATGGTTTATTATGTATATTTTATTTGCCGACTGCATTAGAATGTCAAATTTATTGAACGTTGGTCATGTTTGAAAATATGGTTTTCCTTTCTAATTTCTCTATATAGGGGACAAACAAGTAGAAAGGGGTACTCGTTTTCTATAGTTTTGCAAAACTTACATTTTCTATTTTCGCATAGTATGTTATTATAACGACCTCTTTCGATTTCTAATTTATGTGACGATAATCGAAATCGTGTTAGTGATGTTTTGTATTTCTTATTTGTTATAAAGTCAAGATATGGTTCTTACTCAAATGTGTTTTTGAATCTGCAATAGCTCATGAGTCTAGGGGAATTAGTTATATCACTATACCAGCTTTGCTTGAAGTTATCTAATAAAAGTTGTTTAATTGTATTGTAGATGCATGTTTGATCTGTTTGATTTATGATAGTTGTTTGATCCGCCCATATATTGCTTAACCCAAGCTCGTCGCTTAACCCAAGCTCGTCAAGAGCGTTTTTGATGTGTGACACCCAATTACGATGGTTGTATGTGATATTTTGTTGTGCATCATTAACTATTACAGAATATATTGTTGTTGTGATACTGTTATCATTCAATCCAAGTATGATTGATATGAAAACAGTGCAAAATTACAACATCTAAGTTCGATATGGATGCATGAACTTCGAAATAGCCACAGAGATTTAATAGTATACCGCTATACACTGTTATTACTTAAACACAATACACGCTATTTCAGAGGCGATAACAGCATATATGCTTTTTATAGTGGTTTTAAAAGTATGTTAATCTGATGAAAACGTTTTCAAATTTAAATTGTTATCCCCACGCTTTTCAAAAAGTGGTTATCTCCGACGTCTGTCCGTCCGTCCTGGCCACTATCTCCTCTTACACTATAAGCACTAGAACATTGAAACTTACACACATGGTAGCTATGCGCATATGTGCGCCCTGCACTATTTGGAATTTTTATCTGAACCCTGGGTCAAAAGTTATGGGGTTTGGGGTGGGGCCGGGTCAGAGATTTTCACTCATTATTTTTATGTTACGTACTTTAACATTGGCTATAACTTTTGCAATATTGAAGATAGCAACTTGATATTTGGCATGCATGTTTACCTCATGGAGCTGCACATTTGATTGGTGAAAGGTCAAGGTCATCCTTCAATGTCAAAGGTCAAAAAACAAATCCAAGGAAGTAATAAGCTTTAAAGGGAGGTAATTAATGAACCTGCCAAATGAGTTTTTTTAATAAATCAAAGCGGCGCAGTAGGGGGCATCTCTTGTTTTATGTTATTTTACATTAACTTATTCATTTCTACATCGATTTACTTCAAATTGATACTGAACATCTCTTATGACAATACGATCAATCTCAACTATGCATGGCCCCCATTACCAACCCTTGGGCGCCCCTTGGGTCAAACATGCGGCGTGGGGATACGCGTCGGCCTCTGCCGCGCCATTTCTAGTTGTTTATGGTGGTGGGAAATATAAACAAGAGGGCCTTTAAGGCCCAAAGTCGCTGTCCTGAGATTCAAAGGAACTGGCCTGTACTGTGCAGCCCAGGATGTCATTAGAACAAAATGTTCTTACCAACTTTCATGACTATTGAACACCCTCGCAGCAACGTTTTTCAACAGACCAGAACCATTTTCATACACATCCAAGATATCATTTAAACAAATACAGTAGACTCTGCCAATACCTGACTCTCTGAATACCGGAACTCTCCCGATTCCGGACGGTCGGGCCAGTCCCGTATTTTCTCCTTCTATTTCTTTGTTAAAAAATGTTGAATAAACCGAACTCTCTGAAAACCGGAAACCGGACGGGTATCTCCGTAAATTTGGTCATTGTCAACGTAAAATACATTGTGTATACCGGACGGTCTAAATTCTCAAGATGCCCGAGGCGTAAAAATAATAATACCTAGTCAGCACAGCGAGTGCGGTGTCACACATTTTGCTCGCGCAATTATCGATAATCGGATTAAACATACCATAAAGGTGTCAAGTCGTTACCGCGCTATGGGAGTCCGATTAAGTAATATAAAACAAACTGTGAATGTCTATAATAGACGTGCGGTAACACCAAAAAGTGATTGACTCGATCGTTTTATTAATTATTTATTATCGTCTATGATAAACAATTTAATTAAAAAATTAATGCATGCCGTTGCGACGATCACTTTCTTGTGATCTTCTCGGGTATTTTAATGAAATGGTTGTTTGTTTGTTTATCAGATAAACTGTTAGAAATATGACTGTTAAATATCCATCCGTCTGTATGCAAATTCATTTATTGCCGTTTACTAATTTCGAACGCATCTAAAATGTCGCAGCCTCCAGCTAAACGCAGATGCGTAGAGCTTACGTTAGAGGATAAGATAAAGCTCATCACGGAATCAACTGCTCAACCAAAACCATCTCTTAATCGTGTATCTACAACAATCTTATTTGTGTCGTCACTCGCCTATATGACAAATGCGACGTACGTACATGAATAAAGCACCACGCTCACTTTGGGTTTAATCAAAACAAGTCGGTATGGATTTTTTTTGCTTTTAATCGCTTAAAAACACATTTTTTAAGAATACAATTAACATCATCAGTACCTGCGTACAGTTATCACATGGTACATGTAAATGTATATGGTTTGTTTTATTTTTATGTGATTCTGTACACAATGCATACCATGTATATTTCGGCAATATGCATACTCTTGGTAAACCGGAACTCTCTGAAAACCGGACGATCAGGCCGGTCCCGAGACCGTCCGGTTTACAGAGAGTCTACTGTATACTGACAAAGTTTCATGAAGATTTATAAGTCCATATAAGGAAAAATGCCCCGCACACTGGTGGCCATGTTTTTCAAGCAACTGGAACCATTTTTGAACTTGTCAAAAATATCATTGGGACAAATCTTCTGACAAAATTTCATGATGATCGTACAATAAATACGGCTTCTAGAGTGTTAACAAGGTTAAACTTTAGCTATATAAGGAAAAATGCCACGCCCCCTTGGCGGCCATGTTTTTCCAGCAACCGGAATCATTTTCGAACTCATCCAAGATATCATTGTGACCAATCATCATACCAAGTTTCACAATGATCGGACAATAAATGTGGCCTCTAGAGTGTTAACAAGGTTTTACAAAAGCATGATATATAGCCATATTAGGAAAAATGCCCCGCCCCTGGTGGCCATGCTTTTTAAGCAGCCGAAACCATTTTCGTACTCATCCGAGAAATCATTAAGACAAATCTTCTGACCAAATTTCATGAAGATTGGACAATAAGTGTGGTTTTTAGAGTGTTCACATCGTTTTAATATAGCCATATATAGCCATATAAGGAAAAATGCCCCGCCCCTTTGCAGCCCTGTTTTTCAAGCAAACGTAACCATTTTCGAACTCATCCAAGATATCATACAGAACAATCTTCTGACCAAAGTTCATGAAGATTGGGCAATAAATGTGGCCGCTAGTGTTAACAAGGTTTTACTAAAGCAATATAAGGAAAAATGACCCGCCCCCTGGTGACCATGTTTTTCAACCAACAAGCATCATGTTTGAACTCGTCCAAGATATTGTTAGGATGAATCTCTACCCAAGTTTAATGAACATCGGATAATAAATTTGGCCCCTATAGTGTTAACAAGATTTTAATCTAGCCATATATAGCCATATAAGGAAAATGCCCCGCCCCTTCGCAACCATGTTTTTCAAGCAAATGAATCATTTTCGAACTCATTCAAGATATCATCGAGACCAATCTTCTGACCAAATTTCACGAAGATTGGACAATAAATGTGGCCTGTAGAGTGTTAAAAAGGTTTTACTAAAGCCATATATAGCCAAAAAAAGAAAAATGCCCCACCCCCTGGTGGCCGTGTTTTTACAGCAACCGAAACCATTTTCGAACTCATCAAAAATATAATTGGGACAAATCTTCTGACCAAGTTTCATCAAGATCGGAAAATAAATGTTGACTTTAGAGTGTTAACAAGATTTTACTATAGCTATATAAGGAAAAATGCCCCGCCCGCTGGCGGCCATGTTTTTCAAGCAAACGTAATCATTTTCAAACTCATCAAAGATATCATTGAGACCAATCCTCTGACAAAGTTTCATGAAGATTGGACAATAAATGTGACCTCTAGAGTGTTCACAAGGCAATTGTTGATGCCGCACGACTGACGCCGCACGACTGGCCGTTGGGTGGAAATGAGAGACGATGATACAGAGATCTTCCGCCAGTTAGGTCTATTGTGGACTGCTGGGAGTAGCTCATCTATTGCGAGGGACACCCACTCATTTAAATGTCGAATCCGGCTCTCCCTCTAACGTGCCCTAGAGCACAATCTTGCACAGAGAGTTGTGTCTGTGACGTGTCCAACCCGAGCCAGCTTTCATCCTTAGACGTCGTTAGGTTTTCTTGTGGCTAAGGGTATCACGTTTAAACGTTTAAACGATGGCGTTTCGTGTTTTGCTCAAAAACGTTTACAAAAACAGTAAACGTTTAAACGACCGTCAATGTCAACAGAATCCATTTTAGTTCATTACATTACGATGTTGCAAAACTCATTAAAAGCTGCTGAAAAAGACTCGTATTTGTATCACGTGCGCCAGATGGCCCTTATTCACAGTACCGTAGACATAACAATACACCTGTACGACCCAGACGTCTTGAATATTTAACTCGCATCGGCACGAAGTGCTCGGGAAAAGTTTCCCGCTATTTCTTGCTTGATCATGCCCCTAATCGTCTTGAACATTCAATGCGCGTCGGCATGAAGTGCATGAGGAAATTTTCCCGCAGTTTATTCATCGGAATTCATTTTTAATTTAATGAACAGATACTCGTTTTGATGTACATCTTGTTAAGTAAAACAATAAAAACAATTAACACCGGTGTACTCTTATTGAAGAAATGTGGGTTAAATTTATATTCATCTTTGTTACAAAATATAAAGGCATGTAAGTAGAAAACGCGTAACCCAATGGTTAGACAACGACGAGAACAGTTGGTTTTAATATGACGTCATTGTGCAAATGGGTTATGAACTAAATATAACTTCCGGAAATAATCACTACTTTCAGTTTGGAAATGTGATGGCACTGATGCTTTCAAAACGGACGTATGGATACCGTTTAAACGGCATCGTTTCGTTTATTTCATTTCGTTTAAACGTTTAGAAAAATCTGTAAACGTGATACCCTTACTTGTGGCTAAACATGTTCTAGACGTACACACAGGTCTTGTACTCTATGTAAGCGATGTGGAGATGTTTTCGGGGATACTTGTGTTAAGTGACCTGTATCGTGCGTTCATTGTCTATGTGGAGGTCAAGGTCTTGAATACGTACAATAGGACGTAGATTGCAAACACCCTTGCAGCCACGTTTTTCTACAGACCAGAATCATTTTCATACACATCCGAGATATCATTTAAACAAATATTCTGACAAACTTTCATGAAGATTCATTAAGCCATATAAGGAAAAATGCCCAGTCCCCATATTTTTCAAGCAACTGGAACCATTTTCGAACTTGTTCAATATATCATTGGGACAAATCTTCTGACAATGATTCATGATGATCAGACAATAATTATGGCGTCTAGAGTGTTAACAAGGTTTTACTATAGCTATATAAGACAAAATGCCCCGCCCCTTGGCGGCCATGTTTTTCAACAAACCGGCATCATTTTTTAACTCTTCCAAGATATTATTAAGAGTATCTTCTGACCAAGTTTCATGAAGATCGGACAATAAATGTGGCCTCTAGAGTGTTAACAAGATTTAACTAAAGCCATATATAGCCATATTAGGAAAAATGCCCCGCCCATTGGCAGCCATGTTTCAAGCAAACATAACCATTTTTGAACTCATCCAAGATATTATTGAGACCAATGTTCTGACCAAATTTCATGAAGATTGGACAATACATGTTGCCTCTTGAGTGTTAACAATGTTTTACTTAAGCCATATATAGCCATATAAGGCAAAATGCCCTGCCCCCTGGTGGCCATGATTTTAAAGCAAACGAAACCATGTTCGAACTAATCATTGGGACAAATCTTCTGACCATTTTTTTTAATGAAGGTTGGAAACAAGAGGGCCTGAAAGGCCCAAAGTCGCTCACCTGAGATAACAAGATATGATTCGGACAAAACTTCTGACCAAGTTTCATGAAGATCGGAAAATAAATGTGGCCTCTAGAGTGTTAACAAGGTTTTACTATAGCCATATTAGGAAAAATGTCCCGCCCCCTGGCAGCCATGTTTTTCAACCAACCGGCATCATTTTTGAAATCATCCAAGATATCATCGGGATGAATCTTCTACCAAGTTTCATGAAGATAGGACAGTAAATGTGGCCTCTAGAGTGTTAACAAGATTTTACTATAGCCATATTAAGAAAAATGCCCCGCCCCTTGGAAGCCATGTTTTCAAGCAAACATAATTATTTTCGAATTCATCAAAAATATCATTGAGACCAATCTTCTGAACAAATTTCATGAAGATTGGACAATAAATGTGGCCTCTTGAGTGTTAACAAGGTTTTACTATAGCCATATATAGCGATGTAAGGAAAAATGCCCCGCCCCTGGTGGCCATGTTGTTAAAGCAACCAAAACCATTTTCGAACTCATCCAAGATATCATTGGGACAAATCTTCTGACCAAGTTTAATGATGATCGGAAAATAAATGTGACCTCTAGAGTGTTAACAAGGTTTTACTATACGCATATGAGGAAAAATGTCCCGCCCCGTGGTGGCCATGTTTTTCAACCAACCGTCATCATTTTTTAACTCATCCAATATATTATTGGGGTGAATCTTCTGATCGAGTTTATGATGATCGGCACGTTGTGCTCAGGTGAGCTAAAAATCAAAAATCGTTTAAAAACACAAATCTTTGATAATCATACAAAAATTGTATACCTCATCAATACACTGTGGGCCTAAAAATTATATCACCTCTTATCTATGGTGCCAGACATCATAGAAATAGCACAACAATGTATCAAGTTGCTGATCTAAAAATAGAACAACAACGTTCACTAAAAGATGTGTAATGATTTGTGCTGCTCTGCATGCAGCTAATAAGGGTTAGCTGGAGTAATTATGCCCCCGGTAGGAGGGCATATAGTGATCGGACTGTCCATCCGTCTTTCCGTCACACTTTGCGTTTAGGTTTCGAAAAATGCTCATTACTTCTTTGTCCCTTGAGATATAACCTTCATATTTAGTATGCATGTGTATATGGACAAGGCCTTTCCTTACTCACACACATTTTGACCCCTGTGACCTTGGCCTTGAACTTAGGGTCCGTGTTTAGGTTTCGAAATCTGCGTTAAGGTTTCGAAAAAAGCTCATAACTTCTATCAAGCGTTTATAGGGGGCATAAGTCATCCTATGGTGACAGCTCTTGTTAAGTGTGCATTCATGATTGGAATTCAAACAATTCAAGCTATAAACAGTTTTTTTCCCTCAAGTAATTTTCTGCGATAAAATATTACTACATTAAACTTCGAGAATATTTAATAAAGAATATTCAGATAGAATAAAACATGTTTGTTGATGTTATTCACCAACCATTGAGCTTCATAATTATTATCATCATCATAATCTTCTTCAGAAAGGAAAAAAACAGCAACAATAAATGTTTTTATTTGAAATTTTACTTTATATCTTATAAAGATATCATTGGGCAAATCTTCTGACCAAGTCTCATTAAAATTGGACATTACCTGTGACTTTTAGAGTGTTAAACTTTTTTAAATAAAGCCATATAAAGAAAAAAGCCCCGCCCCTTGGTGGTCATGTTTTTCAACCAACTGGAACCATTTTCAAACTCCTACAATATATCATTGGGATAAATGTTCTGACCAAGTTTCATAATGATCGGATAATAAATTTGGCCTCCAGAGTGTTATTATGGTTTTACTAAAGCCATATAAGCAAAAATGCCCTGCCCCCTGGCGACCATGTTTTTAAACATACCGGAACCAATTTCAAAATCGTCCAAGATTTTATTGGCAAAAATCTTCTCACCAAATATAATGAAGATCGAACAATAAATGTGGCCTCTAGTGTGTTAACAAGGCAAATTTTGACGACGCACGATGGACAAAAGGCGATCACAAAAGCTCACCATGAGCACATAGTGCTCAGGTGAGCTAATAATTAATAATGTATTATTGATATTGCTTATGTTGTTTTTTTTAAATTCTTAATCATATCCGGATACATTTTAATTAGAAAGTAGTTTACAACCTTATTGAAGACCCTACACTAAGAATGTAAATGCTCAAAAAAATTAAATTAAGTATTTGTGAAAAGAGAAAGGAAATAAATGGAACAAAAGTATTGTGTTTCACCGGATTGATCGCTGCAAATATTAATTAACAAGATACATATTCTAAAAGATATTCTCCATTTATTGCAAACATGAGAATTCAAAATTTCAGATAATCGAATGTTGTCTTTTAAACCAAATTATGCTTAAAATGTGCATCAAAAGTTTGACTTTAATCGGTCGTAAACTGATTGTTTAATTTACTTAAAAAGTGTATGCATAAACTGTTAATAAAGTTTATACAATTTATTATGGTACACCTCGCGATGGGTTCAAATTTATATTAGATTATATCATTTATGTTTACTGTCCCTATGTCTATTTACTTAAGAAAGAAACAAAGTCATCATACACCAGTGCAATTTGGAATGAATGTCACACATGTGTAATTAAACTATTTACCTCTCATCATGGCACTATAGTATTTGCGTATATTTTTTTCTCACAACATAAAAAGTGGCATTTACCGATAGGTTTTCATGCATTTTTTTCTAAGATTATCTACTGTGTAATCATCATAAGGTGTTTATCGATGGCCCATTCTGTCTTCCCCTGAAGCTTTACTGATCGATCGATGACCCTGAAATACTGCTAGATGTAATTTTATAAGTAATTGTAACTTGGCCAAATGTGGGTCCATGTGTCAATGGAACAAGCAGAAAATAGATTAGATAATCCTACACTGAACAGTATAACATCCTATAATTTTATGCTGTACTCTGTACAAAAGAATACAGAGTGTGTCATAAATGTGGCCCCTAGAGTGATAGCAAGGCTTTTCTTAGATTTGACCCGATTGCATAGTTTTGGGATGCATATGCCCTAGATTCTAACTCAACCTAAAAATTGACTTATAAGCATTCTGAAAAAGTGTCATCAAGATTGAGTCATTAATGTGGCCTTAAGAGTGGTAACAATGTTTTTTTCTGGATAAGACATGGTGACTTAGTTTTTGGGCAAACATGACCTAGACCCAAATGAAGCCTGAATGTATTCTAGTTAAACATTCTGACCAAGTTTTTTCAAAATTTGATAAAAATGTGTCCTATCTCTTTATATAATAGTGGAAACAAGGTTTTTTAAGATTTGCCCTAGTGACTTAGCTTTTTATGCACATGACTGATTCAAAATCAGCATAGATTTAGTAGAGATAAACAATCTTAACATGTTTCATTAAGATTGAGTCATAAATGTGCCCTCTTTAATCGCAGCAAAGTTTATCTAAGATTTTACTTAATGACCTCGTTTATGGATGCACAAAACCCAAATTAGAACTCGGAAAAGATATAGTCTAAGTACATTTTGTTCAACTTTCATCTAGAATAGAATAAGTTAAAATGTGGAAACTAGACTGGTAACAAGGTTTTCTAAGATTTAAATAGTTGACCTTGATTTTGGACGTACATGACCAGGATTCCAACTCGCCCAAGTTAAAGTCTACATAGATATTCTGACCAAGCTTCATCAGGATTTGATGAGAAAGGTGACCTCTAGAGTGATAACAATTTAAAAGTGGACAACGCACATCGGACATTGCACAATGCCTGACATAGGGTGTTCACAATAGATCACCTTGAGCACTTTGTACTCTGTTCAGCTAAAAACATCACACACTTAATAATATTGTTTAATTGAATTCAATTCTGTTTATTTAATTTTTATTCCCCGGTAGGAGGGCATATAGTGATCGGACTGTCCGTCCGTCTGTCTGTCCGTCTGCCCTTCTGTCTGTCCGTCTTTCTGTCACACTTTGCGTTTAGATTTCGAAAAATGCTTATAACTTCTATGTCCCTTGAGATATAACCTTCATATTTGGTATTTGACCCCTGTGACCTTGGCCTTGAACTTAGGGTCCGTGTTTAGGTTTCGAAATCTGCGTTTAGGTTTCGAAAAAGCTCATAACTTCTATCAAGCGTTTAAAGGGGGCATTAGTCATCCTATGGTGACAGCTCTTGTTGTATGATAAATTAAAGCCCTATTTTAAATTGTAATGCATATGCATTAAGCATACGCTTTCTTCTGCTAGCGAAGAGGGGAAACATTATGTGGACATATACAACGTCACATCATTCTCGACATAGAAAACCTATGTGCTCATATTGTGTAATACTATTTTTGCAGTGCAAAGATCATTGCAATATGTTCTTTTGCATTAAAGTTTCATAGTTCAAAACAGTTAAAATGAGCTATTAAATTTGGAAACTGATTAACTTTAATAATTTGGAATTTGGTCAGATAAAATATTGATGAACAAAATGTAATCAATGGTCGATTTTCCATACATATTTTATACTGTAAAATAACAAAGCATTTCATGCAAATGGTAAATGCATGTCTTTATAGTCTGATGATAATAGACTCATCTTCAATCGATGTTTACATTTACCCCCCCGATTACTGGAATATATGTCGTCATTTACATTTACATTCAGCGCAGTATGCAGCCAATGCCCATTGGCTTTCTTTCCCTCACAGGTACCCATTTATACTCCTGGATAGAGCAGCAAGCGTTGGATTATTTTTTTGCTCAGGAACATTCCGTGCTCTGAGCGTGCTTTGAACCAGGTACCTTCTGTTTCCTAGACCAGCATCCTACCACTAGACCAGGGTCCCATACATAGCATTAGGACATATATAACTGGTCACAAGAACATTTGCAAATGTACATCCCCAACATTTTTGGATATCCTGAAAAAGTTACTCGCATTTTTTTTAAAGTTAAGTATCGTTTGAAAATTTGCAAGTTGCACTTAACCAAGTTAAGCAGTCTTGTTTAATCTTTGATATTAATCAGACAATATCAATGACAAGGAATTAGTTGAACTTTGGCATGCACCTCACTTCACTATGTATCATACATTTTTTTTTATATTGCACTATAATTTAGCCGAAAGGAATTCACTGGGAAGGCGTATACCATTGACGGTATTCAAGACGTAATATCTTGTCCTAATTTCTTTTTTTGTTTCTCAATGGTAGTGTAACGTTATACCAATCAAGATATGATAACAGTGGACAATTATGTTACCACAAGTCAGATAGACAATATAATTTTAACATATTCCATGCCAATTTAACATGACTTGATCATATTGAATGTCTCAATGAGCATAAAATTAATTTTACTTGAACAATTCAATATTGTTAAAGACAGACCACATTTGAGCAGCTATTTGTCATACACATTTTGAAAACCGTAAACATTCTTGAACACTCAAAATTCGTGGCCTCATTTGAATGTCTACATTTAATAAAATCCTTATTTCACACCAATTATTCCGGTCCCCAATTAAGTATTATGCTTGTTCATATTATTTGTTAATTCAAATTATTTTAATAAAGGGACAAATGAAATAAATATGTTCAAAACTTGTTATCATAACACTGGCATTAACTGAATTATATTATAACAGCATACATCACTCTAAATTTATCAGGACAAAAACATTGGTACTGTAATGGTTGGTATATTATCAATACTTATATAATCAAAATGACTTTGAATACAGCCATTAAGCCATTAAGAATTCATCAGAAGAATTGTGTTTAGATAACTTTATATATCTGCTAATTATCTGCTACAATGTACAGCCCTATTTCTATAATTTTTTAACAAAGATCATTAATACATAATAACTTAAAGCCACATGCCTTAAAATAAAATACATGTTAATCAATACATATAGATGCAATTTGAAAGTGTGCAAAATTGTCATTAATCTTAAGCCTAGTTTTAAGCAAGTTATTTATTTATTTATTTATTTTTAAACCAAAAGTAGAATTTTTATACGTATATGTCCATTTCGACAAACACAATTATTTTTAAGTTTTAAAGCGCAAAAAAAGACGGATTTCTACCTTGTAACCACCAGATATATTCTAATTGGCATAGAAAAAAAATTACATCTATAGCCTAGTAAGCAAGTAATTTTTTTTTAATTTTTTTAATCGAAAGTAGGATTTCTATACGTATACTTCCATTTCGACAAACGCGATTATTTTTAAGTTCGAAAGCGCCAAAAATGGATTTCTACCTTGTAACCACCAGATATATTCTTATTGGCATAGACACAATTAAATGTATAGCCTAGTTAGCAAGTAATTTATTATTTTTCAAACGGTACCGCTTTTAAAACCCAAAGTAGGATTTCTAGACGTATACATCCATTTCAACAAACGCAATCATTTTTAAGTTTTTAAGCGCAAAAAAAGACGGATTTTTACCTTGTAACCACTATATATATTCTAATTGGCACAGATACAATATGTTTCTTATTTATACTTTAATTTACTTTCATTTCAAGGTGTGTGGCGTTAAATAACTGTATATTGCTTCTTATTAATTATTTACAATCAAATTAATAAATCCACAAGAAAATGACTAGTTAAGAACCAGCATTTTTGCAACATTACGCTATGCAACATCTGGTTATGGCGACTATCAGCATTTGGATATATATTTATCTAAGCCTGTATTGCTTTTGTACCAAGTGTTTCAAAACATTAAAATAATGTTTCTGTAAAAAAAAGACCAAGTTTCCTCAGATCAACGTTTTCACTTCCATTAAACAGAAGTGGGTACGATTTTATTATGGCAGTCAATTAAATAAAAAGAACCCAAATTGATCTTTAACATGAGCAAATATACTTGTGAATATGGTTTATTGTATGGAAAATCCATAAATTGCATTGATTACTTAAACGGACATGTTCACAGATTTAAGTTGTTTTTTTTTAAATATCGGAGACATATGCCCCCATCAAACAGGGCTTTGAACTAGCAACCCCAATTTCAATAGGGGTCATCTACTGTCCAAGGCCAATGCACATGAGAAGAATAAAGCTAATCGGTGAATCAGTTGATGAGTTATTGATCGGAAAAGATTTCACACTTAGTGTGTAACAGACACCTTGACCTTTTACCATGTATCCCAATTTCAATAGGGGTCATCTACTGTCTAAGGCCAATGCACATGTGTAGTATCAAGCCAATCGGTGAATCAGTTGACCAGTTATTGATGGGAAACAATTTCACACTTAAGTGTAACAGTGACCTTTGACCTAGTGACCTCCATTTCAATAGGGGTCATCCACTGCCCAAGGCCAGTGCACATGTGAAGTATTAAGTCAATCGGTCTATTCGTTGACGAGTTATGGATTGGAAACGAACTGGTCTGAAATTCAGACTGGTCTACTGACATTGTCTACCGACATCACAGCCAGCAAAACAATCTGTGGTTCAATCTAAAAGTAAAAATAAGGTTCTTCAACTGCACCCCACAGGGTTTGAATGCAAGTTTCAATGCTGTGTTTATTATGCAAGTTTTTGCTTTATTATCAATGGAAAGGGTTAGATTTAACGCTTTATATTTCTTATTTCAAGTGATAATTGATTTAAAAAAATATATATTTTTAGGAATGTTATTGTGCTTGTTTGAATAATAATAATTGCATTCAATCTTTTCAGAATCTGTGACAATTGCTTTGAAATTGTCCTTTTGCCTAACTGTGAAGTCTCTTTAAAGGTAAATAACAAGAAAATGATTGTCATGGTTAGTATATATTTTATTTGTGAGTCAATTTGCATATTTAAAGTTGTGTTCCAATTATAAGATGTTCAACAAACACACATGATGAATACATTTGATTTCTTTAAACATCAATAATTGACATTCTTAATTTGTAGAGAACAAATTTGTATCACTCAGTAAACTCCTTATTAACATAAAACACTGTGAGGTATTGTTTGCCTAACACCTTGTTGGTGTAACTGTGCCGTAACTGCATTATCTCTTGTCATTATATTATTGTATATCCACGCCTGTTCATGAAACCTCTGGGTAGGAGTGGTGATCATTTGCAGAGGCCTACTGCCTGGGTTGTTTTGAAACATTTTATACGTGATCAATGGGGCATACTAAATGAGGAATATTGCAGAAAAAGTCTTACCAAGAATTTTACCTTTATCCTTAAATGTTGGAGAAATTTACTGCCAAAGTGGCCTAATGAACAATTCTAGGGATGCAGCACTGCCTTTTGCAAATAGGCTTGTCAAGTGTTGAGTGTAAAGCTATGGTTTCTAAAAAAAAGACCTGTGTTTGTGAAGTACAAATACCCCTACTGCAAATCGAAGCAGCACCACAGCTATTTTAGAGAAAATTGTTAAATCCAAGACCCATCACTTCGCTAAATATCAATGGACAGGAACAAAACTCACACTTCATCATCCTGTAAGTCATGTAGGTAGACTACCAAATATCAGCTAAATATCTGAAAGTATTGCGTTAAAAAAACTCCGAAAAACGGTTATAAAAGAAAAAATATCTTTGCCCATAAGTTGTCTGAACATGAATGGACAGGAACCAAGCTCACACTTCATTAAAAAATCATACCAAAAATCAGCTCAAGATTTGAAAGTGTTACGTAAAAAAATCAGGAAAACAGAAAATTTCAAAGTCTAAGTTTTCTAAGTCAAAGGCCTATAACTTTGCCTTAAAAAAAATTAGTGTAACGAAAAACTCTGGCAAACCGTTATTATAGAGAACTTTTAGGTCCAAGGCCAATGACTTTGCCAAAAATCAATGGAATGGAACAAATTTCACACTTTTTCTGAAAGTTATGTAGTAAGACTCAAATACCAACAATCAACTAAATATCTATATATTTTTTAACTTCGCCCACATTTGGGTTCATCATTATTTTGTGCAGCATTCAATGTTTGAATAGTCCTGCCCATACTAGAAACCACTTCTTTTGTAGAAGTGGAATGTCGCTTACGTCATTAAAATGTAACAAACTGAACCATTCATATGACGACTAGGCTTCCCGTGCCAGAAAAGTGAGCCGATCGAGAGGCTTTTCATGCCACAACGAAATCGAAAGTAGGCATTTTTTAGGTAAAATTTATGAAAATTACTATATAGCGTACATTGAACGTAAGGATTTGATCATACAGATGATGTCAATGACACTATATATTTGACATATTAGGGAAAAGCTATGTTAAAAAGTCATCAAAGTGGCATGTATGCAGTATTGTTCAACCAACCTCGTCATCATTTCATCTTCGATAGAGTTTGTGATAAGTGTTTGGACCTGTGAAATACTGTGAACCTGTAGCTGTATATATGCTTTAACTCATGGACCACCTCTTTTTATGCACAAATGTGTTTACGGGTTTTAATTTTATGTTTTCTTACCTGTTTTGTGAATGTCGATCATCCATTTGTTTATGACAAAGAGACAGCCAAGAATGAACAGAGAGGCAGCATTTTGACAGAAAGGCCACCGATACGCATCTACACAGTGCTTAAATATCACATATTAATGATAAGTATACACATATAAATAACATGAAGATCACAAAGCTGTCTTATTAAAGCAATATGAACAAGAGATGTGTTTGTCAATAACACAATGCCCCCTACTGCGCCGCTTTGATTATTTTTTTATCATTTGGCAGGTACAGATAATTATCTCCCTTTAAAGCGTATTACTTCCCTTGGATTTGTTTTTTTTACCTTTGACCTTGAAGGATGACCTTGACCTTGTCCTTTCACCATTCAAATGTGCAGCTCAATGAGATAAACATGCATGCCAAATATGAAGTTGCTATCTGAAGCGTCATAGAAGTTATGAGCATTTTTCGAACACAAAGTGTGACGGACGGACGGACGGATGAACAGACAGTACGATCGATATTTTCCCTCCTTCAGGGGCATAAAAATCAACAATACCACATGAAAATGACTGGGTTGCAGGAATATGAAAAAGCAACAATTTATTATCACATGAAAATGACTGGTGTGCCAATCTTACAACTTCTAATACATTACAATCTCATTTAAGCAATTGATAAGCTACAGAAACTTCAGTGTAGACACCATAATATCATGTTAATATTGTTACTATACTGCAAAAAAAAATATCATTACAGCACATATAACATACTAGATCTTTGTAACAGACATGACGTATACCCCCACATGCTGCATTGGCACAGAATATGTCGCATGCTGTCTTCACAAAACAAAAGAAGCTTATTTACGGCGTTTTTTAAGAATTACTATGCCATTATCATGTATGGCAATTTGACCTTTAAACTCTTGAACTTATTCTCATGACAAGCCGTCCAATCACTGTGAACAAAATTAATGTACATAGTCATTTTAAAATCTCACAATGAATTACATAGTTATGGCCGGGACAAGCTCATTAATGGCCATTTTTGACTTTTGAACTCCAAGTGTGACCTTGACCTTGGAGATATTGACGTAATTCTTTCCCATGACACACCATCAACTGATTGTGAACAAATGTACCGAGTAACTTTAAAATATCACAATGAATGACATAGTTATGGCCCGGACAAGCTCATTTATGGCCATTTCGGACTTTTGAGCTCCAATTGTGACCTTTCCCTTGGAGATATCGAAGTAATTCTATCGTATGACACAACGTCCAATAATGGTGAACAAATGTACCGAGTAATTTTACAATCTCACAATAAATTACATAGTTATGGCCCGGACAAGATCATTTATGGCAATTTTTGACCTTTAAACTCAAAGTGTGACCTTGACCTTGAAGATATTGACGTAATTCTTTTGCATGACACGCCATACAATGATTTTGAACAAATGTACCGAATAATTTTAAAATCTCACAATGAATTACATAGTTATGGCCCCGACAAGATCATGTATGGCCATTTTTGACCTCAAAGTGTGACCTCGACGTTGCAGATATCGACGTGATTCTTTCACATGACACACCGTCCAATGATTGTGAACAAATGTGCCAAATAGTTTTAAAATCTCACAATGAAAGACATAGTTATAGCCCGTACAAGCTCATTTATGGCCGTTTTATACCTTTGAACACAAAGTGTGACCTTGACCTTGGAGATATCAACGTAATTCTTTCGCATGACACACCGTCAAATGATGGTGAACAAATGTGCCATATGATTTTAAAATCTCACAATGAACGACATAGTTATGGCCCTGACAAGCTCATTTATGGTCATTTTTTACCTTTGAACTCAAAGTTTGACCTTGACCGTGGAGATATTGACATAATCCCTTTGCATGACACACCGTCCAATGATTGTGAACAAATGTGCAAAATGATTTTAAAGTCTCACAATAAATGACATCGTTATTGCCTGGACAAGCTCATTTATGGGCATTTTGACCTTTGAACTCCAAGTGTGATCTTGACCTTGGAATATCGACCTACTTCTTTTGCATGACACACAGTCCCATGATGGTGAACAAATGTACCAAGTCATTTTAAAATCTAACGATAAATGACATAGTTATGGTCCGGACAAACTTTTGGTTTAAAATGCACTAGATGACACTGTGACCTTGTTTTTGACCCGGCATGACTCATATTCAAACTTGACCTACTCATCATCTATATACAACTTCTGACCAAGTTTGGTGGAGATTGGATGAAATTTTCGGGACAGACAGACCGATCGACAGACTGACCGACAGACCGACATACAAAGTGACTCATATATAGCCCCCATTACCAATGGTAATGGGGGTATAATGAGATTCTGAATAATCTGATATTTTATTTACAAATGCAATATTAATCAAGTTAAAAACAACTAGAAAATGGTAGAATCTTTACAGTTTCACTAGTATACTAGTTTCACAAAACATTTTGAGGCAGTAGAAAATTTAAATTTCAACATTAATTGATAATTCAAACAACAAGAGATGTGTTCGTCAGAAACACAATGCCCCTATTGCGTCGCTTTCAAATAAAATATGAATATATCATTTGGCAGGTTAAATAATTATCTCCCTTTAAAGCTAATTACTTCCCTTATATTGTATTTTTTGACTTTTGACCTTGAAGGATGACCTTGACCTTTCACCACTCAAAATGAGCAGCTTCATGAGATACACCTGCATGCCAAATATCAAGTTGCTATCTTCAATATTGCAAAAGTTATGACCAATGTTAAAGTTTTCGGACGGACGGACTTACAGACAGACAGACAGACTGACAGACTGACTGACTGACTGACTGACTGACTGACTGACTGACTGACTGACTGACTGACTGATTGACTGACTGACAGTTCAACTGCAATATGCCACCCTACTGGGGGGCATGAAAACTGTTGAAACATCACATTGGACTAGATCATTGCACATTTTCAACTGACAAATAATAACATGTAACTTTAGTTGTCAAATTTCATGCGCTTGGCAATGTTTGTCATATGGTCCTCACTGTGATCTCTCACAGTTTTAGCTACTAAGTCATGTGGTGCTCTTTTTGTTTCAACTTTATTTCATAAATGTTTAGTTGTTTTTCTTTTCTTCTTTCTCCAACCGTCTTGCCATCAGCTGTTTGTTCCTCTCACTTCCAGCATTACTGAGATTGTAAGTGAGCCTAGTCACAATGGTTGCATAGAGAATATCTTCTCTGTGAAAGTATTCCACTGCTGACACACCCTTTTCTTTCATAGCAGACTTGACGCCTTGGATGGCATTCAGTGAGTCGATATTAATACTACTAGACTTGGAATCCATCAGATTAAACGTGCCCTCCACCATGGGACAATGAAAGCAGGATACAAGAGCCAGTATAATTTTTTTCATAGCTGGATAACTGTTCTGAGCTGCCCATCAGTTGTCTATTCTGGTATTAGAGTTAAAATGTGGAAGGGTCGGGTCCAGCTGATACTGGTAAATTTCCTGCAGGAACTTTATCACTTCTTCCTCACTTAGATTGTTTTTCACTAACTCTAGGAGGTTCTTGTGGAGTCTGATGGTCTCAGAGTGCCCCCTGGCTGAAGGGTCAACGGCAGAGGCGGTCTTCAGCAGCATGTTGTTGATGGGTATCTTTTGCAGAAGCACTTTTCCTGCCTTGATATAGCTTAATCGATGCATCACAAGAACCATCTTAACATCTGTGCAACTGCTTCTTGTAACCAATTTCGATGCCGTCAACCCAATGAACATGTCACCTTAAGGCAACAGAATTTTGTTCAGAAAAGTCCATCTCGATGAGTTTCTTTGCCAAGGTTGGTACGCATTGCGGCTTCACAAAATAGCCTATAAAGTTCCGGACCAGACACAACTACTCATCATTTAACACATGGGACATTAGTGCCTTTTTCTGACAGAGCACTGCATAGTCCTTCAGCAGAAGAATGGATGACATGTAAATACCCTTATTCTGGCAACTGTCCTATCTGTGAAAAGCTTTTGAAGCACCTTCTGTTTTCTTTCCTTGCCTTCAATAGTCATCTTCTATTTTGACAGTCTCCTGTGTATGACTTCCAATGACTCCTTGCTGGCTCGGAAACATGTCTTCGATCCAGAATTCTTTGATACAAGGAAGTGTATTTCTTCTGCTCAGAATTCGACGGGAAAGCAAAGTAAAATACAGTGTAGGCATCCATCAACCTTGCAGTGTCAACAGCTAATGAATGGGCAGATAGAAATCTGTGAACAGTAAAACGGTCTGGAACACTGAACTTTATATTGAGGATTTCAAAAATTTATCTCCAATCTGTCCTCAAGTCGATGTTCCAGTGGAAGTCACTGTGAAGGCAGTTAAACAGTGACTAAGTGGTACTGGAAGGGAGAAGCCATTGCTGCATTGTGCGCATGGTGTACACTATCACGATCTATATTCGTGAGATGTGGTGCTTTTTGTCGTAAACTGGTTTCCAGACCAGACTTCTTGCCTCTCATAGTATAGCACGAGTCAAGAAGAATGGATATCAAGTTATAACAAGGCAGTTCATTCTTATCAAACAGTTTTTCAATCTTACAGAATATCGAATCTGCATCTGCCTTTGTAACTAGGAAGTAACACAAGTGTCACACAGTCACTTCCTGTCTTTTTTTACAAAAGAAGCTCACCAACACAGCTACTATTTTGTGATTGTTTGTATTAGTAGATTCGTCTACGTTTAGACAGAATGGGGAGTTCTTTAGTTCATCTATAAGCTCTTGTTCAAAGAAAAAACAGTCCATACACCATTTTGCAGGATGCTGTCGAGTTTTCAAGTATCATTTCTGAAAGTGGCTTAATGTAACAGGCCAGTTTTTGGGCCAGCTTTACTAGCTGGGCTGCCATTTTATATTGCAAATCATGTTCAGCAATAAATGCTAGAATTGTTGCTTCAGCATTCATTCTGCGATCATTTACAGGTACTACTGGATGTACAACAGGGGCTGGGGTAGCATTTGGTTATTGTGCCGGAGAACCATTCAGCCTTTCTGAAACAGTTGTAATTGCAATCATTTGTAACTGATAATAAATGTTTGAAAATGACCACTATCTTGTTTGACAGAATGATGTGTTTTATCATGATTATTGATAAATAAGCATACACGAAGCATTAAGTCAGACACATGCAGCTGTACTGCATATCAACTTTTTTAAAGAGAATAATTTACCAACTTACTAAACCAGAAAAAAACACTCATACATCTATTTGGTTCATTGCTACTGATCCTACTATAAGAAAGACATAAAAAATATGTTAACCTTCTAGACTAAAGTTAGTCTTCGCGGTCTTCATGGCCAATATGTGAGGTGGTGACTCCATGTGGCGCTTGAGATCCTTCTTTCCTCTTGATTGGTACTGGGGGGTCTTGTTACATATAGTACAAAAGGCCTGCCCAGGTTGTTTTGTTTTCTTAAGTACTGCTTTTATAAGATCCTTCTCTAACCAATCCCAACGCCACTTATTTCTAACAGAACAGTCAATTTCCCGCACATTGTCTTTCAGAGTAGCAAAGTATATTGTAAGGACTGAAAAATAACAAATAAACACTTATTTTCAAACAAAGTACTTACCAAGTTGACGAGCTAAGATTTCAAAATAATAGACTAAATATGACAGGTTTCTTCTTAACATTTTGACCACAGTGGCCCATCTTTGATCTTCAATACTTATTGAATAGGTGTAAACAAATTATTAAAACTTGGAACAAATCACATGAAAACAAAACGTATTATAAACGGTGCAAAATTGGTGGGTGGGGTACATTTAGAAGCAAAACGAAGATTTCGATGTTCATGGCTTCTTAATTCCATATTTTTATTAGAACGACGAGATAAAAAAAAGTGGGTGGGTGAGTTCAGGAAATCAAAATACTTGCAATTTATTATATAAAACCATTATAAACACGTGTATGTTCGTTTAATACAAAAACATATGGATAATTTCCGACTTTTGCGTTCGTATAAATATGTAGATATGATAACTTACCTTTTATTGTCGTTGTTTTCTCACACTTTGGATTTCTAGAGTTATCCTTTTTGGCTCATTTAGCATAATACTTTTAAACAAAGGAAATAATCGGCCATTCAATTTGTCACTTTAAGACAGACGGTATCATATGAATAGTAACGCATGCAAACTATTGGTAGCAGAACTTCTACAAGTCTGCCGAATTCGCCCCTGTCCGGCTTAATCACAAGTACCCGGATTTCGCGATTCTTCTCCAAAATACTGCGTACGGCGACTTTATTTTGCACCCTAACTCCCTTACCCGCCTGAAAATACCTCCCCGGATTTACGCCAATCTTAAAACTGGTCCGTGAGCCTCTGATTCTGGATTTCTGGATTATTAAGGAATTTTACAACCCCTGCACAACACAAACAGGGAGGTGAGAAAGAATATGAAATAGACAAAGGAGAAGTGGGTTTAGGGGCAATGTTTAAAATGACAACGAAATGACAGAATGCAAGAGTATGAAGGCCTAGAGCACTCTCAAGAACCTCACAAAGACAAGCCAGCCAAAGGCCAGTGATATAAAAAACACTGACAGGAACCTCCTGACAGGTGCTTCAGTCCCGAACAGGTGGACCAAATACTGCAGCTACCTCTACAACTGCCTGCTTCAACACAATCCCAGGCTCCTTCAGAACGATCAGAGAACAGAAGTCAACAACAAAACTCTGCCCATACTAAAGGCAGAGGTGGAGGAAGTAGTGCACAGTCTGAAGGCAGGAAAATCTCCTATGGTGGACAAGGTCCCTTCATGGCTGATTTAGCACAGAAGAGCGGCAACGACTGCAGTAATGACAGCATTCTGCCAGAAGATCTGGGAGGAGAAGTGGCCGAAGGAGTGAACCCAGTCTCTGGTCATCCCCCTACCAAAAAAGGGAAACATTAAGATTTACTTGAAATATCGTACCATTAGCTTCATCAGCCATCTCAGCAAAGTCATGCTCTCATCATTCTCAACCAATTGAAAAGTAAGGATGAGGAAATGCTGTCGGAAGAGAAGGGTGAATTCAGAGCTGGACGGAGCACATTGAAACAAATGACTGCAGTCATCAGGCCTTGAAGAATCCACTCAACCGCTCGCATATGCGAGTGAAGTTGACGGTCGGGCAAGTAAAGTTTGTTAAATACTCGACCAACCGGGCGAGTGCTGTTTTTCAAGTTGGGAAATATAAATTCAATTCCAGAACTCCTGCCACATCGATACAAATTGCGAACAATTTTTCGAACGAACAAAAAATAGGTTTAGTACACAAAGAAACTGCACTTTCATTTTGAAAATGAAAATGACATCATGGGCACAGTAACAACAATTCTTTAAATCGGCTGTGCTCTTTTCGTAGGTGTCAGTGCTCTTAGCTAATCGATTAAGTGGGGGAAAAAAAACAATTAAATATATTGGTCATTCCGTGCCTGAAGAATAAAATTTCATTTTAATGTAAATATCAATAAAAAAAATATATAACTGGTTAATTATAATACTTCTTATATTTAATTAAAAATAAACAGAAAAAATAATTATTAATAAACAGAATAATTCATGATCAGAAGTCTTGGCCAAAATTTACCATATTGTAACCATTTGTCAATCAAGCGTGTTTTTTGCAAAATAAATACAACTATGGTATTGACTTAAAGATGTTTGTTTATTACAATGTGACAAAGTCACATGATAGTTTAAGTTTACGAAAAGGTTCTGGTTGAACATAGCTATAAATATAGATATAGATATTTTTTAATGCAGGGCGAGTAGATTAAAGTGAAGGGCGAGTGGATTGTCAGGGCTACTCGCCCTGAAGGGCGAGAGGCTCTGGAAAAAAATCTTCAAGGCCTGGTCATCATTGAGAAACATCTGCACCACCAACGTGAGCTCTTCATTGACTTTATCACAGCGTTGAACGGCGTGTGGCAGGTTCTGAGAGAATTCATTATTGAAGAAGGGCTGGTGCAGGTCATCCAAGAACTCCAACACCACAGTACTTCTCAATAGACTGATAGTTGACTTCTTCAGAACACCAGGGAGGTCTGCTCTCCACGGTTTAATTACCTTTTCCTTGAGAAGGTAATGCAGAAGACCCTCCAAGACCATCATACCTTAATCTCCATTGTTAGCAGACCAATCTCCAACTTGACATCGACCTCATGGATGGGATCAGCAATGAACTGCAAAACAACACCAACAGAGCAGGAGCATACAGGATAAAGGTACGCATGGAGATCATGGTGAGCAGCATGAAAACCACCAGTGCAGACATCACCATGAACGGCAAAAAGCTGTAAAAAGTGACAAGCTTCAAGTACATGGGAGCAAATCTGTCCAAGGATTGAACCAGTACTGCTGAAGTCCAGATAATAATTGCCATGGCAACCGCAGCCTTGGCCTGACTGAGTAGGTTGTGGACAAGCAGCTCCATCGATAAGATTCCCAACCAAGCACAGGCTTTAGAAGTTTCTTGTAGTACAGGCTGTACTAGTCCCTTGTAGTCTCCATCCTACTATACGGGTGCGAGACCTGGACACTTCACGCTGACATAGAATGCAGGATACAGGCCTTTGAACACAAGTGTCTAGGAAGAGTGCTCCACATATCCTACATAGAGCATAAGACCAACGAGTATGGCAGGAACATAACAGCAGCACTTGTTGGCCCACAAGAACCCGTCCTGGCATTTGTCAACAACTAAAGCTTGCTCCGTTTGGGAACCTCACCAGGCACCACTCTCTGTGCAAGACTGCTCCAGGGCACGCTAGAGAGAAGATGCCATCAAGGCCGTAAGACGAAAAGATTGTTTGAAAATGTAAAACAGTATACAGCAGCCCATAACAGACTTGACTGGGGAATGATCTTTGTGTCGTCGTACTTAATTTCCCCCAATGGCCAGACATGTCAAGGGAATGATTATGATAATGTTTTCTTCATTTTTGGAATCAATTACATGTTTGAATTGAAGTTGTGACAAACTAAAGACAAGAGATGTGTTTGTCAGAAACACAATGCCGCTTTGAAATTTTTTATCATTTTTTGACCTTTGACCTTGAAGGATGACCTTGACCTTGAATTTCCAAGACTCAAAATGTGCAGCTTCATGAGAACGCCGCTTTGATTTTTTTAATTGACCTTTGACCTTGAAGAATGACCTTGACCTTGAACTTCCACCACTAAAAATGTGCAGCTTCATGACATTCACATGCATGCCAAATATCAAGTTGCTTTCTTCAATATTGAAAAAGTTATGGCCAATGTTAAAGTTTTCGGACGGACAGACACCGTATATTTGACATTTGACCTTGAAGGATGACCTTGACCTTCACCTTTCACCACTCAAAATGTTCAACTCCATGAGATACGCATGCATGCCAAATATCAAGTTGCTATCTTCAATAGTGCAAAAGTTATGGCCAATGTTTAAGTTTTTTAACGGACAGACAGATGCCATATATTAGATATTTGACCTTGAAGGATGACCTTGACCTTCACCTTTTACCACTCAAAATGTGCAGCTCCGTGAGATGCACATGCATGCCAAATATCAAGTTGCTATCTTCAATATTGAACAAGAGATGTGTTCGTCAGAAACACAATGCCCCCTATTGCGCCGCTTTGAAATATTTATTTATTTATTTTTACCTTTGACCTTGAAGGATGACCTTGAACTCCCACCACTCAAAATGTGCAGCTTCATGAGAACGCCACTTTGAAAATAAATATTTTTTTTAACCTTTGACTTTGAAGGATGACCATGACCTTGAACTTCCCCTATTCAAAATGTGCAGCTTCATGAGACACACATGCATGCCAAATATCAAGTTTCAAGCTTCAATAATGCAAAATTTATGGCCAACGTTAACGGGTTTTTTTCGGATGGACAGACAGACTAACATGCACACATACTGACATACTGACGGACAGTTCAGCTGCTATATGCCACCCTACCGGGGGCATAAAATGTTATGGCCAATGTTACAGTTTTCGGACAGACAGACGCCATATATTTGACATTTGACCTTGAAGGATGACCTTGACCTTCACCTTTCAAGTTGCTATCTTCTATAGTGCAAAAGTTATGGCCAATGTTAAAGTTTTGGGACGGAGGCCATATATTAGACATTTGACCTTGAAGGATGACCTTGACCTTCACCTTTCACCACTCAAAATATGCAGCTCCGTGAGATGCACATGCATGCCAAATATCAAGTTGCTATCTTCAATATTGAAAAAGTTATGGCCATTAAAGTTTTCGGAGGGACGGACAGACTGACTAACATTACACACATACTGACTGACTGACGGACAGTTCAACTGCTATATGTCACCCTACCGGGGGCATAACAAGCCTCTTAAATAAGACCTACAATAATAAATATCAATGCAATTGCCTTCTACAGGCTTTATTCCCTCTCCTGACACAATCTAGAAAGAATAACACTTTAAGAAGAAGGCTGCCATTTAATATTTTGCCTAAAAGTCTGATATTGATCTTGAAGGTATGGTCATTAAGTATAATATGTATTGAATATTTGTGAACATTTGTTTTAAGCTGTCATGAAATTCTTCAATACAAGAATGTGGGAGGCAATATGTGTATGGTGAGATTTCCATCTCCTAGCATGCATACATGCATACAGAAAAAGCATTCATAAAAATTATAATTAATCATTTAGACAAATGATAATAATCATTTAGACAGACAAGTGGAACAAAGCCATACCTATATTTTCCTGTGGAGGGCTATCCCATTTTAAAACTATTTAAAATTTAATCATCCTGTCTACAATAACTGTCAAATAAAGGTTAATTGGACCAAAGAAAGATGTAAAGGCATTTATGTCAATGTTTTTATGCTTTGTTTTCCGCTAAAATGGTCAAATAAACACTGATTTTTTTGTTTCAACGATCTATTGTAGAATAGATTTAAACATTTATGATATGTTTAGAATGTGGTCATTTATTTGCACGTTAAAATAAAAGGGGCATACTATTATAGACAGTTGTTTCATTCACAAGGCATATCAAGTGTTCATCAGGCATATCATCTTCTATTAGCACTGACAAAAATGTTTAAAACACTTTACCAACATGTTTTAAACAAAATTTGTAAGCTTAATTCAAAGTCACACTATTACCCAGTTGATAAAAAAGTATTAATAAATAGTGAAAATGTATTAAACAAAACATGTTGATTTTTCCAAATAATTTCACTATAACAAAACCTATTTGACGCGTATATTCAAAATATTCTAACCAAATAATGTTTATGCAAATTTAAACAAGATATGTGTTTGTCAGAAACACTTATGTCCCCTTTTCTGCGCTTTGAAGCTATATATTTGACCTTTGACTTTGAAGGATGACCATGACCTTGAACTTCCACTATTCAAAATGTGCAGCTTCATGAGATACACATGCATGCCAAATATCAAGTGCTATCTTCAATATTTCAAAAGTTATTGCAAATGTTAAAGTTTGACGCATACACACAAACAAACAAACACAAACCAACCAACAGACAGACAGGGCAAAAAGGATATGTCCCCCACTATAGTGGTGGGGGACATAAAAAAGAGAAACTGTTCAGGCAGTCGGAAAACTGCTTGTTCAATTCTTAACATAATGATACATGGAATGAAGAAGAAAAATATAGACCATACTTCCATACTTTTTTCTGGTAAAGCTGGCACTTTGCAAATTCAGTAGAATTCAGTTTGACAAAATGTTCACCTTATGAAACCTTTTGTATGTCACTACCAATTTTTACATCAATTTATTTTTCAAGTCACATGAAAATCAACCTAATTTTAAGATTTATCACATTTATTGGCTTGGTGTGCGCCTCTCAAATGTATCTTATTTGCAGCCAAATAATTGAACATGCTTAGAGATCCTCTAATTTTAATCGATTTGATACATGCAAAATGTGATTTAACAAGCAAAATAAAAGATGTTTTACAATTGGCTAGTATAAAATCTGGCACCAAATGAGTATACTCAATGTGAATTGGATGGTTATATACATTTATTAAATGGACGATGGCTGAAAATGAGAATCCTCTTGGGAGTAAACTTCTTTCACTCCTCAATCCCCCCGAACCTCAAATTTACATATAGTGAAACAAGAGATGTGTTTGTCAGAAACACAATGCCCCCTTCTGCGCCGCTTTGAATTAAAAAAAAAATTGATTATATCCCTTTAAAAAAAATTACTTCCCTTGTGAAAATGATCTGTTCTTGCCAAATGAAATAAAATAGAAATTATCTCCCTTTAAAGCTTGTTACTTCCCTTGGATTTAGTTTTTTGACCTATAATCTTGAAGGATGACCTTGACCTTTCACCACTTAAAATGTGCAGCTCCATGACATACACATGCATGCCAAATATCAAATTGCTATCTTCAATATTGCAAAAGGTTTGGCCAACGTTAAAGTTTTCAGACGGACACACAGACGGACAGACAGACAGACTGACCGACAGTTCAACTGCTATATGCCACCCTACCAGGGGCATAATAACAAGGGCTGTTTGTAAAACATGCATGCCCCCCATATGGGCTGTCCGTTGTATTGGCAGCCATTGTGTGAATACGTTTTTTGTCACTGTGACCTTGACCTTTGACCTAGTGACCTGAAAATCAATAGGGGTCATCTGCGAGTCACGATCAATGTACCTATGAAGTGTCATGATCCTAGGCAAAAGCGTTCTTGAGTTATCATCCGAAAATCATTTTACTATTTCGGGTCACCGTGACCTTGACCTTTGACTTTGTGACCTCAAAATCAATAGGGGTCATCTGCGAGTCATGATCAATATACCTGTGAAGTTTCATGATCCTAGGCATATGCGTTCTTGAGTTATCATCCGAAAACCATTTTACTATTTCGGGTCACCGTGACCTTGACCTTTGACCTAGTGACCTCAAAATCAATAGGGGTCATCTGCGAGTCATGATCAATCTACCCATGAAGCTTCATGATCCTAGGCGTATGCATTCTTGAGTTATCATCCGGAAACCATTTTACTATTTCGGGTCACCGTGACCTTGACCTTTGACCTAGTGACCTCAAAATCAATAGGGGTCATCTGCGAGTCATGATCAATCTACCCATGAAGTTTCATGATCTTAGGCGTATGCGTTCTTGAGTTATCATTCAAAAACCATTTTACTATTTCGGGTCACCGTGACCTTGACCTTTGACCTAGTGACCTCAAAATCAATAGGGGTCATCTGCGAGTCATGATCAATGTACCTATGAAGTTTCATGATTCTAGGACCAAGCGTTCTTGAGTTATCGTCTGACAACCACCTGGTGGACGGACCGACAGACCGACAGACAGACCGACATGAGCAAAGCAATATACCCCCTCATCTTCGAATGGGGGCTTAAAAATCTAGATCTAATCAAAGCGCCATAGGCGCTGAAGGCCTGGGGCTAGATTTAGTGTGCTTGGGAAGAATTTAGTTCTTAAAAAAAAGATAGTTCGACTATGTATATAGTTGTCAATATCTTTATACATAGTCAAACTATCTTTTTTTAAGAAGACGTTTTGTCGGAAGTTTTTTATTGATTTAGTATGTGTATGCATAATATAAACAGGTTTATAAAAATCAAGGCTGCAGCTGCATTTTTCAAAAAGTCACAATGGATAGTCAATCAATAAGTCATGGCCATCCTACATAGGCGATGAAGATATGTGGCTGGGAACGAGATTATGACCCATCTTGGTCTGTCACTTTTTGTGTGTCATAAATGCTGAATGCCCGTTTTGGATGAAATGACGTTCTTATTCAACCAGTATCGGAACTTGTTATGCTGATCAGTTTGTGTTGATAGTATCTCCATTGATCGCGTATCTGGATGAACATTATTAATTTCAAAGTACGGAATTAATTGTACTAAAATTAATCCGTAAATACTCATGGTTGCCATGGGAACAAAAAATGTTCTTTTTTCATATTTATAACTATTTTAAAAAATTTAAGCCAAAGAAGCACAGAAAATCAACAAAATATGTTCTGGACAGATATGGAACATCATTAACATGTTTATTATATACATAAATATATGCACATTTTCTGGAAAAAGGTGTGTATTCAGAAATGGAACATTTTGTACAGCTATGAACTTAAAACTAAAGCGAATAACTCCTCATGATACAATTTGTGTTGTGTGTCTGTACTGCCAGACATTAGTTTGTTTATTTAGCAATTCAATTTTGTTCCGTGATTGATAAAATTAAGTAGACAAAATACATTAAGTTAACAGTTGCTATGGAAACAGTAATTTGTGGATTACATATACATGCTGTTTATGATCAACAATATATTTGAAGTTAATATATTATTAATCTTTGCATAAGTGTCAAACCAAATTCATACGTAGAGATTCAAAAACATGATATTCAAGTTAAACAAAATTAAAGCAATAAGCACTACATATTTAATGGCACACGTCACTAATTAACTCACTATAGATGGAACTTTAAACTCCAAAATATTCATTTACATGTAAAAATAAATCAAATACAAACATAACATGAACACATACGTAAACATCACATTTTGATGTTTAAATGAACTACATAGTATTAGTGATATTATTTTCAGACCACAATATTAGCAGGCATACAATACAATGTATTTCTTATCGTGTAAAGAATATTTTATAGTTAGATCAATATGAATGAGTTGTTTATCATTAATCAAACAAATGTGTCCACACGACACGGATGCCCCCCAACTGTAACTTTGTCACTACATAAAAGCATAAGTGTACAAATGTTTTTGAGATATACATCGCCTTTATTTTATTTAACTATTAGTTTGCTACATAACAGGTGTTCAATATTTAAATTTTGTTTGTTACATATGTCATCTGCTGCAGTTTGTAGATGTTTTTTTTCTGCCAATTCTGTGCATGCATGTTCGAACTTGGCCTAGATACCATCTAGATAAAACTTGTGAACAAGTTTGGTGAAGATCAGATGAAAACTACTTGAATTAGAGAGCGGACACCAAGCTGAATGTTTAAAACGCACTAAGTGACCCAGTGAACTAGTTTTTTGCCCGGCATGCCCCATATTCACACTTGGCGTAGACATTATGTAGATACAACTTCCGACAGAGTTTGGGAAAGATCAGATGAAAACTACTTGAATAAGAGAGCGGACACCATGCTGAATGTTTGAAACGCACTAAGTGACCCTATAGTTTTTGGCCTGGCATGACCCATGTTCGTCTTGACCTAGACATTATCCGGATGCAACTTCTGACCAAGTTTGGAGGTCGGATTAGAACTACTTGAATTAGAGAGTGAACACGAAAAGTGTTACGGAGGACAGACAGACTGACAGACGGACAGTGCGAAAACTATATGCCGCCCGTTGGGGGCATAAAATATATGTTCATGTATTTGACATGGTGTGCAGAAACAACAAAAATGTAAAAATAAAATATTCCCTTCTCATACTTAATTTATTATCAATGGATGACAGACTGATTGGAAAAACAACACAAGATACACATTGTCGATATTTTGTACTCAAATTCATGCACATCAATAAAAATGTATTGTATTTATTCTTTGAAGAAAAAATCACCTGTTACGTCTGGATTAAAAAATCTTATCTGTTAAAAAATGTCAATCACAACACAACATGAACACAATATATTGTCCATATTATCATCCACACAGAGTCCAAACTGTCAGTAAACTTGGTAAGCTCAGGTTGCATCAGGATTTGCCGAATTCACTTGTAAAGATCTGCAATAATTAAAATACAAAATGACCAAAGGCTTAAACAAACACATAAAAAATACATATCACCAGTAGATACCATAGGCATGTCAACAATTTATTGAAATTGAAAACCATGTCATATTTTAGTTTTGCCTTAATGCTTGTTTAACTTAATCTACATGTATGTGAAAATAACACAAGAAATATTATTAAAATTATATAATCAAGACGAAAAAAAAGATTATTGCATGGTACATTATACAATCTGAACCCTCAAGTTATGCATAGTGAATAGTATATTGTCAATGTTTAATATTAAAAAAAAGTATCCATACTTAACACCATAAAGGTAAACCATCTGGTTTGGGAGAATAAAGCGCACCCCAGTTAACATTTTCACGGATTTCTTTTTAAATATTTCACTATTTTAAATGGGATAAAGTCGAGAGCCAGCTGATTTGTGAGAGTTTTCTATAGGTATCATGATTTTTTTTAACAAATCAGTATTTTTCCAGTAATGTGCAATGACGCGTTTGAACGTTTAGAAAAGTGTCGTATCAGTGTTGGGACTTCATATTAGAAACGCGCGATTGCACTTCACTGAAAATTACTTATTTGTTAAAAAAAAATCATAAAATCTATAGAACACTCTCACGAATGAGCAAGCTCTCGACATTATCCCATTACAAATGGTGAAATAATTTAAAAAGACATCCTTAAAAATGTTATCTGGGTCGCGCCTTATTCTCCCAACACAGATCTTAAAGTCACATGGTATACATGAAGGTGCAGTTTAAACAATGCAAGGTGTAAATCATATCAAACCTGCTATTTAGCAGCACATCATTTAGTGTTCGCACTCCACTTTTGCCCAATCTGTTTTTCATGAGGTGGATTTGGCACATCCATCTTTTAGCCCTATATCATAATAGTTCATCATTGAAACTACCAGGTAGTAGGTTCTGCCCTTGAATAAATAAAATATAGCAAAATATTTATGTATGATTGTGTTATAGTTGAAAATAATATATGACAATGAAAACAAAGGTCTGCTGAAGTATTACATCTCAATACAATCTTAACGATATTCCGATAGTCCAGAAACATATTTACTGAGAACATTTAATCAGTTTTCTTAAGCTGCAACCTCTTGGTCATGTCTGACAATTCATTGAAAATATAAAGTTTAAAAAGCATTACCACATATTTGTGTAGTTGGTCGTGCTTTATGAGAAAGATATTTTTTTCTTTCTACTTTCTTTATTTGTTGTTATGAATCTTAAATCATTGCTTTCATGTTAAACTTGATCATGAACACAACCATTAATATTGACATCCAAAACTATAAATTTTTACAAGAATAAAAACATTTAAATATGTACCAATAAAAATAATCAAATATACATTGTAATTAAACACATTCCTGACATATGCATTAATGCTATCATTTTGCATGGAATTGTCATCGCTAACCTGTCATTGTGAGATTGAACAAAGATTTGCAACATAAATTTGATATTACTTTTTAATACAACCTTGCTCAGTTCACAGTCTGTTAAATGTAGTACAATAATTTTAAGTACATAAAATGAAAGTAGAATACGTCTAATGGAATATATGCCGGTAAATTGTTCAACGAAATGGTAATATTGTCATTATAGAAAAGTTCAACAACAAATGATAAATTGAGAAGTGTTTCAGATTTTGACAACTACCTAGGCAAACAGACGTAATATTGTCATTATAGAAAAGTTCAACAACAAATGATAAATTGAGAAGTGTTTCAGATTTTGACCATAGGGACCTTTAAGTAAAATATTCTATTATACTACATATATATATATACAAGGGATACAACTGTGAAAATTCCTGCACACAACCATGGTGTAAAAATAGCGAAAATTTGCTTCCAAACGAAATAAATACACCAATTAAACTGTATTACAACAGCCAAGACATTTATCTTTCAGAAAATAATACACTTGGCAATAAAGTACAAGCTTTTCATTGAACTAAGAGAGAAAGTTTCATTCAAAATGCTCAAAAATCCTTACTTGGACACAGGTGTGCACAGCTGAAAACTGAGAATTCTAGAAGTAATTTTCGTATTCCTTTGTTATAAAGCTCTTTTGCTGGTACACATTCCTTGGGTAGTTTTTTTTCATAGTAAAATAGAACATAATTACTATTTAGTGAGCATATTTTGCTAGAAATTCATATCAATCTGCTTCAATTTCACAATGGCAATGTTTTACTTTCATTTTGGATAGTTCACATGTATTTCTAACATGCGATTTGATTGGTTGAAATTCCAATGCAGTAATAAATCCAGCCATTCACGTTCCACGTAACATTACCTGACAAATTGCATACAAATCCTTGAAGATAGTAGAAATGTAAACAAATTTAATATTTACGGTGTTTTACATATATGCAGTTACGTGCATTTATGGAAGGTGTCTACTTTGATTAATAAAGTGTCTATGGATAATAAAACAAGGTAAAATTTGCTCAACTTCTCTGTAGTTATTAAATTATGAAACAAAATGTGTCAAAGTGGGTGTGCACACCTGTGTCGCATTTCGAAAATTTTTCAGTTTTTCATGAAACTTTCGTTTCAAACACAACTATGAACACTTTTACTGCTATGAACATAGTTATTATTAGTCCAAATAAATAGACGTAAGCTACCCCGCTTACGTCTAAACGGCTACCGTCGTTTTCCTATAGCAAATTGAGTTCAACTTAAACTTCAGTTTTTCTCGTTAAATCTTTGCTAATGCATAAAATTATCATTAATTAGACATAAATGTGAGCGATTACCTCTTAAATGTGTAAAAATTGTGCTTTTAAACCACTTATGTACATTTTTAAAAATAAACATACACAACACACGAAGTGTGTTTGTCGTTTATCATTCTATACATAGATGGTGACGTCACTACGTTATTGAAGACCGATGTGACACAATGGTCGTTTATAGAATTACATTGAATTATCTTGAACGAAATTATTTTTTGAATAGGTTATACGTAACCAATTGTTGTTGTACAACAAACCACATCACTTTTTAGCTTTCTGTACTTTTTAATTAAATGAAACCTATATGTGTGTGTTAAAACTACCAGTTGTATCACGGAGTGTATATTGATAGGAGATGAATCGAGTATTTGACCCTTACTGTAGTAAATTCAATCTTATGCAAAAACTATTCATCCGATTTTATTGGTTTATACGTTATCTTGATGCTTATTAATTCCTCTTTAAAAAAATATACATTTTAGTATACTCCCGTTGTTATTAATGGATTTATAGCGAGATAAACACAAGAAATACACATTTTATGTTTTAACACCGCGCGTTTTACCGTGTTGTGGCTATCGTACAATTAGCGTACAGCGAAGCGCCGAGGTTATACATTTTGATGTACCCACTCACGTCTTTTGTTGAATTATAGTTTCATTTCTCGGCCGATTTTGACAAATTATATATCATTAGAAAGCTTACGTTACGTAGTAAACAGATATATAAACATATATTAAGTTTTTCTTCTGATTTCGACAGCCCGGCGAGTTATAACTTTAACTTTTGCAAATATCATACCGTATTGGAGTTTTAGAATCTAGATTTACGGTTGACATGTTCGTACTTAATACCAATTTGTAGCGTTCTTCTGATTTCGACAGCCCGGCGAGTTATAACTTTAACTTTTGCAAATATTATACCGTTTTGGAGTTTTAGAATCTAGATTTACGGTTGACATGTTCGTACTTAAAGGGGCTGTCCAACAGATTTTGGCATGTATTAACGCGTGTCATTAACTGCTTTTAATGCTTTATATTGATAAATTTAAACATTTGAACTAAATATCTCCAGTAAAAAATAAGAATACAATTTAAAAAAAGAATAAAAAACGTTAACCTCCACAGGGCTCGAACCACTGACCCCTAGAGTAATGGAAGCTTGGAGTAAAATGTCTCCCGACTTTACCACTCGACCATCCACGCTCAAGTCAAATGCGGAGGTATTGTTAAGCTATATAATCAATCCTCGTAGTTTCCCAAAATATCGATTCGCGTCGAACGACGCTTTAATTTGTTGGACAGTCCCTTTAATACCAATTTGTAGCGTTTATATTTGGAGTTCAGTTTTAAAAATTACATCTTGCTTAGGAGAATAGAATTCTGTATACGATAGAAAAAAAATTGTTTAAAAACGAAAGTAATCAAGGAATAAAGGCGGAAGAAAGTAGCGCGCGTTCCTAACGCACTGAACTGATGCTACGGTCTTTGCGATTATGCTTTTGTTTAAAAACCGGCCATTGAATTTCCTTTGCCATGATTATTATATTTGTATGGAATATATTGTGGTATTTTGTTCACGAAGCATATCAATAAAGCTTATTATAAATAAATCTTAATAAATTAACGATTTCAGCTCTTGTTTATAACACAGAAAGGGTGATAAATTTATGATGAAACAGCGTATATAGCGGACCCTCTCGATTTTATTCGGCTTTGCATGCATACTTGAAATAAAATGGGTTTCAAAAACATTCATCGTTTGCTGTTAATTATCAACGAGGGAATTATGTATAATTAGATGAAATGTTATTTACCTTAAATTATCAATTTATTAAAGATTCTTGAAAATCACGGTCGGTGTTACGCGGGTCATTTCGTATTTTGACATCAGGGCATCATGTCCAACTATTCAAAATCAGATTTTTTTCACCGGGACGATGACGGCTTGGATTTAGACAGGCAGACAGATAGTTTATTCAGACTTATACAACAGTACATCGTCTTCAACTCAAATATATACATTATTTTTAGACGAATTGTAAGGTGATTACACATATAGCAGTGATGATTCTGAGAATGTTGCCATGTTTCTTATCCGTGTAATCTAGAGTCCGTGGTTTGAGCATTTTTATCGCGGTGTTCAATAAAAGATATCTCAACAATGTAATCTTGTTTATTGATAGATCTGTGGTTTTATTGCCCCTGTGTTCAGCACAAACCAATTATCTCTTTATGATCATATACTGTGCCGACCAATACTAAATAACACTATGGTGTCATACGCCACAGCAGGGACCTATACATGTGATCATGGAGTCTTAGTGCAAGACTTAAAAAAGTATGTTGTTTCGCTTGCGGTTGTTAAAGCCAAAACAGGGCTTCCCAGCTGGCACAGCTGCTGATATTCGGATCTGAATACCTAAACTTATTCAGACCTTATTCTTTACCGTTGCGCGTTTTACGATATCGGATTTTAGGCGGGAATACAACTCAGTGAAACTATTTAATTTCTTATACAACATTAAGCATATTAACAGTTATTGAAATTAACAATATCAGCGACATCTTTTTAAAGACTAAACACCTTTTCAAGTATCGAATTTAACATTTCAATAAAATATATTAATACCAAAAAAGGTTTCAATTAATATTGTTCACATTAAACCTTTAAATGAAAGTGTCGCTTTAACTATTTTCCGTGTCTTATTAAGCCGCGAATCGTTTGCTAAAAACAGTTAACAAAAAGGGCAACACGTTCTAATTCTTAATGAAATACAAAAATAAGTATAACATAATTAATAACGTCCATAAACACACACGGCAAGATCAAAGTTTTAATGGAAAACTAATATGACATTCCACGTAAATTATTATTTCGTCTAAATCGAATACTTTATATAGAGAAACAATGTATTTATAACCGAGCAATGAGGTAACATTATGCAACTTTCAATTTACACAGTGCTATATGGCAACAATATGGAATTTGAACAGTGGCAGTGTTTTGAGGTCTGGACTATCATTAGTTTACTTGTAAGTTTGTATAAACATTTTTCTAATGCAATTAGTAAAATAATGTTTATATTTTATGTTTAATAATTTATTGCATGATTATTCTGTGCTGTTATATGAATTTGATGCCGTTAAAGCTTCCGACATGAATTCATGTTGGAACGATGCTATTGCAAAATAACGTTAAACGATATGAGGTCGATGTAAATCGACCTCATATTTATAGGAGTAAGTTATTATCTGATAGATAAATGTCTGAGCTATTGTTATACAGGTTTTTTGTGTGTAATTATTGCTTTAGGAAGCGATTTTTTTTGCTATTGTTCAGACCATTATGTTGTGCAGGAAATTTGACAGTTGTATCCCTTGTATATATGTATATAGTATAATAGAGTATTTTTTACCTAACGATCCTAGTTCTGGCTACCATAACTTTAAATGTCGCTTTTTATGATTTTTGACTGGCGCGACTTTATAGTTATGGACCAACCCCAATAGGAAAGTCAACCAGAAATTCCCGAAAAGTTGACAGCAAAAACCGGTCCAAAACAGCTTTTAAATGCAGTTATTGGTCCAAATCAACCACTTGATCGAAAAGATTGACATTTTTCACATTAAACTGATATATTCTTTCACAAAATACTATCTTAAACATTTAAAATTTATCTATTCTGCTTTTACATATCGAGAAAAACAGCGATGTGACAGACTTACTTGAAATGCGAATCTCCCGAGATTTCACGGTCATATGACGTTATTTCTATTTTTAGTAACATACCATGTGCTCAAGTGTTTTCAAATTCAAAATGACATTTCCCGGTATTTTAGATTATTCTGGCTTGTTTTGTAAACAAATTGTATTGTAAATACAAACTCAAAGTAAATATTATTAAAACAACCTGATTCACACTGAAATCAGTCTTATAATCCACCAGACATAAGTTGTTTATCACAAATAATAGATTTCAGAAAACGAAAGTAATGTTTACTATTTCAGCAAAATATGTCAAGGTCGATCCGAAAGTATCCAAATGAAAACTCGTCACGTGACAAAGCGACAATGGCGTCAAAATTGTGAATTTCAGACTGATGAGAGTTATTTTCATATATTGTAAGATGCATTTGAAACATTTGAACCTTAAAATAATCCCCGATGCAGTAACTTATATTCATTCACCAATATATGTAGAAATGTATCCAAGAACATGAGCTTTCTTTGATTTATAGCGTGACATAAATATGTTATGACTCTGGTTGACTTTCAATACGGGGTTAGCTTCAGCGTACAGGTCTGTCAATACTATATAAACTGCACGCTGAAGTTTCTTTAGCTATAACGATCCCTGTGATTTTGACAACTACCTAGGCAAACAGACACATAAACAGCGTCTAAAATCGTCGTTATGACCGCCAAAACGGCTCATACAAACATCATGATTGGTGTAAATGATTCATTAAACATGAAAATCCATCTTTTAAGACCAACTTTGATTTTTTTTAATGAGAAAAACAAATGAAAAACTTATTTTAATTTACCTTTGACAAAAACCAGGAAGTTTATCCGAAAATTGTCACTGTCGACTGTGCCCTACTGTATTTAAAGATGAGGTTAATTTAAACCATGTAAAAATCAAGAGAAAATACGGAAAATTAAAGTTCCACTGACTTATTTTTACTTCTACTTGTTACTCCCGAACAATCAATCCTGACTATGATTTATTGGTTTAGATTATAGTTCAAAGTTAATGGCAAACAAGTTGTTATTGTTTTGACAAACTCCGCGAAACGGTAGTTAGAGACCGTAAAGTGAGCAACTTATTCTCGCATGAATATGTAAACAATAAAAACTATGCCGTAGCCAATGCTTAACAATTTTGATTCAATAATATTTTTTTACATGTATTAAAGTTCAAAGTAAAACTATTATTAATGGCAAACAAGTTGCTCTTGTTTTGACAAACTCCGCGAAACGGTAGTTAAAGACCGTACAGTGAGGAACTTATTCTCGCATGAATATGTAAACAATAAAAACTATGTCGTAGCCAATGCTTAACACTTTTGATTCAATAATATTTTTTTACACTTTGTATGACACTGTCATGTTATATAGTAATGTTCTGTATTTACAAGCCGGGTTATTGAGATCTGCAAAGAACTAATTTTATTGCGCACGCACTTATTATAAGTAGTAAATCGGAGTTATACAAATTTGGTTTTGGCAGCCAGTCAAGTCAGCTCAGCTCAGCTCAGCTCATCTCAGAAATCGGTATGAGTACTATGGCCTAGGGACTTCGCCCTAGGCCAAAAATTAATATAAGACTGGCACAAACTTAACAGGAGTCTGGTTATACATCACATGCAGATGCAATGGGTATTGCAAAGCCGTTTCTAGTTGTAAGTCTGTCATTTCCTGGCTTTGTTGTTTTAAATCAACATGACTAGTAAACAATTGCAGGAAAAAGAATTAGATATAAATGGCACCATCAATCATCTGGATGAAACAAACAAGTTTCTCATAAACCTCAGATATGACAGGGAGTTTGATAAAACACTGGTAAGTGCAGCTGAACTGTAGGCAATTTAGAGATACCAGCACTTTTCAAACAATAACAAGCCAATATCAGAAGAAAGAAGAAACAGTGTGCATACAAGTGAGATAACAACGAACCTATTCAGGAACAAAATGACAAATTCAAAGTAAACTTTTACTACGCTGTTCTTGACACAGCAATACAAACGGTTCAAGAAAGATTCACTCTTATGCAACATATTAGTTCAGTTTTTGATTTAATGATGTTCACAGTTTGCAAAGAAAACTTGCAATCAAGTTATGGAAAAGTGCTTAAATATTGAGAAAGCTTTGCAAAATGGCCACTTCAACGATATTGATGCAGTTGATCTAAACAGTGAACTAAAAGCAATTTCAAGACAAGAAACTATTGTATAGAGTAAATCACCATAGTACGTGCAAGTTTACATGAAAAAATAATCTAACTGATAGTGTCCCAAACACTGTTTTATCTCTGCAAATTCTCTTGGCACTTCCAAATTTTGTGGTGAGCAAAGTTTCTCGAAGCTCAAACTCATAAAAACATATCTGCTAACATCCATGCTACAAGAAAGACTTGTCGGACTATCTACTCTGTCAATTGAACATGAAATTGCTCAAGACATTGAATTGAGGGAACTATGTTCTACATTTGCTTAAGCAAACACACAAACAATAAAGTTTTGAAACAAGGGCTGTTTGTAAAACATGCATGCCCCCCATATGGGCACTCCGTTGTAGTGACAGCCATTGTGTGAATATGTTTTTGTCACTGTGACCTTGACCTTTGACATAGTGACCTGAAAATCAATAGGGTTCATCTGCCAGTCATGATCAATGTACCTATGAAGGTTCATGATCCTTGCCATAAGCGTTCTTGAGTTATCATCCGGAAACCATTTTACTATTTCGGGTCACCGTGACCTTGACCTTTGACCGCGTGACCTGAAAATCAATAGGGGTCATCTGCGAGTCATGATCAATCTACCTATCAAGTTTCATGATCCTAGGTATAAGCGTTCTTCAGTTATCATCCAGAAACCATTTTACTATTTCGGGTCACCGTATACTTGACCTTTGACCTAGTGACCTCAAAATCGATAGGGGTCATCTGCGAGTCATGATCAATGTACCCATGAAGTTTCATGATCCTAGGCATAAGCGTTCTTGAATTATCATCCGCAACCATCTTACTATTTCGGGTCACCATGACCTTGACCTTTGACCTAGTGACCTCAAAATCAATAGCGGTCATCTGCCAGTCATGATCAATGTACCTATGAAGTTTCATGATCGTAGCCATTAGCGTTCTTGAGTTATCATCCGGAAACCATTTTACTATTTCAGGTCACCGTGATCTTGACCTTTGATATAGTGACCTGAAAATCAATAGGGGTCAACTGTAAGTCATGATCAATCTACCTATCAAGTTTCATGATCCTAGGCACAAACGTTCTTGAGTTATCATCCGGAAACCATTTTACTATTTCGGGTCACCGTGATCTTGACCTTTGACCTAGTCACTTGAAAATCAATAGGGGTCATCTGCGAGTCATGATCAATGTACCTATGAAGTTTCATGATCCTAGGCATAAGCGTTCTTGAGTTATCATCTGGAAACCATTTTACTATTTCGGGTCACCGTGACCTTGACCTTTGACATAGTGACCTGAAAATCAATAGGGGTCATCTGCGAGTCATGATCAATCTACCTTTTAAGTTTCATGATCCTAGGTCTAAGCGTTCTTGAGTTATCATCCGGAAACCATTTTCCTAGTCCCAAGCGTTCTTGAGTTATTATCGGGAAACCACCTGGTGGACGGACCGACAGACCGACATGTGCAAAGCAATATACCCCCTCTTCTTCGCAGGGGGGGGGGGGGGGGCATAATTACATAATATTCCATTCTACATGAATTTATCTTAATGAATGTAAATACAAATTGAAACAAGCAAATACGTTGAATTGATATCCCCCGCCAATATGCTTCTGGACACTCATACCAAGTTTCAATGAAATCCGCCAAAGCACTTCCAAGACATGGCTCTGGACACACAAGCATTTTTTAAAGATACAAAGGACTATAACTCTGTTATTATCAGATGGTGTACAATGCCATTTGGCGTGCATCAACCTTTTATCCATATATATACTCATACCAAGTTTCAATGAAATCCGCCAAAGCACTTCCAAGATATTGCTCCAGACGGATGGACAGAAGGATGGACGGAAGGAGGGACGGACAACGCCAAAACAATATCCCTCCGCCTATGGCGAGGGATAACAAACTGAAGAAACAAACGGCAGGGGGCAGTGCAACAGGAATAGCCTAGTGTGCCAAATACTCTGGCGCCGGCCTTGGGCATCAGCTTATTTATTTGGGTTTCTAAATGTATTGTAGCATGCAAATTAAGATGTATATTTCAATGTTTTGAAAACATTTCAACTTAAAACAAAAAAAATCTTAAACATCTGAAGATTTCAGGACATTTAAATAGAAAACAACAGTCTGAATATTAGCTGACCATTATTCAATCCTTGGCAAAGGTGTCAAGCACACATTATAAAACATGAGTGACTTAAAAAGACCAAAATTTGATCGTTTCAAATAGTAGACATGTTTATTTATTAATACAGACCAATGGCAACGTGGTTAGGGCGTTTCCTTACAATGTCACAAGATGAAGCTGTAACGTAACAAATATTTTGGGGGCATGGTTGTATACATAAAACAATTCAATTTTAATTAAGAAAATAATTAATATATCCTTTATCACAACAGCCATACTTAAATAAATAGGATACTTGAGTTTTGGAAATTATTAATAGATGTTTAATTATGAAGTATAAAATACAGGTTGAAGGATCATGTGACTGTGTGGGATTCACAACTGAAAGATAATGGATGTACACCATGCAGTAAGTGGTACTTTTTAAAAAAAACTTTTTAAAATGATTTTTCTTAAGAATTTAAACTTGTGCATAAAATACAGTTTTTTAAGCTGCTTATGGCAATGAGAAATACATTACAATCGCTTTATTTAATAAGCCTGTGTTCTTGGCCAAATATTCGATGTGTATAGCATTCATTAACACAGGTATGCAGCACGCGGCTTGAAATTGTGTCACCAATTGCAGACGTATTTAAGAATTTATTCTTAAATCTTAAGATATCGGCACAAACTAAAAGAAAAACTGTCTTTTATGCACTAAAGATTTTTACTAATGTATTTCAATGACTTGAGATAGTCTTAACGGTGTGGTTACATTCTGTCCAGCCATTGTGTTAACCCCTGAAAACTCTGTTGATCCTGCATCTTGAATAGTATAAATACAATAATGAATTTGGATTAAAATATTTTGAAAAAAAAATAAGAAAATAAGTGCAAAAATATACACCATAATGCGCATTAAGTGTTTGCCTTTCAGACTAACAATGTGAATTGTGGGTCAAACAAACATTCTTCATAAGGGTGTTATACAAAATATATGCCAAAGTGATTAGTTACATGAGTACCACTCCTCCTCGGGAATAATCAACAGTTGAATAAAGCCATGTTTGATAGTCATGAAGCTCTGAAAATTCACTTCAGTAGGGAGATCAGTACACGTAAGACAACCGGGCAGAAGGGTCACATTTACTTGTAGTTGTGGGAAAGGCAAAAGATAAATCAACAAGAGGGCCAAGATGGCCCTTGTTCGCTCACCTGAGAGGAGTCGGTTCATTCAATCTTTACCAAACGTCAAACTTGACCTAGATATTGTCCAGACAAACATCCTGGTCAAGTTTCATCATTATTGAACCAAAACTCTGGCATATGGAGTGTTTTTGTTTTTGTAAGATTTGACCTGGTGACCTATATTTTGAGTTGACCCCCCCCCCCTAACCAAACATCAAACTTTGCTTTAAAAAAATAAATATTATGACCAAGATTCAAATTGATGATTGGGAAAAAATTGTGACTTCTAGAGTGTTCACAAGCTTTTTTTACTATATAAATATAAGAAAATATAAGAAACCCCCTCCCCTCCGGCTGCCATGTTATTCAACTGACTGGAACCATTTTCGAACTCAACTCTCATATCAAGGAAACAAATGGTCTGACCAAATTTCATGAAAATTGGGCCAAATATGTGACTTCTAGAGTGTTCACATGTTTTCACTATATACATATAGAGAAAAATGACCCGCCCACTGGCGGCCATGTTTTTTCACCGATCTGGACCATTTTCAAACTCGTCCGAGATATCAATAAAACCAATGTTTGACCAACTTTCATGATGATTGGGCAAAAATTGTGACTGCTAGTGTGTTTACAAGGTTTCTCTACAGCCAAATAAGAAAAACTGCCCCCCCCCCCCCGCAGCCATGTTATTCAATTGACCGGAACCATTTTCAAACTCAAATCTCGTATCAAGGAAACAAATGTTCTAACGAAATTTCATGAAAATTGGGCCAGAAATGTGACTTCTAGAGTGTTCACATGTTTTCACTATATACATATAGAGAAAAATGCCCCGCCCACTGGCGGCCATGTTCTTTCACCAATCTGGACCATTTTCGAACTCGTCCGAGATATTAATAAAACAAATGTTTTGACCAACTTTCATGATGATTGGGCAAAAATTGTGACTTCTAGCTAGTGTGTTTACAAGGTTTCTCTATAGTCAAATAAGAAAAACTGCCCCGCCCACTGGCGGCCATGTTATTCAACGGACCGGAACCACTTTTGAACTCGACCAACATATCATTAAGACAAACATTTTGACAAAGTTACATGAAGATTGGGCATGAAATGTGACTTCTACAGTGTTTACAAGGTTTTTCTTTTTTTTTGACCTAGTGACCTAGTTTTTGACCCAGCATTACCCAGTTTCGTTCTCGATCGAGATATCATTGGGGCAAGTGTTCTGACCAAATTTCATGAAGATCGGACAAAAAATGTGGCCTCTAGAGTGTTTACAAGGTATCTCTATAGCCAAATAAAGAAAACTGCCCCGCCCACTGGCGGCCATGTTTTTCAACGGACCAGAACCACTTTTGAACTCAACCAACATCATTAAGACAAACATTTTGACAAAGTTTCATGAAGATTGGGCATGAAATGTGACTTCTACAGTGTTAACAAGGTTTTTCTTTTTTTTAACTATAGTGACCTAGTTTTTGACCCGGCATCACCCAGTTTGAAACTTGACCGAGATATCATTGGGACAAAGCTTCTGAACATGTTTCATGAAGATCGGAAGAGAAATGTGCCCTCTGGAGTGTTTACCAACAAATGTTAACGGACGGACAGATGACGGACAAAGACCGGTCACAAAAGCTCACCTGAGCAAACAGGTGAGCTAAAAATCAGAAAATAATTTTTTCTATTAAAAAATTCTGGCCTTAAGGGGAAAAACCATGGGAATATTGAATCCTTTCCCAACAGAGAAAATAAATCTCAAAATAAACCCTAATGCAAACACATATCCTCTATTAACACTTACCATTCACAATTGGCATGCTGTGCTCAAATGAGTTCAAAATAAACATTTCATAAAATAAAATAATTGCAAATTTTATGATATTGTGGATGAGTACATTCTGGAGTTGAGTGATTTTTTGTCTAGTGTCGTTCTCTTTTAACTGTTGATTGTACATTTAAAGTACAATGTAACAGGATATTTTTTTTATTCAAAATACAGAATGGAACACTCTACATCGGGCTCAATGGCATATCAGTTACCAGCCAGGCAGCTCAAAACTCTATACCAACATCATCCTTGATGGTCACTTTATTGCCAATAAGCTCTCAGCGGTATTTTAACATTTTTAGAATGTGCTATCATATTTGACATTGACATAAAATATGTTATTTAACCAGATATTGAATATGATATCAAACTGGCATATAATGTAAAATTATCATTCTTTACAATAAATATGTTATCATACCTGAAATCGAATACCTAATCATACCTGAAATCGATTATGTTATTATACCTCACTTAGTATATAGTATCATACCCGACGATAAATATGCTTCCAGACATCTAAAGCATTGTCACACCTGTCATATTTGATACAGAATATGTTACCATATTTGACATAGAATATGTAACCATATTTGCTTATATTATGTTACCATATCTGACATAGAATATGTTACCATAACTGACAAAGAATATGTTACCATATCTGACATAGAATATGTTACGATATCTGACATAGAATATGTTAGCATATCTGACATAGAATATGTTACCATATCTGACATAGAATATGTTACCAATCTGACATAGATTTATGTTACCATATCTGACATAGAATATGCTACCATATCTGACATAGAATATGTTACCATATCTGACATAGAATATATTACCATATCTGACATAGAATATGTTACCATATCTGACAAAGAATATGTTACCATATCTGACATAGAATATGTTACCATATCTGACATTGAATATGTTACCATATCTTACATTGAATATGTTACCATATCTGACATAGAATATGTTACCATACCTGACATAGAATATGTTACCATATCTGACATAGAATATGTTACCATATCTGACATAGAATATGTAATCAACCTGAAATTGAATGTGTTTTCAGTCTTGACATTTAATATGTTATAACTCCCGACATTAAATTTGTTATGACACCTGACATAGAATGTGTTATCATGTATGACATTGAATACGTTATCTTGACATTGAATATACATGTATTATATTACTCTGCATACATGTAGAACATGTTTTCAAAGATGAAATTGATAATACCTGACAGAGATCATTATAAATGGTATCATAAATACCATTCAATGTTTTAAAATAGCTAACACTGAATGTGTTCTATCTCTTGATATTGAATAGCATACCTGAAATTGCATATGTTGACACGAAGAATATAATCTAACTTGCCAATTAATGTTTTATCATATTGAATGTGTTATCGTTCCTGACATTGAATGTGTTATCATAGCATATACTTCATGCGTAAACATTGTATGTTGAATTATTATCATACCTGATATAGAATGTATAATAGCACATAGATTGAAATGCATATTTATACCCAAATTTATGAGAAATGGTTATACAATTTGGAATAAAACAAACAAAGCCATATCGCAAATTTAATTGTACAACAGTTTGTTTATACCAAAGTATTTCATATACTATTAAGGGTCTGTAATGAACAGGGACACTGAGAAGACAGGAAGGGATTTGTGCTGTGTCACAGCAAGTTTGATCTTTCATTATATACGCCTCAAGAAAAAGGGGCTTAATGCATGAGCATAAAGTGTCATCCCATATCAGCCTGTGCATTCCACAATACTTTTCGATCATGAATTAAGTCCTGTTTTCGCAAAGTGAGGCTCAATTATTTCGAATAAATCTATTAATTTTTTTAAGCTTTTTTTTAAGTTTTATCCAGGAATTTTCATTAATATATTCCAAACTTTACCATGATATATGTTGTTAGTGTGTCGATCTTAACACATCATCAAACTTGGACATATTTGACAGTGCAATTATATGTTTTTTCTTTATTGCCTTTGTAAAAGATCGTTTACGGCCCTTTTGATTTCGAGGCATCGTTGTCTTTCTTGCAACCATAATAAAAACTGTTCATCTCAAATTAGCGATTTATCATCAGTTAAGAAATATTTAAAGCAAGTTTTTATCAAGAAAAACATGGTCTTGAGTCAGGCTGCTATCTTCAAATGTCACTTGATCACAGATTCATCTGTTTTCAATTTTGTCAAATATTAAAAGTTGCATTTCAAACTAGGCTTTGATAGTATTCTAAGCAAAGAGTAATTAATCACACAGAAAAAGAACAAATTTCCTGTGGTGAAATAATGTAAATATGGGACAAATAAATCATCCAATATATTTTTTGCTTGCAAAACTCCGCCAACCTCTTAAGAACCTATCAGACAAAGTGAATTATGAGGTTCAAATCTTGTTTCACATTTGGTCAATCTTTCAGAAATGCATGTCGTAACGTGAACTTTTCAAATGTAATTTTTTGACTCTGTTTTTTGCAGTACTGTCACATTGTTTTGACTCTTTGTTGTTTTATGTAAAATTTGTCTTACAATCTGACAGGCTCTGTAGACAGTGGCATGAAGCAACATCTGAAAATAAATGTATCTGTAATATATTGACCAAGGCGGTCTTGTCAATTTTGACACAATCTTACAACAGAAGGTCTGCTTTAAATATGCATAATCAGTAGTTCAATACAAACTACAAAAATCAACTTCAAATCACTGGTATTCAAAATTTTGGTCTAATCTTTGCAACAGAAATGTTTTAGCTGTTAAAAATCAACTAATATGGATGGTCATTAATAAGTCTTTGTTGTTCAGATCTGCCATCCCTTCCCAAATAAGTGTGTAAAACTCGAGTTTAACACGGGTTTTATCCGTGTTAAACCAAGCGGTATTGGCAGTTGGTTTTTAGTGGGTTTTGGTATGTTGGTTTTTGTGAGTTTTGGTAAGTTGGTTTTTTCTGTGTTTAAAGTGGGTATTTTTACCAACTTGGTTAAAACTGAGTTAAACACAGAAAAAACTCACTTGTTACACATATGTGGGTTTTGGTAAGTTGGTTTTTTGTGAGTTTTGGTATGTTGGTTTTTTGTGAGTTTCGGTATGTTGGTTTTTTGTGAGTTTTGGTAAGTAGGTTTTATCTGTGTTTAAAGTGGGTATTTTTACCAACTTGGTTAAAACTGAGTTAAACACAGAAAAAACTCACTTGTTACAGATATGTGGGTTTTGGTAAGTTGGTTTTTTGTGAGTTTTGGTAAGTTGGTTTTTTGTGAGTTTTGGTATGTTGGTTTTTTGTGTGTTACAAAGACTCACAAAAACCAACATACCAAAACTCACAAAAAACCAACATACCAAAACCCACAAAAAACCAACATACCAAAACTCATAAAAAACCAACATACCAAAACTCACAAAAAACCAACATACCAAAACTCACAAAAAAACAACTTAAACTCACTTCTGTCTACAATAGTGTGTTTAAGTTGGTTTTTGTGAGTATTTTGTTCGCTTAAGGGATCATAAAATTTTGCTTGTCTGACCTGTAACCTTTGTAAAAAAATATATTTACACCTTTATGGTAAAAAGGGTATTTGAGATAAAATCACAACAGATCATTACAAGCCCCATGTGATTAAAAAGTAAAGACACACACAATTTGCAAAAAAATATGTTTATATTAAAAAAACTAATAATGTGAACATTTTTACAGTGCATTTTTAACAAAACCAGGAAAACATCTACCCAAGATACATTATTACAATATGCGAGCACATTTAACATAATAAATTAAAATAAATAACATTCTCCTCTTAGGGCTACCACAGGTAAAAATGGGAGGAAGGGTATGAACCATGATATATACAGTTTCAGTTAGTGAGGGGTGATACAGAGGATAAAATAAATAATAATTGTTTTTAACTGTATTGGTGGTACCGGATTTATAAAATGACGCCATTAAGGAATCCTTCATCCTATCTTTTCCTGGAATAGCCCTTTACACATATTTACACCTATGAACAAAGGAACATATTGCTCAGCACTACACAGTTTATATATTCTCCCCGCAGTACATGACACGAAGCCTCCTCAAGGCCCATCTCATGTTCTCTTCCACTGTTGATATGGGCAGGAAAAGCTTTTTGGAGATGACATCTGAAATGTATATGAACAATCAATGCAGGATTTTACTGTACATTACATTATTCAAAAAACATGTAGAAGTTTATTCCACCCAAATCAAGTCTGATCTGAATGACTTGATTTTGGTGGAATAAACTTTTACATCAATATCATCAGTTCAGATATCCCATTTTAACATCATCTACATTAGAAGAATTTCAAAAGAGGTTTTTGAAACAAGGAGGCAAATTACTGTTGCTTGAATTTTTTATATCGTTCAAAATGAGAGCTTGATCGTTAACTTTATACTGAGGTTATTTTTGTCTGCCTATGTGTTAAATTCTCAAAACTTTTTTATACACAAACACAATTTTTAGTAACTCTTAAATTTCAGCAGAAGTATTAAATTAACGCAAGACAGATTATGTGCTGGAGTCAAATTTGAATTAATTGCATTATGTTTGTTTCAAAATGAATATGGAGGCAGTAGAACACCTATATATTTAAATCCCCTTTTTCCCTAAAAAAAAGAATCATACAAACCATGGCGTAGTGTTCAGCAATCAGGAGACCTTCTCGAATCTCCCCCTTAGGGTAGGTTGAACAACACTTCATAGAGCTGTCACCAGCTAATCAGGTCTGAAAACTATACTGTCATGGCCTTTCTGAGGTGCGTCTTGTGCATGATCTCATTTGAGATCAGGTCCTGAAAGATATTTTATAATGTAAGTGATAAATATTGCTGTTATGGTATATCTTGTTACTATAAATATTATTAATTTAAATCAAAACAAGTTTGTTTGCTTGTTGTTTTTGTTTGTTTATTTTTGCAATTTAAATCCTGTGATCACATGTGACTTAACGCTTGTCATAAATAATTAAAAGAAATTACGTGTGGTAGAAAATACTGTTTGAAAATGTACCAAGATATGTGGTCTCATTTGGCTGTGTGGACTGGTCGGAAGTGTGACGCCTTTCAAATGCTAAAACCTGTATAGTTTTACCTCTCAACAAATCCAACTTTTCTTGGTCAAGGACAGGGCTCGGTTTTCCCACTCCTGATCTTCTCAAGTTGGCCTGCTCGTGCAGGGTAAAATCTGGTGTCAAAATCCATACATCAGTTAGTCCCCCTTCTGCTGTCTTTTGGCAGGAATATTCTATCCAAAGAATCTTCCAATCAATGTAAATTTCACCTTGGGAGTTTAACCTTCAAATTTAAAATATAAAAGTTTTCATTGAATATGTGGGAAAGAAATCTGTTCACTAATGACCAGAAATAGGTATAAATAACATTTAAGATGACAATAATCATAAAATACAACCATAATTATTCAAATGGTGTTGTTTTTCCTTATAATTGCATTACATTTATACTTATCCATTTACATTTCCCAGTGACAATACATAAATATGATAATGATCATAATTAATTCAATATAAAACTAAATAAAAAAGTGATGTAAAAATGAAAATACAAACCTAAAACAACTGTTCTCCAGTATTCCAAGATAACAGGCAGTTGATGAATTATGAGACCATATCACTTTAACCATCCACTTTGAATCTCCTTTGCAACAAACTTATTGTTGATTTTCACATTGTAGTAAATACACATTGTTTTCACCACACAATACTTCATGCTGAAAGTTATTCAAGACATTTTAACGTAGAATTATAAGTCTTAATGTTACTCAATTATACCTTAAAGCTCAAAGTCAGTTGATGAAAAACCCCTTTGTTTTCAAAACATAACTTCCTGTCTCCAGCCAATCAAAGTCGCTTGTTTTCAAATAGATGGTGGCTCAGCCAATCAAAAGTCTATCAACACCCCTTTGTTAGGCCTATAGATGGAGCACTGATAATGTGATATGGATTAATGTTTATGATTTAATGGGGGGGGGGGGGCTAATCTCTTATGTGTCAGCCAATTACTAAATCTGAGAAATATCTACTGATTTCAACACCAACATATATGTATTTATTGAATAATACACAGCACACTTAGCATATTATATTCAATTGTGAATATTTCAATATAACATGCTGAATGGTGTTAGCAAATAATAATATTATAAATATTATTTATTTTTATTGCCTTTTAAATTGTATGTTAAAGGTCAATGTGGTAGACATTAATTGTATTGGGGTTAAATATCAGTATAAGAAAGTTACAATAGTTATTGTTTTTATGTTGAGGAGATATAATTGATGCTGGCAAGCCCACATAAGTTTCCATATATTAATCAACACTTTCACACTGAAACTAGTTTTATTTATTATAGGAACAGTGTCACCCTCCCCCTCAAAAAATGAATAAAAAAACACACTGTAAGTCTATTGAATTCTCCAAAGAACATGAATTAAATGGAAGTATTCACTTTTTTTATAGATGTGTGATTGTTCTTATAATATATTTAATATTTATGTATTGATTCAAAGTGAAATACAAACAATTTCATATTCAGGTATAAAACTAAGTTTGAACATTTTAACATTTTTTATAGTATCTGTGAACCTGTGATGTTCTGAAAGAGCAATTTTTATCCAATATTTCCTTAAAATTATGGGGAACCCACAAATGTACAAAAGGTGCAATGGCAAACAAGCTGTAAAAAAGCCCCTTTACAATTCACCTTGATAATATATGGCTATAAACATGAAACAAAGACCTAGTTGAAGAATTATTGTTTTATTGTTGAGTTATGTTAATAAACAAAAGACCAACTTATTGAAAAGTGTGTAAAAGTGAGTCTTTTAGCCTTGTTGCGGCTTTCAAATTATTTATAAAAAGACCAACTTAAACTCGCTTAAACCCACTTCTGTTTATAAAAAGACCCACTTCTGTTGTAAAAGACTCGCTTATGAAACAAAAAGACACACTTAAACACACATAAACCAACTCATAAATAAAAAGACTCACTTTTGACACATAAAAAACCAACTTCTTACAGCAAAAAAACTCGCTTTAACACACATCTTCTTTAAAAAACCAACTTTAAACTCAGTTTAGCACAGTTTAGCTCACATAAAACTCGCTTTTATTAGCAAAAACCAACTTCCGCTCAGAAAAACTTAGAAAAAACACAGTTTTATGTTGGTTTAAGTGTGTTTTGGTATGAAAGTGGGTTAACTTTTTGCAAGGGATTTCATCCAACCCTGCATAATTGAATACAAGAAACCGTCGGAGACGGGTGATGCTCCCCAAAGATTTTTTTGTCACAATATTGCACTATATATTCAGATAAAAGGAAACGTCTTGAGGGGCATAACTTTGGACAAAATAATACCATGGATGGTTAAGCAACTTAAATTTTTTAAAGGGCCATAACTCTCTAAATAAATCATCTAACCAGAACCCACTTATAACATGCGCATCTCCTCAGGGTAGTTAAGCTTCCCATAAAGCTTCATTGAAGTCCAGTCAGTAGTTGAGGAGAAATAGCACAGACAAGAATTGCACTATATGTACAGTTTATAGAAAATTTCAAAGGGCCATAACTCTGTGAAAAATCATCCGACCATAACTGGCAGATAATAATTATGCACATCTCCTGTTGGTAGTGAAGCTTCCTATAAAGTTTCATTGAATTCCCATGATAAGTTGCTGAGAAATAGCTCGGACAAGAATTGCACTATATGTACAATGGAAAATTTCAAAGGGCCATAACTCTGTGAATAATCATCCGACCATAACCGGCTGATAATATGCACATCTCCTGTTGGTAGTGAAGCTTCCCATAAAGTTTCATTGAATTCCCGTAATAAATTGCTGAGAAATAGCCCGGACAAGAATTGCACTATATGTACAGTTAATGGAAAATTTCAAAGGGCCATAACTCTGTGAAAAATCATCCGACCAGAACCCACTGATAATATGCACAGCTCCTCTTGGTAGTGAAGCTTCCAATAAAGTTTAATTGAATTCCGGTCATTAGTTGCTGAGAAATAGCCCAGACAAAAATTGTGCACGGACGGACACACGGACGGACAGATGAAGCGGCAACTATATGCTCCCCCAAAAAAATTTTTGGGGGGAGCATAAAAAATGTCCCCACCACAGGCGGCCAGGTTTTTCAACAGACTGGAACCATTTTCAAATTAATCCAAGATATGATTACATAAAATGGTCAGATCAATTTCAATAAATACTGGGCTAAAATGTGACTTGAAGAGTTTATAAAATGTTTTACGACAGCCATATTAAAAGAAAAAAGGCTTTACCCCTAACGGCCATGTTTTTCAACAAACCAGGACTATTTTTTAACTCATCCAAGATATACCGGTATATCATGAACAATTGTTTTGAACAAGTTTTATGAAGATTTGCCATATAAGGGGAAATGCCCCGCCCCCTGGCGGCCATGATTTTTTGCCAACCGGAACCATCTTCGAACTCGACCAATATATCATTGAGACAAATATTCTGACCAGTTTCATGAATATCGGACTATAAATGTGGCCTCTAGAGTGTCAACAAGGTTTTACTATAGCCATATAAAGAAAAATGCCCGGGCCTCCTAGCGGCCCTGCTTTCAACCAACCGGAGCTGTTTTCAAACTTGTCCAAGAGCTCATAAGGAAATCTTCTGACCAAGTTCCATGAGGATCCGTAATTAAATATAGCCTCTCCCATGCGATGTTATTTCCAAAAGTGCCCTCGTGTCCGACAAAACAAGGGCTGTTTGTAAAACATGCATGCCCCCCATATGGGCTGTCCGTTGTAGTGGCAGCCATTGTGTAAATACGTTTTTTGTCACTGTGACCTTGACCTTTGACCTAGTGACCTGAAAATCAATAGGGGTCATCTGTGAGTCACGATCAATGTACCTATGAAGTGTCATGATCCTAGGCAAAAGCGTTCTTGAGTTATCATCCGAAAATCATTTTACTATTTCGGGTCACCGTGACCTTGACCTTTGACCTTGTGACCTCAAAATCAATAGGGGTCATCTGCGAGTCATGATCAATCAACCTGTGAAGTTTCATGATCCTAGGCATATGCGTTCTTGAGTTATCATCCGAAAACCATTTTACTATTTCGGGTCACCGTGACCTTGGCCTTTCACCTAGTGACCTCAAAATCAATAGGGGTCATCTGCGAGTTATGATCAATCTACCCATGAAGTTTCATGATCCTAGGCGTATGCATTCTTGAGTTATCATACGGAAACCATTTGACTATTTCGGGTCACCGTGACCTTGACCTTTGACCTAGTGACCTCAAAATCATTAGGGGTCATCTGCGAGTCATGATCAATCTACCCATGAAGTTTCATGATCCTAGGCGTATGCGTTCTTGAGTTATCATTCAAAAACCATTTTACTATTTCGGGTCACTGTGACCTTGACCTTTGACCTAGTGACCTCAAAATCAATAGGGGTCATCTGCCAGTCATGATCAATGTACCTATGAAGTTTCATGATCCTAAGCCCAAGCGTTCTTGAGTTATCGTCTGACAACCACCTGGTGGACGGACCGACCGACATGAGCAAAGCAATATACCCCCTCTTCTTCGAAGGGGGGCATAAAAATATGTAAAAATGTGTTATTGTTTAAATTAAAAAGAGACAATGAATACGTTAAAAAAGGACGGACTAATTTATCTTTATATTACTTCGATTGATTTTTTAAATTTAAAATAAAACGGATTTTACCAACAAGTCGACCTTCCTATCTTTGCTGGTGACGTAACCAACTCCAAGCTCGAATCTTGGAACCAGTTCAATACTGCAACTTTTTTATATTGATCAAAGAGCTCTCTTTACTTTTTAGTGAACATTATCTGGTTTTATCATATGTTGACATAGAAAAGGTTAAAATTTAGTTGCCATTTTTAGAACTGTTAAACAGTGCGATCGTAATTATAATACAAATAAACTCTGTAAAGGGCATTTTCTATTGTTAGGTAAAAAATGAACAATAGCCGGTAAAATTTTTGCAAGGTCTGGCAAATTTAAAAAAATCTCAAACCTCATATTCGGTAAGATTTTCTTGTCTTTCGCATGTGTTGCTTTATAGTTTTAACAAGGAAGCAAGAAGAAAGAAATTATGGTTCTGTCGAATCTGAAGGCTAAACTACTAGTAATTCTTTGATATAAGGAAAATGCCCCACCCCCTGGTGGCCATGTCTTTCCACCAGTCGGAACCATTTTCGAATTCATCAAATATATAATTTGGAATAATATATTCTTAACAAGTAATATGAAAATTTGACAATAAATGTGCTCTCCAGAGTGTACACAAGGTTGTACTATGGCCATATAAGGAAATATAACCCCTTGTGGCAATGCTTTTCAACCAACCAGAACCATTTTCTAAGTCGTCCAAGAAATCATTGGGACAAAGTTTCATTAAGATCCGATATCTTATGTGGCTTTTAGAGTGTTAACAATGCAAATATGTGAAGCACGATGCTCAACGCACGACGGATAAAACATGATCACAAAAGCTCACCATGAGCACATTGTGTTCAGGTGAGCTAAAAAAAACATGAAAGCTTAGGATAAAGTTTTCACTTAATATGTTGTAAATCAATAAGAAGAATATATGTATAATTGTGTGAACAACAGTAAAATCGTGGACGTTTACGATGTTATCATTGAATGATAGAAATTGATGATCGTTAAACATTTTCTTTCAAAGAGACAGTGATATAACATACCTGTGGCCCTTCTCATTGTGCCAAAAATCATAGGAAGATAGTTGGAAACTTGACAAACTGGTAATGAATGACTTAGTTTTGCATTTATTACAAATACTAGTATAACAGTATACAATAATTTAAATCAATTTAATATCACATACATTATCAAACACAGATAATTAGAGCATTGACATCTGAATATGTTCACATCTCAACGAGTATAACACAGCTAAGCAAGATGCACCAAAATGCAAGTAAACTGTTGTTCGAAACCAAAACACAGATTTCGAAACCTAAACGCCGACCCTTAGTTTAAGGTCAAGGTCACAGGGGTCAAAATTTGTGTGCAGATGGAAAGGCCTTGTCCATATACACATGCATACCAAATATGAAGGTTATATCTCAAGGGACATAGAAGTTATGAGCATTTTTCAAAACCTAAACGCAGATTTTGAAACCTTAACACGGACCCTAAGTTCAAGGTCAAGGTCACAGGGGTTAAAAAATGTGTGCGTATGGAAAGGCCTTGTCCATATACACATGCATACCAAGTATGAAGGTTATATCTCAAGGGACGTAGAAGTTATTAGCATTTTTTGAAACCTAAACGCAAAGTGTGACGGAAAGACAGACAGACGGACATTCTGATCACGATATGCCACCTTTTCTTCGAAAAGCGGGCATAAAAAGAAGGAATCCATACAGAACATTTTAAGATATATTATCTAAAAAGAAGGGCTTAGACAAATTGAAATAATATTATAATATAATGAACAATATATTAAGTATTCCTTTTCCAATGAGGAAGCAGCAATTTATTATGCCATTATAGTTTTAAAACTAAAACAAAATATGACAGACATTCCACTTGTTTTTTAATTGGACATTTGCGCATCCTTGCCATGAAGGCATGCAAGAGAACAAGAGGGCCAAGATGGCCCTAGTTCGCTGACCTGAGAGGAGTCGGTTCATTCAATCTTTACCAAATGTCAAACTTTACCTAGATATTGCCCAGACAAACATCCGGGTCAAGTTTCGTCATTATTGAACAAAAACTCTGGCGCATGGAGTGTTTTTGTTTTTGTAAGATTTGACCTGGTTACCTTTACTTTGAGTTCACCCCCCTAACCAAACATCGAACTTTGCTTACAAAAATAAATATTATGACCAAGATTCATAAAATCTGAAACAAAATTGTGACCTCTTGAGTGTCTACAAGGATTTTGTACAATATTATGAAAATTTGGACAATCTAAGGGCAATAATTATGGCATTAATTATGTGATTTTGCTCATTATCAAAATTGACTGTGATCTTTCAGCAACTTTGATAAAGAATGCTCGAGAAATGTGAGTGTTTACAAACCAAATGTGGAGGGACGGACGGCAGACTAAGACCAATCCTAAAACTTCACCTGAGCAATCAGGTAAGCTAAAAACTGTGTTTAACCGATCTGAGCCATTTTCCAACTTGTCCTAGAAATCAATAAAACCAATGTATTGACTAAGTTTCACTATGATAAGGCAAAAAATGTGACTTCTATAGTGTTCGATCACAAGATTTCTCTCTAGTCACATAAGGTAAACTGCCCCACCCCCCTGGCGGCCATCTTTTTTAACCGATAGGGACCATTTGCGAACTCATCTGAGATATATATGAAACCAATCTTTTCACCAAGTTTCATGATGATTAGACAAATAATGTGACTTCTAAAGTGTTCACAAGATTTTTTTACTATATAAATATAAGAAAACTGCCCCCCCCCCCCGGCAGCCATGTTATTCAATTGACCGGAACCATTTTCGAACTCAACTCTTGCATCAAGGAAACAAATGTTCTGCCCAAATTTCATGAGAATTGGGCCAAAAATGGGACTTCTAGAGTATTCACATGTTTTCACGATATACATATAGAAAAAAATGACCCGCCCACTGGCGGCAATGTTTTTTCACCAATCTGGGCCATTTTCAATCTCTTCCGAGATATCAATAAAACCAATGTTTTGACCAACTTTCATGATCATTGGGCAAAAATTGTGACTTCTTCAGTGTTAACAAGGTTTCTCTATAGCCAAATAAGGAAAACTGCCCTGCCCACTGGCGGCCATGTTATTCAACGGACCGGAACCACTTTTGAACTCAACCAACATATCATTAAGGCTAATATTTTGACCAAACTTCATGAAAATTGGGCCAAAAATGTGACTTCTAGCGTGTTCACATGTTTTCACTATATACATATAGAGAAAAATGCGCCGCCAACTGGCGGCCATGTTTTTTCATCTGGACTGTTTTCAAACTCATCAGATATATCAATAAAACCAATGTTTTAACCAACTTTCATGATGATTGGCAAAAATTGTGACTTCTAGAGTGTTTACAAGGTTTCTCTATAGCCAAATAAGGAAAACTGCCCCGCCCAATGGCGGCCATGTTTTTCAACGGATCGGAACCACTTTTGAACTCAACCAACATAACATTAAGGCAAACATTTTGACAAAGTAAAATGAAGATTGGGCATGAAATGTGACTTCTACAGTGTTTACAAGGTTTTTATTTTTTTTGACTTAGTGACCAAGTTTTTGACACAGCATGACCCAGTTTCGAACTCGATCGAGATATCATTGGAATAAAAACTTCTGACCAAGTTTCATAAAGATCGGACAATAAATGTGGCCTCTAGAGTGTTTCCGAAATTTGGACGAATGGACAGACGACGGACAAAGACCGGTCACAAAAGCTCACCTGAGCAAACAGGTGAGCTAATAAAAGTTTTGACTGATAAAACAGTGAATTAAAGCGGGACTGCACGATTTTTATATGTGTTAAATTGTAATATATTGATAAAAATATGTTACAAGAACACAAAATAGGCATGAAATATTATACATTGAAGACGAATTTCATAAAATGCAGCAAAGACAAATAAGCGCCCGGAGCTGAATCTCATTTCGCATTTTTCGACACATGTTCTTCTGAACTTTTATTTTAATCTACATTGAAATATATGTATAATAAGTTGTTTACACATTTTATATAAATTCATAAATATTTGTCAAAATCGTGCAGCCCAGCTTTAAGCATATTGTTATTTTGCAGATAGAATATTTTCTGAGAGAAAAATAAGAAAAAAATACATTCTAATGGTTCCTACAGCAGGATATCAATTGATGCGATGGTATGAAAAATAGAGAACAACAGGTTACTGTCTGATATTTTTGTCATATATCAAGGCTTAGAATAATGGCAAGTAACCTGTTTTTCTGTTAAGCATACCTATACGTCCCCAATTTTAAAGAAGTAATGGAAAAAAATCGCTAAAATGCGGCAGTTTTAGCGGAAAAGAATATGACTTTTGTCGTTTGATGTGTAAATAATGACGTCATGAGCACGCGTGCTTAATATTTGTAAAAAATATTTTTTGCCTTTTGTGTTGCATCTTTGTTTAAAATATATTAAATATTGGTATCAAATTGTTTTTTTGTTGAATATGATTCGATTTTTCTAAAAACGATTACTACTTTATAATTGATTCCGAGTAATATGAGCATCCTCCACACATGACTGATATAAGAACTTCCTGTTGACCATGATATAAAAAAATATATCTGGCAACGTTATATCAGGCAGATATCAATGCGTTGGAATGATAAGTTCAACTATCAACTATCATAACAGACATTATTTGTTCAAAGTATCTCTTGAAATTGTTTCTAAATTAATTATTACATTGAGAACAACTAGAAACATGCATGACATATTACTCATATTGATAAACCGGTGTATAACGCTAATTCCTATATACATCCCATTTTGCATATTTCATCATCATAATCAACAATATACACTAGAAGTAGATATTCATTAAAAAAATATCCAGTTGTCACTTAGATAGGCAACCATACGACAAATATGAATGATTGTATCAATGATCTTCATAAAAAATTATAATACAACAAATGATTCACTACTGTATATACAATTTTTTGAAATAATATTCAGAATATAAATATTTTTTTGAAGAATTTCTAGAGCTAGTTTGTTTTTGGCTATTTCTTCAGGGTGACTGCAAGAATGATGGCTATGATTGCAGCGATGATGACGAATATCATGACTATGCAGCAAAGCTTCTTCCTTGACTTCTTCTGCAAAAAAGTACGACCACTAAGTTACTAAAGGAAACCATCGGTCATATAACTTAAAGACTTTATTTTAAACTTGTATCTACATGATTTAGCTCACAAATATTAATAATGATATTGATATAAGTGAATAAATGTGAGCCAAGCTCTGGAAAAAAGGGCCTCATACATATTACTTAAGTGCCGTCAAGATCAGCAAGTGCAGTCCGCACACCCTTATGAGGGAAGCCACTTCGGCTTTTATGGTATTTTTCGTTTAAAGGAAGTCTCTTCTTAAGAAAATCCAGTTGCAGCAAAAGTGTCGTCCAAGATTTGTCTGTGAGGACTGCACATGCAAATATTGGACGACACTTAACTCACTTGCATAAATCCCGTTTTCCCAGAACGTGGCTCATCTATTAAAGAGCAATAATAATGTTTTATGAATAAATACCTAACCAAAAAAATATTATGGTACACACACCTTTTGCAACATGTGCACACACTATACAGAACATTTATACAGGAAACCATTTTAGCATGTATTACTTCAAAAACTTGGTAAGAATCTGGTCTATGAGTTATAAACATGTTTATATCACTTAAATTGTGAACTTTAAAAAAATCATAACGTTGATATTAACTGGTTCCTCATTATGGCATATTTTTAGTTTTATGTACACCTGATAAGTGGCAGCCAAACAGTGTTGGTAACATTGTGAACATGTGGCTCACCTGATAAGTGGCAGTCAAACAGTCTGTGTAACATTCTGAACATATGGCTCACCTGAGAAGTGGCAGCTGAACAGTCTGTGTAATATTGTGAACATGTGGATCACCTGATAAGTGGCAGCCAAACAGTCTGTGTAATATTGTGAACATGTGGCTCACCTGATAAGTGGCAGCCAAACAATCTGTGTAATATTGTGAACATGTGGCTCACCTGATAAGTGGCAGCCAAACAGATTGTGTAACATTGCGAACATGTGGCTCACCTGATAAGTGGCAGCCAAACAGTCTGAGTAATAATGTGAACATGTGGCTCACCTGATCAGTGGCAGCCAAACAGTCTGTGTAATATTGTGAACATGTGGCTCACCTGATAGTGGCAGCCAAACAGTCTGTGTAACATTGTGAACATGTGGCTCACCTAATAAGTGGCAGTCAAACCGTCTGTGTAACATTGTGAACATGTGGTTCACCTGATAAGTGGCAGCCAAACAGTCTGTGTAACATTGTGAACATGTGGCTCACCTAATAAGTGGCAGTCAAACCGTCTGTGTAACGTTGTGAACATGTGGCTCACCTGATAAGTGGCAGTCAAACAGTCTGTGTAATATTGTGAACATGTGGCTCACCTGATAAGTGGCAGTCAAACCGTTTGTGTAACATTGTGAACATGTGGCTCACCTGATAAGTGGCAGTCAAACCGTCTTTGCAATATTGTGAACATGTGGCTCACCTGATAAGTGGCACTCAAACAGTCTATGTAATATTGTGATCATGTGGCTCACCTGATAAGTGGCAGCCAAACAGTCTGTGTAATATTGTGAACATGTGGCTCACCTAATAAGTGGCAGCCAAACAGTCTGTGTAACATTGTGATCATGCGGCTCACCTGATAAGTGGCAGCCAAACCGTCTGTGTAACATTGTGAACATGTGGCGCACTTGATAACTGGCAGCCAAACAGTCTGTGTAACATTTAGACCATGTGGCTCACCTGATAAGTGGCAGCCAAACAGTCTGTGTAACATTCTGAACATGTGGCTCACATGATAAGTGGCAGCTGAACAGTCTGTGTAACATTCTGAACATGTGGCTCACCTGATAAGTGGCAGCCTTTGTCAGCTGTTCCCTGCCCTCCTCTACATGTGTTGCAGCCCGCTCGACATTTGCCTCAATTGTATCTATTTGTTCCCCTTGCTCGTGAATCATTGCACCAAGGTCCCGGAAAATCTCGTTCACATCCAAAATGTCTCCCTAGTTATTGTCAGTTTAAGAAAATTAGACATAGGGCAGTGACTCTAAATAATGAACCATTTATTATGATCTTTACACTTTGCATTTCCCCTCAATGTCAGTTATAACAAGAGCACCGCATAACGGGTGCCACGCTCAGCTGCAGGTGCAGTTTTTAATAAATGAAAGCTTGTCAGAATTTTTTTAAATCTTTTTAGAGGTCATAGTGACCTTGACCTTTGACCTAGTGACCCAAAAATGGGCGCGGCATGTAGAACTCATCAAGGTGCAGCTACATGTGAAGTTTTAAAGTTGTAGGTTGAAGCACTTTTATTTAAGAGCCAATGTTCAAAACCTTAACAAAATGTAAAGGTTTTAGCACGATGCGGACGTCGGACGCCGAGCTGGCTATGACAATACCTTGGGTTTTCTCCAAAAACAGCCAAGCTTATAAAATTAAGTAACTGTTGACTTGTTTGCATCTTTTCAATCTAACAAACATCCCAATAGAATACTTATTACACTTTTAACCAGAGCTTTGCACATAAAAAACTTCAATCCTCTACAGGGTTTATGGTTCCAAAGCAAACACAGGGTTTCCATAAGTTTAAGTAACCTAGAAAAAGTATTATTAAGTAAAGCAGATTTCTTATTTTAGATATTTTTTTTATATTTCTGTAACCCAAGCAAACCTCTAATTCAGTACCACAAAAAACAGAAATAACTTGAGTATTCAATACACCTTTAATACACATACCATGTTCCATTCACAGCAAATGCCACAAAAAAACTTATAATAAGTGCATTTCCCCTTTTTGAGCCATCTATCCACCTTCCCATTTTCATCAACTATTTAAAGTACTTTCTTAGTTATGCAATCTGAAGAACATTTGAGTTTTTTTTTGCTATTCTTTTTAATATTTTCACATATTTTATATTCAGAATTTCAGTCTTCTTTAAGTGCTTTATTTCAATTATTCCCACAAACGACAAAACAACGGATGGGAGATTAACAGTTTTCACACTCAAACATTGATCAGACATACGCATGCGTTAACCTTTAGATTGTGTTAACCTGTATCAAGTGTGTACCTCTAGCGTATATTTACCTCTAGCATGTGTATACCTATGACATGTGTTTATCTCTAGCTTGTGTTTACCTCAAGCTTGTGTTTACCTCAAGCTTTTGTTTACCTCTCATATGTCTATCTCTAACGTTTGTTACGTATAGCGTGTCTTTATCTCAAGTGTGTGTTTACCTCTAGCATGTGTTTATCTCCAGTTTGTGCTAACCTCTAGAGTGTGCTAAACTATGGGGTGTTTCCCCCTAGCATGTGTTTATCACTAGTGTGTGTTTACTTATAGCTTTTGGTCACCTCTAGCATGTGTTTACCTCTAGCATGTTTTACAAATGGCATGTGTTTATCTCTTGCATGTTTTACAAATGGCATGTGTTTATCTCTTGCATGTTTTACAAATGGCATGTGTTTATCTCTTGCATGTTTTACAAATGGCATGTGTTTATCTCTTGCATGTTTTTACCAATGGCATGTGTTTATCTCTTGCATATTTTTACCAATGGCATGTGTTGATCTCTTGCATGTTTTTACCAATGGCATGTGTTTACTTCTAATGTGTGTTTACATCTAGCGTGTATTTACCTCAAGCATGTGCTTACCTTTAGCATTTTTTTTTTACATATAGCATGTATTAACCTCAAGCATGTGTTAACCTCTAGCATGTTTTTACCTCTAGCGCCCGTATCTGATCCTCCCGCTCCCGTATAAGTGCAAGATCATCTTCTATCACCTGTTCCTGCGCTAGCAATTCTTGTCGCCGGACATTCTCTGAGACCAATGGTGCATGGTCATCATCATCCTGAAGAATAATCAATATTATATTTCATACTATATCTTTCGTTTTGTCTGTAATTAAAAACACTTTTTGCAGTCAAGTCAATTATGCCTTATATCTAAGGTGCCATTAATTAAGATTTATTCAACAAATCATCAAATACTCAAATACATATAATAAGAAAGATCAATTTGTAATTAATATATCATGTTTCAAATCTAATTCAAGTGTTGTTTTTTTTGATACAACAAATGATGAACAATATCTTAACATAATGATAAACAAACTTAACAGTTAAGATACCTTGTGACCATTATTTAATACAGAACAACTAAAAACTATCTCCCTATCACAGTCAGGGATGCTTTAAACAGTTCTCTGATGTTAAAATAAAGGCTAGAAGCTTGAACATTTTTAGCTGTGCTCTGTAAAAATGGGGGCTTAATGCATGTGCATAGTGTCATCCCAGATCAGCCTCTTCAGATTACACAGATTAATCAAGGACAATCATATCTGTTTTTATGGAAAACTTTTTATTTAAAGGAGGTCTCTTCTAAACAACAATCCAGTATAGGCAGACTGCACAGGCTTATCAGGGACGACACTTGACGCTCATGCGTTAGGTCCAGTTTTCCATTCAAAGGGTTATTAATACCATCCAATTTGTCTTGGGCTTGGCCTTCTCCTGGCGGTTGACTGTTTTAGCTTTTTCAGCAGCTTTCTGGAAAAAAAACTTCACAATTTACAATAGACCATTATAAAGGAAACGTTTAACTGACCATTATATAAGAAACTTTTAACTGAGATCTCAGATCTAACAAATTGAATAAAAAGTTCATTTTTAAAAGCATATCATAAAGTATAAATCAATGCAGAACCTGGAATATAGAGAGCAAAGGATTAAACAAATCAAAGAAACTACATCAACATTTAAACCTTACACTGATAAAAAAAACGCATGATACCAAAATTATTTAATCACCTCATGATACAGAAAAACTACAACATAAACAATTTGTTTATGATTTAGTAACATAAATAAATACAAGATACTTTTCAGAAACATGTCATTCCCATTTTTAATTATGCTTGTAATTACTTAGCATGCTCCGAGACGGAGATGTTTCACCTTTGACCTGCTGTGTGACCTTGATTAAGTGGTATAGTAATACACCCCTTCAAATGGTGAGCATAAAATTGGTAAATTTTCAATGATGAAGTGACAGTTCAGAAAAGTTGTTTGATAGGCAAATTTAACCTTGAAGTTTGACTGATATTACAGGCGTCATCATGAGGGAAATGGGGCCAGTTTTATTTTAATGACAGAAACACATAATGACTATACTTGAAGCTGTTTTATAACAAAAATTGACCTCTGACCTGTGTCATCTTTACCTGAGAGTGAGGAGACCCTAGCCTCACACAACAAGCAACCTCAACTTGTTCATTTGCAGTAACTTATTTCAAAATTGCATAATAAATTGTAGAAGGATACGATCCGGAAAAAAATGTTTAATGGGCACATTTGACTTAAGACCTCAAAGTGTGACTTCATCCTTCGATGTTAGGCAACAGGTAATTGACCTGAAAGCCACCTCTAATAAGTTATTTTAAATTTGCATGACCTTTGAGGTAGGAAAAAGAGTTTTTCAAGTCATTTTATGATGGTAGTTGTTGGTTGTAAGTTCATATACTATTGCATGATGAACGAACAAATTACAATCTGGACAAGCTTTAAATGGAAAAATTTAACATTTGATCTCTAAGAGTGACCTTGACATTTGATGTAGGAAGATGTTACATGCCCAAAGCTTTCTAATGATGGTGATTGTTTGTGGCTCATTATTCTAAAATTGCAAGATAAAGACAACTAAAAGTGCGGGCAAGTTCTGATACACACCTGCATGCACTTTCATTCCAACATTAAGACTGCTACATTGAAAGCTGACTTGAGTAAAAAATTCAATGAGAGTAGTTTAAACATCATGCTTTGGTGTACTTTTACATCATGAAGTATGGGGATTTACGAAAGGTAAAGAAATCGAAATAATACATACAAAACTACTTCGAAAAATCTTAAAAGTAAACAAATCTACAAATCTAGCTGGTATGTATGGAGAATTAGGACGATACCCGCTATACATAATACGCAAATTACAAATATTCCGCTATTGGTTAAAAATACTTAAATCAAGTGATAACAGTATCACAAAAACAATATATTCTGTGATATTTAACGATGCACAACAAAATATCACATACAACCATCGAAATTGGGCGTCACACATAAAAAACACTCTTGACGAGCTTGTGTTAAGCAATATAAGGGCGGATCAAACAACTATCATAAATCAAACCGATCAAACATTCATCTACAATACAATTAAACAACGTTTATTAGATAATTACAAACAAAGCTGGTATAGTGAGATAAATAATTCCCATAGACTCATGAGCTATTGTAGATTCAAAAACACTTTTGAGTTATAACCATATCTTGATTTTATAACAAATAAGAAATATAAAACATCACTTACACGATTTTGATTATCGTCACATAGATTAGAAATAGAAAGAGGTCGTTATAATAAAATACTACGCGAAAATAGAAAATGTAAGTTTTGCAACGGACACGCTTTAGAAAACGAGTATCACTTTCTACTTGTTTGTCCTTTATATAGAGAAATTAGAAAGAAACATTTAAAATCATATTTTCAAAGATGGCCAACGTTTAATAAATTTGACTTTCTAATGCAGTCGGCAAATAAAAGAGACATAATAAGCCTTGCTAAATATATTTTCAATGCTAATGAAATGCGTAATAATATAGACAATCAGTTATAATTGTTAACTTCTACAAGACATAGCCATGTTATTTTCAATTTTATTTTTTCATTGAATATGTTTGTATAATTAAAATAATTCTACATTTTCCTCGTATTACAGTTGATGATATAATTATATTGATTACTGCTGTACCACTGTTTTTTGTAAACTTCTCTTATTGAATATTGAATCAATGTATTTTTAACACACACACTGCGTAACTTTCTGTTTTGTGGCAAAAAAGCATTGTATTATGCTTATATGCTAATAAAGGTTGTTGTTGTTGTTGTTGTTGTTGTTTCCCATAAGTGTATTAGGAAAAATGAGTCATTATGTGTTTTGTTGCAGCTCAATTATGGTAAAGTTGTTTTATTTCCTGGAAATTTTGGTAAACAAATATTTGCCATATAATTTTCAAGAGTCATGAGAAGTAACCGACACTTAAAATCTAATGTTGTTTTTGCATAAGTAACGAGATTTTTGTTATATTTTCACTTCAGTGAAATATATAAAATTGTGTGTTTTAGCAGATACCTAATTATAATGATAACATTGTATATTTCACAGAAAAGAATAATATAACAAGATGCTGCATTCAAATTTAAACGCTTATTCGCGCTGACAAAAACATGTAAGTTTCTACTGATTTTCCAATTTGAGTAAGGTTGAGTCTTAGTACAAAAGTAAGGTAAATATCAAGGTCAAAATGTGATTAGGTGACATATCTGTGCTGAGTGTTGAATGGAAGTAGTTTCAAAGCTTTTTAGAAAGTAGTATTAGTGTTGATCAACCAGATTATTTGGATTAACCAAGAATGCAAACCTTCTGAAAAAGTATAAGTCCACAAAAAGTCAATTAGATTTGAATATCATGATCAAATTGAAGTCAGGTGGTGTGGGCATGTTCTTTGTTTATTTATAGCATCCAAGCAAATATCAACGCTTTGTAGCATTTGATAGCATTATTGATGTTATATAAATTGTATAATTTAGGGTCAATCTTGGGTTAACCTCGTACAGACCGACGGACGGACAGAAGGAGGATCAAAGACAAGGACAGGGTGAATCGCTGCATGCCTATCAGCATATGTATTGGCATGAACAAGTTCCTTTTTACTTTTTGATATCTAACTGTTTTGAGAACAACTGGTGCTTCTTTTTTTAAATGGTAAACTGGTCCCTTGAGCCAAGTACATAAATTCTGTGCCTAGTAAACTGGTCCCTTGAGCCAAATACATAAATTCTGTGCCTAGTAAACTGGTCCCTTGAGCCAAGTACATAAATTCTGTGCCTAGTAAACTGGTCCCTTGAGCCAAGTACATAAATTCTTTACGTAGTAAACTGGTCCCTTGAGCCAAGTACAAAAATTCTTTATGTAAAAGTAAACTGGTCCCTTGAGCCAAGTACATAAATTCTTTACGTAGTAAACTGGTCCCTTGAGCCAAGTAGATAAATTCTGTGCCTAGTAAACTGGTCCCTTGAGCCAAGTACATAAATTCTGTGCCTAGTAAACTGGTCCCTTGAACCAAGTAAATAAATTCTGTGCCTAGTAAACTGGTCCCTTGAGTAAAGTACATAAATTCTGTGCCTAGTAAACTGGTCCCTTGAGCCAAGTACATAAATTCTGTGCCTAGTAAACTGGTCCCTTGAGCCAAGTACATAAATTCTGTGCCTAGTAAACTGGTCCCTTGAGCCAAAGACATATATTCTTTACCTAGTAAACTGGTCTCTTGAGCCAAGTACAATAATTCTTTACGTAGTAAACTGGTCCCTTGAGACAAGTACATGTACATAAAATCTTTACGTAGTAAACTGGTGCCTTGAGCCAAGTACATAAATTCTGTGCCTAGTAAACTGGTCCATTGAGCCAAGAACATAAATTCTGTGCCTAGTAAACTGGTCCCTTGAGCCAAGTACATAAATTCTTTGCCAAGTAAACTGGTCCCTTGAGCCAAGTACATAAAATCTGTGCCTAGTAAACTGGTCCCTTGAGCCAAGTACATAGATTCCGTGCCTAGTAAACTGGTCCCTTTAGGCAAGTACATAAATTCTGTGCCTAGCAAACTGGTCCCTTGAGCCAAGTACATAAATTCTGTGCCTAGTAAACTGGTCCCTTGAGCCAAGTACATAAATTCTGTGCCAAGTAAACTGGTCCCTTGAGCCAAGTACATAAATTCTGTGCCTAGTAAACTGGTCCCTTGAGCCAAGTACATAAAATCTGTGCCTAGTAAACTGGTCCCTTGAGCCAAGTACATAGATTCTGTGCCTAGTAAACTGGTCCCTTGAGCCAAGTACATAGAGTCTGTGCCTAGTAAACTGGTCCCTTGAGGCAAGTACATAAATTCTGTGCCTAGCAAACTGGTCCCTTGAGCCAAGTACATAAATTCTGTGCCTAGTAAACTGGTCCCTTGAGCCAAGTTCATAAATTCTGTGCCTAGTAAACTGGTCCCTTGAGCCAAGTACATAAATTCTGTGCCTAGTAAACTGGTCCCTTGAGCCAAGTACATAAAATCTGTGCCTAGTAAACTGGTCCCTTGAGCCAAGTACATAGATTCTGTGCCTAGTAAACTGGTCCCTTGAGCCAAGTACATAGATTCTGTGCCTAGTAAACTGGTCCCTTGAGGCAAGTACATAAATTCTGTGCCTAGCAAACTGGTCCCTTGAGCCAAGTACATAAATTCTTTACGTAGTTAACTGGTCCCTTGAGCCAAGTACATAAATTCTTTACGTAGTAAACTGGTCCCTTGAGTCAAGTACATAAATTCTTTACGTAGTAAACTGGTCCCTTGAGCCAAGTACATTAATTCTTTACATAGTAAACTGGTCCCTTGAGCCAAGTACATCAATTCAGTGCCTAGTAAACTGGTCCCTTGAGCCAAGTACATAAATTCTGTGCCTAGTAAACTGGTCCCTTGAGCCAAGTACATAAATTTTGTGCCTAGTAAACTGGTCCCTTGAGCCAAGTACATAAATTTTGTGCCTAGTAAAATGGTCCCTTGAGCCAAGTACATAAATTCTGTGCCTAGTAAACTGGTCCCTTGAGCCAAAGACATAAATTCTGTGCCTAGTAAACTGTTCCCTTGAGGCAAATACATAAATTCTTTACCTTGTAAACTGGTCCCTTGAGCCAAGTACATAAATTCTTTACGTAGTAAACTGGTCCCTTGAGCAAAAGACAAAGTCTGTACCTAGTAAACTCGTCCCTTGAGGCTAAGACATACATAATGAAGCCAAATAAAAATCCTACCTTTTGTAATGTCTGGAATCTTTGTACACTTTCTTGAAAATCCTTTGTTAATTTATCTATCTGTAACCTTTGTGTCTGAAACAACAGGCCAAAAACATCAACATATTTGAAATTTAAGATCATAACCCTAAGTTTGTTACCATTATATTCAATGACTGTTACATTTCTGTTTTAGGGTTAAGTATTGAATCAATTTTAAAATAAACTACATGTATAAAATGTATATATACAAATGGCAAATATAAGCATTAAACAATTGATGACGCCTGAAGTATTGCTGTACTGACAATTTGTTGTCTTCAGAAAAATGTCTGTTATACATGTATGAGCCTCAATCTGGGAAAATGGGGCTTAATGCATGTTTTGTAAAGTGTCATACCAGATCAGCCTGTGCAGTCTGCAAAGGTTAATCAGGAACCAGTGTTTCCATCTTAACTGCTTTTTCCCTTAGCATAGACTTTGTTAAAGAAAATTCCACAACAGTGGAAAGTGGCATTGATGATAGTCACGTGCGAACAGCACAGGCTTATCTGGGATGACACTTTAAGCGCTTGCATTAAGCACTTTTTTCCCACAGTGAGGCTAATATGTCTTTTTCTTCCCTATACACACCCTATTCACATTTCCTTGACCGAACTGTCGTAACAGTTTTGTTGTACTGTTGACTGTCTTGTTGGTATCCACGGATATTTGATGACTAAAATGCATAGATAATACAATTTAGTTTACGTTTGTACAATAAGGAACAAGCTATATTGCAACATCCAAGGAACATTCCTATTAATTAATGTTGCTATATAAGGAGTAATTTCTAAGGTGGACATTTTCTCTTTTTAATACAGTCAAATAAAAGAAAACCAAGCAAATTTGTTGAATTAATATCCATGTCCAAATAAATTGTTTATGGATGGGTGCACAACTAAAAGAAACAAATGCAATTAGTCTTATTAGAAATTGTAGGGTTATAGTTCTTGTAAAAAGCACTTCTCTTATTGATATATATACCCATTAAGTTACATATTGAAATTTTGTAAAGTATCTGAGATACAGCCCTGAAAAATTAAATCATACAAAAACAACAAAGGGCAATAACTCTTATTTAAGAAATTATAGGGTTAAGTTTTTTGTGTGTGGCACTTACCCTAATGGATATCTATACGCCCAGGAAGTTTATCTTGAAATCTTATATAAATTCTGCGATAAAGCCCTTACAAGTTTGTTACAGAAGGAGGGACAGACAGACTTACCAACAATTCATATTCTACATCCCTCCATGTACACGGGATAATAACTGCAGCCTCTGATTTTACTTTTTAAAGCTCATGTGCAATTAATCAGTGTCTGTACCCACCAATTCATCTTTCAGCATTTGACCATTTAAACAGACCACATAATTATGTTGCTTTTCTTTTTTTGTCATAAGTTAATTGTCAGGAAAGAAAAATAGTGTACTGAGTGGTGTTTGATAAAATGTCATATCGCATTGTAATATGCTATTAGAACATTACATAAGTATTTTTAATGTAGACATAAGTCTATGATAAGATTAGGAAATATGGGCCCACAACTATTTATGGACTTTGGTAGGAAACAAGCATCATTTCAGTAAGGCTTCAACAAAATACTTATTATTCAGTATCAGAAAAAAGTACCAAACATAAGGAATACTTTTTTGAGGTAATCATATTCATTCGATAGCAATTAAAAAGATAGAAGGTTGTGAATTATTTTCCACTTTGACATATTTGGAAAATTGATTTGCAGGAGGTTGAGATAACACATTTGTTTGATCATAATTAAAACAGAATTAAATTCCAAATCCTGATTGAAATAAACCATTTTAATGTAAAAATGATAAAGAGCAGTCTTGTATATACAGGCCAAAGCAATATAGTTATAGGAATGCCTTTCTTCCGTCCATGTGTCAATCAGTTTGTCCATAGCACTGTTTGGTTTGCTCCAGATCTCTTTATAATGTTAAATGGATTTTCATGGAACTTTAATGAAATGGTAAAGGCATTGAGACAATGAGCAGATGGCATAAGTCATGCTGGCTCAAGGTAAAATTTGTACTAAAAGGTAACATGTTTGAGCCTTCAGTGTCATGTCCCATACAATTCTGATAGCTTTTTGATAATTTTCTTGAAATTTACCATAAATGTTAAGAAAATTGAAGTGCAAAATACACTGGTCAGTATAATGCCCACTTCAAGTCAAGGTCGTAAACAATTTGAGTCTCAATTGTTGTTTCCGCTCCATATCTCCTTACCCATTAAAGGATTTTGCTTAAACATAGCTGAAATATTAAGGTCATCAATACAGTGTGCAGCAGGAATGAGTCAGTTACACACACTCAAAATCAAAGTCATACTTGAAGGTCTATAGTTCAGCCTTCATTTGTTTGTTTTACTGCATATCTCCGACACAATTTAAAGTATTTTCATGAAAAGTTTATGTCTGTCAGAAGATATTCAGAAGTCGTGAGTCAGTCATGCTGACCTAAAGTAAAGGTCAACACTTCAAGGTCACAGGAATTGTAGCATGGGATGTGGGTTTCTTGTTTATGGCTGCCTTGTTTATGTATATGTATAAATGTATTCACTGTAATACAATGTCACAACAAGTAGTCTTGCAAAACACAGAGGAATATATGTTCTGGAATACAATTGAGTACATACACATTAATAATAAATACATGAATTCAGATTTTACAAGTAAAATGACATTAAATAAACTAAAAGTCATACATTTTGTCACTTGCTTGCCCGTTATCTCTTTCAGTACCGATGACCCTGGCAGCTTTCTCTAGGGTATTCGCTGAGTAACAATGAAATTAAGTAATGGTTGAAACAAATGTAAATAATACAATCCTCATCAAAAACAAAAGTGAAATAAATGTCAACTGATTATCATATGTTGTGAAGTAAATACACATATAACATTATTAAAATTGTGAAAATAATTTACAATAAGAAAAACTTAAAACAAGAGGGCCAAGATGGCCCTAGTTCGCTCACCTGAGAGGAGTCGGTTCATTCAATGTTTACCAAATGTCAAACTTGACCTAGATATTGTCGAGACAAACATCCTGGTCAAGTTTCATCATTATTTCAGGCATAAGCTTTCTTGAGTTATCATTCAGAAACCATTTTTCTAAGTTGAGTCACCATGACCTTGACAGCCATTGTGTGAATACGTTATTTGGCACCGTGACCTTGACCTTTGACCTAGTGACCTGATAATCAATAGGGGTCATCTGCGAGTCATGATCAATATACCTTTGAAGTTTCATGAACCTAGGCATAAGCATTCTTGAGTTATCATCCAGAAACCATTTTAATATTTCTGGTCACTGTGATCTTGACCTTTGACCTAGTTACCTGAAAATCAATAGGGGTCATCTACGAGTCATGATCAATGTACCTATGAAGTTTCATGATCCTAGGCCGAAGCGTTCTTGAGTTATCATCTGGAAACCATTTTACTATTTTGGGTCATCGTGACCTTGACCTGTGACCTAGTGACCTGAAAATCAAAAGGGGTCATCTACGAGTTATGATCAATGTACCTATGAAGTTTCATGATCCTAGGCCTAAGCGTTCTTGAGTTATCATCCGGAAACCATTTTACTACTAAGTATTTCAGGTCATCGTGACCTTGACCTTTGACCTAGTGACCTAAAAATTAATAGGGGTCATCTGCGAGTCATGATCAATGAATCTATGAAGTTTCATGATCCTAGGCATTAGTGTTCTTGAGTTATCATCCGGAAACCATTTTACTATTTCGGGTCATGGTGACCTTGACCTTTGACCTAGTGACCTAAACATCAATAGGAGTCATCTGCGGGTCATGATCAATGTACCTATGAAGTTTCATGATCCTTGGCATAAGCACTCTTGAGTTATCAACTCTAGTATCAAGGAAACAAATGTTCTGAGCAAATTGAATGAAAATTGGGCCAAAAATGTGACCTCTACTGTGTTCACATGTTTTCACTATGTACATATAGAGAAAAATGCCCCGCCCACTGGCAGCCATGTTTTTTCACCAATCCTGACCATTTTCAAACTCGTCTCAGATATCAATAAAACCAATGTTTTGACCAACTTTCATAATGATTGAGCAAAAATTGTGACTTCTAGAGTGTTTACAAGGTTTCTCTATAGCTAAATAGGGAAAACTACCACTATATACATATAAAGAAAAATGCGCCGCCCACTTGCGGCCATGTTTTTTCACCGATCTCAACCATTTTCGAACTCTTTCGAGACATCAATTGAACCAATGTTTTGACCAACTTTCATGATGATTGGGCAAAAATTGTGACTCCTAGAGTGTTTACAAGGTTTCTCTATAGCCAAATAAGGAAAACTGCCCCGCCTACTGGCGGCCATGTTTTTCAACGGATCGGAACCACTTTGAAACTCAACCAAGATATCATTAAGACAAACATTTTGAAAAAGTTACATGAAGATTGGGCATGAAATGTGACTTCTACAGTGTTTACAAGGTTTTTCTTTTTTTGACCTAGTTACCTAGTTTTTGACACGGCCACACCCAGTTTCGAACTCGGCCGAGATTTCATTGGGACAAAGCTTCTGACCAAGTTTCATGAAGATGGGACAAGAAATGTGGCCTCTAGAGTGGTTACGAGCAAATGTTTACGGACAGACGGACGGACATACGATGGACAAAGACCGGTCAGAAAAGCTTACCTGAGCAATCAGGTGAGCTTAAAATGCAAAAAAAGTTTGACAAGCATATTCTGGAAAACCCATCTTTCCAGCCTCTTGTCTTAACTGTTGACAGGTAAAATATACTAATACTGTCAAATTAACATGCTAAATTATATCCAATTTCCTAAGTAATTTTCTGGACACTTCACTTGCGAAATGTTTTGATGTTTTTAAAATTCAGTTCAATATACCTTGCACAAGAACAGTCTTGTAAAAGTGTTTTCAGTTTGTTAAAAAAATAATTAAAATTGCAATCAAAATATTTTAACTACTATTTACTTTTATCACATGGGCATTTGAAGACATCATTTTGCTGCTATAAAAATTGATGTGCGGCACTTCAAAAAATCTAGCAAAAGTCTTTTGGCAGGAGAGCATTGATTAAGATTAGACCTTATGCATTTCTATTATTTTCATGGGCTAAAATAGTTAAAAAGGACTTAAACAAAGCACAGAGGTACCAAGATATTTATAAAAATGCTGTTGTTGAAAAAAAACTTGATAAAATTCATTAGATGTTGCAAAATACAAACAATACATTTTCAAGCCAAACACAAACAATAGCCTTCTTTAAAATATATCAAACAAGCTGTATGTCATATTACCTCCATTATTAATAGCAGAGATGTTTCTTGTGATAGCAGATAACTGTTCTTCAAACCCTGAAGACAAAATAATAATAATAACTTTAATAACCATGATATATTACACTGTCACCAAAATCTTAAGTTTGTAAAGAAGGTGCAAACCCATATTCTTAAGCAATTACTTGAGTAAGTTGAGAACAAGAAAATGTCAAAGAGCACCTTTTCAAGCAAGCCTGCCTATTTCAAACAAACCAGGTAAAATTGCGCAGAGACTTATGACTTGTGCTTTCTGAGTGTATCAATCTTTCTACAAGTAATTGGAAAAAAATGAAATTTCTGATGAAGTGGAAGCTGTTCATCCAAACTTCTCAGGTTAATCTTTTAAATGCTTATAACCATGTTGATAGATTTGATAATGGCTGTATGCCTTCAACATTACAATAAACCTGACTGTTCACTATTTAAGAAACTTCACTTTTTATAGTAATTAAAGTGTTTATTGAATCACCCTTCACTTTTCAGGACATCAGTTTTCACTTCATTATGAGACAACTTGTCTGAATGAAGAAAATCATTACTCCAGAGTCCTATCCTTTATACAGGGCTCTTGGCATAAAACCATTGTTGCCCTTCTTAAGTTGTTGCAAAATTTAACCCACATGAGGAACATATCATGATTTAAAGCTTAAAACTATGTGAAAGGCTGGACCAATAGGCCAGGACCACTAATTAATGCAGGGGGTTTATTTAGTTTTTACTGTAGGCAGATTATATGTCCAAACAGTAAAGCAGAATTTTAATTTAATTTTAATTGAAGCTTCAAATTGTTGGTGGATGTTGTTACAAAATAAATAATTTTAGTCAAAGTTACGGGGTGATGAATCTTTCTACTGGGTCTTAATAAAAAACATAGATAATGACAGATCTTTAATTTTATGTTGCAAGCTTCTTTGAGCAAATTTGTCTTTCTGGTAAAAACAGATAGCAATATGAAATAGTATCATATGATGATAGTTTAAATTGCTAGTATATACAGTACTTAAACCAAGTATGTGACACTTGAGTTCTGAAAAAGGACAGCAATGGGCCAATGTTATAAACAGCACCAGATCTTCCAACATGTAATTCAATTATAAATACAGTAATTATAAGTAGAAACTGATACCAGGTTTGTCAGAGTAATCTTTGTAATTCGGGTCATCTCTATACTCCTGTACTGCTCCATAACTAGGAAGACTGCGTCCACTTGCCATCATGTGTATCACTCACTACACAAAAAATTATTATTTACAATAAAGACATGTTGTTGGCCATATTGTGAAATACTGGCTGTATAAAAGGTTCCTCCAAATATATAATTTTGGAACCTAAGGGAAGGCTTGATAAATCACAGTAAAAGCTTCATATGCTTCCTATTTTATATTATGTTTTATTTAAGTTTATTGGTTAGAATCACTTCCTTGATTTGAACATTTATAATCTGTAGAAACACTAAATACAAGTTATTTATGAAATACAATAATCCTTATTAGTGTTTTTATTATAGACTCTGTAGAATTATTTATAGTAATAAAACAAGCTGATCTCGAAAAATAAAAATTAATTGGTTGTTATAATTGAAATCAGGTTATGAAATGTCTTGGTACGAAAAAGGAATAATTGATTTGTAATGTATTATAGGCGTCAAATGAATGCCGTAAAATTGTTAGGGAAATACGGACATTATTATTACACATGACATTTAAAATGAATAGGTATAATATACAGTATTTAAAAACACAAACAACCAATACATCATATGACAGATGGAGAGTTTTGTTATTCACAAATTGACCGAAAATAAAAACTATTGCATTAAAGCAAAAGGCTACATTATGTCAAATAGAAAAAAATGACCCGAAAAAAGTAAATAAAAGAATTATCGAATGTCTTAAAATCATAAACATTTAAATAATAAAACAGAATTTCATATTTTAAGAGGTGTTATAGATGCAACATGATAAAATATAAAATGAAAAATACAGAATGTGCATTATATTTTTCGCTCGCAGATGAGTCTGAATAATAAAGAGAAATATGACACAGCAAATGAGGGTGATAATGATGACCCTGCTAGTGATTAGTATCGTAATAAAAGGATGAAACATTCTGTCAAAAAATAATTGTGTATAATTATTAACTTCTATCCTATTGAGTGATTTGATATATCTTTCCGATACAACTCAATGATTAGTTCATGTCTGATGTGGTGATGACCTGAAATGCGAGACGAAAATCACACAAATGTCGGTTATTTGGAAACAATGATCTAAGCCTTTATTAATGTGTTCTTTTATTATTAGAAAGTATAATCTAGCTTTATAATTAATGTTGTAATGTTTCTCTAGACGAATTGCCACTAAACGGCCATGAATAAAGATAAGCTTTTATTATTTTAAGCTTTTTATTTAATTATTTTAAAACAGTACAGCGTACAATTTTTTTTTTATCCCATCATCAGACGTGTATTGTCGAAATAAACCACTGTGGAATAAATTTTCCTCTATTTCGGCAGTGCTGAAATATAGCTGTCACGCGCGGCGGAGAATGGTCATATTACTCAAAATCAAGTATAAAGTCGATTGGTGTACGTATAGCGGATTTTAGTGAGTAACGGATAGCTTTAACGTTTTTTGCAAAATACTTTTATTTATGTTAAGATTTATAGTTTTCTATGAATTGAATACAAGAAGCCTTTCATTGTTAAGTCGATTCATGTTTTTGTTGATGTGTGTCAATGTTTACAACTGTTTCTTTTTTCGAAAGCAAAACAAGGTCACGTTATGTACGCACCGTTTTTGTGACGACAGGAAAAGTGCAGACGAATGGTTTCTTGAATTTTGCAGATTTTGTTTGGTAAACATAATGTTCATTGATGTAATATTTTAGTATTATGTGTCCTTTACAAAAGTAAGAATGCTCAGAAACCAGATTGATGCGTACCATATAAAATAAGCATGAAAGCTGCAACTCGGGATTTAGTGAATAACGGACATGTGGTGACCTATATTCAGGAATGTGGGGATTGTCTCAAAATAAATATAAACTCAAAATTTTTGAAGTTGTTCAATACACATGTGGTTAGCGTGTGGCTATGATATTAATGAGTGAAAACATCATTTTAATGAAAAATAATCAAATAATAACGAAAAATCGATTTCTCTTAAAACATATTTTCCACTATCAAATCTATATATAGATTCAACTCAAAATGCCCCGAATATAGGGTGCATCGCTTTGAACAGCCATAACTACATCAAGTGTGCAGCGATTTCCATGACCTTGGTCTTATTAAACGCAGAAATGAATTTCCTTTCAGGAAATGTACATATATTGCATTTTTTTTTACAAATGCTGTGTCAATTTTCAAGAAATAACACGATACACATGTAATCCGATAAAGACCTAAGCGATCCGGTAATGGCTGAATCAGTGTACCATGAAATTCGCGCTGTAAACAAAAAATATTTTTGGGAAATTTAAAACCGCTTGCATGTTTCAATAGGAAAGACATGTGTCTATCTAGGTTTAATGGTTTAATTACTGAATGCATGGTGTTTACGTTGAAATGAGACTCGAAGTCCTTAGCTATCCGTTATACACCAATCGACTGTAATCATTTTTAGTAAAATCGAATAAGATTCAACAAAACAAACAATTTGATACCAAGATGTAATATATTTTTAACACATAAAGCAACTCAAAAAGCATATTAAGTGTGCGTACTCGTGACGTCATTATTAACACGTCATACGACACAATGCATGTTCTTTCACGCTAAAGCTGCAGTTGTTTTGTGTGTTTTTTTCATTATTTCTTAAAAATCGGGGGCGTAGAGGTATGATCAACAGAAAAACAGGCTAGTTACTGATCTTTTTGTAATGTATTAGGCTAGGCACGGTTAAAATAATGAAACAATGTTTGCTTAAAATAACTTTGGGATTTTCCGGTAGTTCGATTTTCCTATTCTATCTTTAAAGAAATCATTTACGAATCAGAAAATTGATGGGATAAATCGAACACTTGGTCGGTGCCGAATAAAGCAAAGTTTATTTTGCTCGACACGAAAATCTGAACCACTCGCCAAGGCTCGTGGTTCAGATTTTCTAAGCATCGCAAAATAAACTTTGCTTTATTCGGCACCGACCTATAATTCTCTATATACTGTACTGTAAATGGATAGATGTATTATTCAGTTGCTAGACTCTTATCACTATTTATTTTAGAAAATTAAAAAAGACAATTAAGAACATAGCCAGTCCGAATCATTGTCATTAAGTAATCGCACAGAGTAGTAAACAAAACAAAAGTATATTTATTAAACTCATACTAGGGTAATATTTTAAGATATTTACGTAGATAAAGTAACCCACTGAGCAATATACCGGTTATACAAACATTAGACTTATGTTTTATAATTCCATCATAATGATACTATCAGACCTGATTTGTATGGATTATAGTGACAAACTTAAATGCTTAATGACACATAAACGAGTGATACATACATTTTAATTTATTTTATTTATAAACGATTGCTACTAACAGGGGCGGCTCCAGGATTTGTGGGGCGGATCCGGGATTTGTGGGGCGGATCCAGGATTTGTGGGCGGATCCAGGATTAGAGGGGGGGGGGGGGTATTGACAGATTTGTTGGTGGGTGCAGGGAAAAGCTATAAGGTCCAGGGGGGCTTCGCCCCCCCCCCCCGGAAGCTCCACGATTTTAGTGATGTTGACAACTTTGACAACCACTTCTCGAGCATATCACGCCTTATGTACTTTCATCAAAGTACCTTCTTATACTGCCAAAAAAGTGCATAGTTAATACGTAATACGGATGGATATAGCCGGAAGAAAAAAGAATCAATGTGCAAAAAGAGGGATACAAAGTTCGACTTTAAAAACCGGGAGACAGAGAGTTTAAAGTTAAAAGATTTAGCGAGTGTCTGTGATTAGCGGGAAATGTTGTGTACGAAAAAGAAAAAAAAATGCGTTTAAATATGTGATTTATATCTAGTAAAGTGTGAAACATCAAATTAATGGAGTTTACTTTTGCGATTTGACGGGGGGGGGGGGGGCGGGGCGTACGCCGCGTCCGCCCCCCCCCCCAACCTCTGGAACCGCCTTTTGACTAAAAACGAGAAAGTATACTGTGTGTGACGATATGACTGCATTATGGCTATTACCCTCCCGTACGAAATTTTGGGGCGGAATTGGGACGGAAATGAGGCGGAATTAGGACGGAACTATTGTTTTCGGGCGGACTAGAGGCGGAAATTGATTTCCGCCCCAAAAAGACCATGTCTCTTGATATTTTTCTAGGCCGGAACTCATTATTCCGGGCGAAAATCAGACTTGTGCTGAATTTCAAACTTATACATTTTTCTGGGGCGGATTTTATAACTTTGGAAATTAATGTTTCAGGTGGAAATCTGCACTTAGAAATTTTGTTGAATGTAATAACTTAGTGTATTTTCGCTGTGGCATATGCATTTGGTATTACAAACAGCATAATAATTTAAAAAAGTAGCATTTCATATTATTGCACGGCCATTATTGGTGAAAAAAGTTTATTGCCCGTATTGCATAATTTTCAATAAACAGACATGTGTACGGCTAAAGTGTAAAGCAATACATGTTCTACAACGTATAATAAATAAAAGAGGCATAAATCCTAATATTTTACAGCATTTTTTTTCAAAATGTATGTTTTTATTGTGGATCTTTATTTAAATCGTTTTCCTAGAAATATAAGCACCATGTTTTGAACATGAGTAAAATTACGGAATCCGGATAGTGCCATCTATAATCTCGCCATTCTTTCATCAAGGGCGACACACGAAGCGATACACGATATTTTGCGCGACAGTCGCAGCAACGCACGATATTTTTGCGCGACAGTCGCGGCGACGCACGATATTTTTAACACGATATATCGCCCTTGTGTCGGTAGGCCAAAAGGCGATATATCGTGTTAAATATATCTCGCGTCACCGAGACTGTCGCGCATAATATCGTGCATCGCCGCGACTATCGCGCAAAATATCGTGCGTCGCCGCGACTGTCGCGCCAAATATTGTGCTTCGCCGCGACTGTCGCGCAAAATATCGTTTATCGCTTCGTGTGTCGTGTCTCGCATTGAAAGGGCGACGCACGAAACTCGAAGCGACGAACGATATTTTGCGCGACAGTCGCGGCGACGCACGATATTTTTTTATTTTTTTTTGTTAATATTTTTTGTCCTCGTCAATAGGTATGTGGTGGTCGAGGGTATCCCCCTCTATACCGTACATAATCAATATATATAACAGATCATAATGCATGGTGTACAATATTGCATTGTATACAAGCGCTAAAAACTGCGTAATGAATAATACACAAACTGCCATTAATGCATAAAACCCATCTTTCCAGCCTCTTGTCTTAACTGTTGACAGGTAAAATATACTAATACTGTCAAATTAACATGCTAAATTATATCCAATTTCCTAAGTAATTTTCTGGACACTTCACTTGCGAAATGTTTTGATGTTTTTAAAATTCAGTTCAATATACCTTGCACAAGAACAGTCTTGTAAAAGTGTTTTCAGTTTGTTAAAAAAATAATTAAAATTGCAATCAAAATATTTTAACTACTATTTACTTTTATCACATGGGCATTTGAAGACATCATTTTGCTGCTATAAAAATTGATGTGCGGCACTTCAAAAAATCTAGCAAAAGTCTTTTGGCAGGAGAGCATTGATTAAGATTAGACCTTATGCATTTCTATTATTTTCATGGGCTAAAATAGTTAAAAAGGACTTAAACAAAGCACAGAGGTACCAAGATATTTATAAAAATGCTGTTGTTGAAAAAAAACTTGATAAAATTCATTAGATGTTGCAAAATACAAACAATACATTTTCAAGCCAAACACAAACAATAGCCTTCTTTAAAATATATCAAACAAGCTGTATGTCATATTACCTCCATTATTAATAGCAGAGATGTTTCTTGTGATAGCAGATAACTGTTCTTCAAACCCTGAAGACAAAATAATAATAATAACTTTAATAACCATGATATATTACACTGTCACCAAAATCTTAAGTTTGTAAAGAAGGTGCAAACCCATTCTTAAGCAATTACTTGAGTAAGTTGAGAACAAGAAAATGTCAAAGAGCACCTTTTCAAGCAAGCCTGCCTATTTCAAACAAACCAGGTAAAATTGCGCAGAGACTTATGACTTGTGCTTTCTGAGTGTATCAATCTTTCTACAAGTAATTGGAAAAAAATGAAATTTCTGATGAAGTGGAAGCTGTTCATCCAAACTTCTCAGGTTAATCTTTTAAATGCTTATAACCATGTTGATAGATTTGATAATGGCTGTATGCCTTCAACATTACAATAAACCTGACTGTTCACTATTTAAGAAACTTCACTTTTTATAGTAATTAAAGTGTTTATTGAATCACCCTTCACTTTTCAGGACATCAGTTTTCACTTCATTATGAGACAACTTGTCTGAATGAAGAAAATCATTACTCCAGAGTCCTATCCTTTATACAGGGCTCTTGGCATAAAACCATTGTTGCCCTTCTTAAGTTGTTGCAAAATTTAACCCACATGAGGAACATATCATGATTTAAAGCTTAAAACTATGTGAAAGGCTGGACCAATAGGCCAGGACCACTAATTAATGCAGGGGGTTTATTTAGTTTTTACTGTAGGCAGATTATATGTCCAAACAGTAAAGCAGAATTTTAATTTAATTTTAATTGAAGCTTCAAATTGTTGGTGGATGTTGTTACAAAATAAATAATTTTAGTCAAAGTTACGGGGTGATGAATCTTTCTACTGGGTCTTAATAAAAAACATAGATAATGACAGATCTTTAATTTTATGTTGCAAGCTTCTTTGAGCAAATTTGTCTTTCTGGTAAAAACAGATAGCAATATGAAATAGTATCATATGATGATAGTTTAAATTGCTAGTATATACAGTACTTAAACCAAGTATGTGACACTTGAGTTCTGAAAAAGGACAGCAATGGGCCAATGTTATAAACAGCACCAGATCTTCCAACATGTAATTCAATTATAAATACAGTAATTATAAGTAGAAACTGATACCAGGTTTGTCAGAGTAATCTTTGTAATTCGGGTCATCTCTATACTCCTGTACTGCTCCATAACTAGGAAGACTGCGTCCACTTGCCATCATGTGTATCACTCACTACACAAAAAATTATTATTTACAATAAAGACATGTTGTTGGCCATATTGTGAAATACTGGCTGTATAAAAGGTTCCTCCAAATATATAATTTTGGAACCTAAGGGAAGGCTTGATAAATCACAGTAAAAGCTTCATATGCTTCCTATTTTATATTATGTTTTATTTAAGTTTATTGGTTAGAATCACTTCCTTGATTTGAACATTTATAATCTGTAGAAACACTAAATACAAGTTATTTATGAAATACAATAATCCTTATTAGTGTTTTTATTATAGACTCTGTAGAATTATTTATAGTAATAAAACAAGCTGATCTCGAAAAATAAAAATTAATTGGTTGTTATAATTGAAATCAGGTTATGAAATGTCTTGGTACGAAAAAGGAATAATTGATTTGTAATGTATTATAGGCGTCAAATGAATGCCGTAAAATTGTTAGGGAAATACGGACATTATTATTACACATGACATTTAAAATGAATAGGTATAATATACAGTATTTAAAAACACAAACAACCAATACATCATATGACAGATGGAGAGTTTTGTTATTCACAAATTGACCGAAAATAAAAACTATTGCATTAAAGCAAAAGGCTACATTATGTCAAATAGAAAAAAATGACCCGAAAAAAGTAAATAAAAGAATTATCGAATGTCTTAAAATCATAAACATTTAAATAATAAAACAGAATTTCATATTTTAAGAGGTGTTATAGATGCAACATGATAAAATATAAAATGAAAAATACAGAATGTGCATTATATTTTTCGCTCGCAGATGAGTCTGAATAATAAAGAGAAATATGACACAGCAAATGAGGGTGATAATGATGACCCTGCTAGTGATTAGTATCGTAATAAAAGGATGAAACATTCTGTCAAAAAATAATTGTGTATAATTATTAACTTCTATCCTATTGAGTGATTTGATATATCTTTCCGATACAACTCAATGATTAGTTCATGTCTGATGTGGTGATGACCTGAAATGCGAGACGAAAATCACACAAATGTCGGTTATTTGGAAACAATGATCTAAGCCTTTATTAATGTGTTCTTTTATTATTAGAAAGTATAATCTAGCTTTATAATTAATGTTGTAATGTTTCTCTAGACGAATTGCCACTAAACGGCCATGAATAAAGATAAGCTTTTATTATTTTAAGCTTTTTATTTAATTATTTTAAAACAGTACAGCGTACAATTTTTTTTTTATCCCATCATCAGACGTGTATTGTCGAAATAAACCACTGTGGAATAAATTTTCCTCTATTTCGGCAGTGCTGAAATATAGCTGTCACGCGCGGCGGAGAATGGTCATATTACTCAAAATCAAGTATAAAGTCGATTGGTGTACGTATAGCGGATTTTAGTGAGTAACGGATAGCTTTAACGTTTTTTGCAAAATACTTTTATTTATGTTAAGATTTATAGTTTTCTATGAATTGAATACAAGAAGCCTTTCATTGTTAAGTCGATTCATGTTTTTGTTGATGTGTGTCAATGTTTACAACTGTTTCTTTTTTCGAAAGCAAAACAAGGTCACGTTATGTACGCACCGTTTTTGTGACGACAGGAAAAGTGCAGACGAATGGTTTCTTGAATTTTGCAGATTTTGTTTGGTAAACATAATGTTCATTGATGTAATATTTTAGTATTATGTGTCCTTTACAAAAGTAAGAATGCTCAGAAACCAGATTGATGCGTACCATATAAAATAAGCATGAAAGCTGCAACTCGGGATTTAGTGAATAACGGACATGTGGTGACCTATATTCAGGAATGTGGGGATTGTCTCAAAATAAATATAAACTCAAAATTTTTGAAGTTGTTCAATACACATGTGGTTAGCGTGTGGCTATGATATTAATGAGTGAAAACATCATTTTTAATGAAAAATAATCAAATAATAACGAAAAATCGATTTCTCTTAAAACATATTTTCCACTATCAAATCTATATATAGATTCAACTCAAAATGCCCCGAATATAGGGTGCATCGCTTTGAACAGCCATAACTACATCAAGTGTGCAGCGATTTCCATGACCTTGGTCTTATTAAACGCAGAAATGAATTTCCTTTCAGGAAATGTACATATATTGCATTTTTTTTTACAAATGCTGTGTCAATTTTCAAGAAATAACACGATACACATGTAATCCGATAAAGACCTAAGCGATCCGGTAATGGCTGAATCAGTGTACCATGAAATTCGCGCTGTAAACAAAAAATATTTTTGGGAAATTTAAAACCGCTTGCATGTTTCAATAGGAAAGACATGTGTCTATCTAGGTTTAATGGTTTAATTACTGAATGCATGGTGTTTACGTTGAAATGAGACTCGAAGTCCTTAGCTATCCGTTATACACCAATCGACTGTAATCATTTTTAGTAAAATCGAATAAGATTCAACAAAACAAACAATTTGATACCAAGATGTAATATATTTTTAACACATAAAGCAACTCAAAAAGCATATTAAGTGTGCGTACTCGTGACGTCATTATTAACACGTCATACGACACAATGCATGTTCTTTCACGCTAAAGCTGCAGTTGTTTTGTGTGTTTTTTTCATTATTTCTTAAAAATCGGGGGCGTAGAGGTATGATCAACAGAAAAACAGGCTAGTTACTGATCTTTTTGTAATGTATTAGGCTAGGCACGGTTAAAATAATGAAACAATGTTTGCTTAAAATAACTTTGGGATTTTCCGGTAGTTCGATTTTCCTATTCTATCTTTAAAGAAATCATTTACGAATCAGAAAATTGATGGGATAAATCGAACACTTGGTCGGTGCCGAATAAAGCAAAGTTTATTTTGCTCGACACGAAAATCTGAACCACTCGCCAAGGCTCGTGGTTCAGATTTTCTAAGCATCGCAAAATAAACTTTGCTTTATTCGGCACCGACCTATAATTCTCTATATACTGTACTGTAAATGGATAGATGTATTATTCAGTTGCTAGACTCTTATCACTATTTATTTTAGAAAATTAAAAAAGACAATTAAGAACATAGCCAGTCCGAATCATTGTCATTAAGTAATCGCACAGAGTAGTAAACAAAACAAAAGTATATTTATTAAACTCATACTAGGGTAATATTTTAAGATATTTACGTAGATAAAGTAACCCACTGAGCAATATACCGGTTATACAAACATTAGACTTATGTTTTATAATTCCATCATAATGATACTATCAGACCTGATTTGTATGGATTATAGTGACAAACTTAAATGCTTAATGACACATAAACGAGTGATACATACATTTTAATTTATTTTATTTATAAACGATTGCTACTAACAGGGGCGGCTCCAGGATTTGTGGGGCGGATCCGGGATTTGTGGGGCGGATCCAGGATTTGTGGGCGGATCCAGGATTAGAGGGGGGGGGGGTATTGACAGATTTGTTGGTGGGTGCAGGGAAAAGCTATAAGGTCCAGGGGGGCTTCGCCCCCCCCCCCCCCCCCCGGAAGCTCCACGATTTTAGTGATGTTGACAACTTTGACAACCACTTCTCGAGCATATCACGCCTTATGTACTTTCATCAAAGTACCTTCTTATACTGCCAAAAAAGTGCATAGTTAATACGTAATACGGATGGATATAGCCGGAAGAAAAAAGAATCAATGTGCAAAAAGAGGGATACAAAGTTCGACTTTAAAAACCGGGAGACAGAGAGTTTAAAGTTAAAAGATTTAGCGAGTGTCTGTGATTAGCGGGAAATGTTGTGTACGAAAAAGAAAAAAAAATGCGTTTAAATATGTGATTTATATCTAGTAAAGTGTGAAACATCAAATTAATGGAGTTTACTTTTGCGATTTGACGGGGGGGGGGGGCGGGGCGTACGCCGCGTCCGCCCCCCCCCCCCCCAACCTCTGGAACCGCCTTTTGACTAAAAACGAGAAAGTATACTGTGTGTGACGATATGACTGCATTATGGCTATTACCCTCCCGTACGAAATTTTGGGGCGGAATTGGGACGGAAATGAGGCGGAATTAGGACGGAACTATTGTTTTCGGGCGGACTAGAGGCGGAAATTGATTTCCGCCCCAAAAAGACCATGTCTCTTGATATTTTTCTAGGCCGGAACTCATTATTCCGGGCGAAAATCAGACTTGTGCTGAATTTCAAACTTATACATTTTTCTGGGGCGGATTTTATAACTTTGGAAATTAATGTTTCAGGTGGAAATCTGCACTTAGAAATTTTGTTGAATGTAATAACTTAGTGTATTTTCGCTGTGGCATATGCATTTGGTATTACAAACAGCATAATAATTTAAAAAAGTAGCATTTCATATTATTGCACGGCCATTATTGGTGAAAAAAGTTTATTGCCCGTATTGCATAATTTTCAATAAACAGACATGTGTACGGCTAAAGTGTAAAGCAATACATGTTCTACAACGTATAATAAATAAAAGAGGCATAAATCCTAATATTTTACAGCATTTTTTTTCAAAATGTATGTTTTTATTGTGGATCTTTATTTAAATCGTTTTCCTAGAAATATAAGCACCATGTTTTGAACATGAGTAAAATTACGGAATCCGGATAGTGCCATCTATAATCTCGCCATTCTTTCATCAAGGGCGACACACGAAGCGATACACGATATTTTGCGCGACAGTCGCAGCAACGCACGATATTTTTGCGCGACAGTCGCGGCGACGCACGATATTTTTAACACGATATATCGCCCTTGTGTCGGTAGGCCAAAAGGCGATATATCGTGTTAAATATATCTCGCGTCACCGAGACTGTCGCGCATAATATCGTGCATCGCCGCGACTATCGCGCAAAATATCGTGCGTCGCCGCGACTGTCGCGCCAAATATTGTGCTTCGCCGCGACTGTCGCGCAAAATATCGTTTATCGCTTCGTGTGTCGTGTCTCGCATTGAAAGGGCGACGCACGAAACTCGAAGCGACGAACGATATTTTGCGCGACAGTCGCGGCGACGCACGATATTTTTTTATTTTTTTTTGTTAATATTTTTTGTCCTCGTCAATAGGTATGTGGTGGTCGAGGGTATCCCCCTCTATACCGTACATAATCAATATATATAACAGATCATAATGCATGGTGTACAATATTGCATTGTATACAAGCGCTAAAAACTGCGTAATGAATAATACACAAACTGCCATTAATGCATAAACAGCAATAAATGTATACGTACATGAATTGAACAATAAATATATTGTTAATATATGCAAGTCACAATGTACAACTTACAGTATTGCAAAGGAGACAACTACATAGTTAAGGTAATATAATATAGCGGTATACAACTTCATACATATATTGGAATTATCAATATAGAGATGAACGATGCAAGTCACTCTTTTCTAGCCTTAACAAAATGCCCCAGTCTTTATTTGAACTTATTAAGTTGGAATCTAAATTGCAAAAGGCATTCATATCCTTTAAAATATAATACTGGAATGAAAAATATGATATTGCCGCGATAAAGGTAGGTAGTTTTTCTTTTATTTTACAATTATATATATTTTTTTTTTAGTAAGAAGGAAAGTAAGATTAAGATGAACACTTGTGTTTCTATGTCCTAACATAAACGATGGTGCATTTTAAGTTCAGTAAATACATCAAAACCTTCAAACAGTTCTGTAATAAACATTTTAACATATATTCCCATTCCCAAAAAATGTGTTCTATTGTTTCTGGCGCACTATGACAGAAAGAGCATTCTGCAGATGCTTTATAATTGATTTTATACAATAAATAGTTTGTACCATTAATTCGGTGTGTAATTCTATACTGAAACCATTGTAGTGTAGAATCTTTGGTTATAGAAAATGGCATTCCAAAAATATGGTTCCAGTCTTTTAATTCAATAGTTTCAAAAATGCACGTCCATTTTGACATACATTTAGGTAAATTGTCATTTGTTTTAACAATATTATACATGGGCTGAGTACCTTTTTGATATTTTAAAATGGATATCATTTGTAAGGAAACAAATAGCTTAACAAAGTCAAGATTATTTAAATCTGTAATTCTTTTTAAAGCAGGTGTTTTATCGAACATATATTGCAAGTGGTTTGTAGAGAAATTATATTTCATTTTATATATTTCATATTATATTTTAGTTACACAGAATTTCATAGCTATATAACTCTAACCCCTCTTGATTTTTTTTTATCAAATCACCTATACTATGTACACCATGTTCGAACCATGTTTTTAGGAAAACACTATTATTACCGATCGTTATATCTGGATTATAAAATATTGGGGTTTGAAGTATGAACTTTATGTCACATGATTCAGCTTTGCGGAAATTGACAAAGGATTTTAAATTGTCTTTCCAGAAAGCATTATTACTATTATGTATGAGGTTTTCCTGATAGTGAACACCACCGTTATAAAGTTTTTGGGTATCTAATGTCATTTTTACAATATATATCCATTTACCATTTCCTGTGGGGATCCTTCGTATCCAAGAGCTCTTCAGAGAAGTTATAAAGGAAAAGATGTCGATCAAATTAAGGCCCCCATCAGAATATTCTTAAATAAGTACATTTTTTGTTAATTTTCGAACTCCCATTCCACACAAAGTTTAAAAAAAGGTCATTAAGGTCCACCAACATGTTGTGTGGTGGATTAGGAAGTGAAACAAACAAATGGGTAAGAACTGGCAAAGCAATTGTTTTAATCACTTGTTTCCTTCCAATAGGAGTTAATATTCTTCTGGACCAGTTTTTAAGCAGTGTTTTAACTCTCGAAAATGTATCTGTATAGTTAATATCGATCATCTTGTCAAGGTCTACATGAAAAGTTAAACCAAGCATATCAAAAGTCTGTTGGTTAAATTGTAACTTCCATCTAGTTTTGATACTATCAGAACTAAATGTATGTTTTCCTATCCAAACGACTTTAGTTTTGTCGAAGTTTACCTTTAAACCAGAGCACATTGTGAACAGCGACAACTCATTTAAGGATATTTTATAATTCAAATATCGCCCATATTATCCGAATCTCGTGTATCGCGGTCTAATTTCAGACCGCGACACAACACGACGTACGGAGCGATAATCGATATTTTGCGCGACCTTCGCAGCGTCACGAGAAATTTGTACTATTCAAATATCGCTGTAATAATATCGCCTGTTGCCCTTTTATATGCGATATCTCGCGCTTTTAACACTACCGTTGCACTTTACGAACGCGACCGTCGCCCTTTATGAACGCGACCGTCGCCTTTTTATAGGCGATACGGTCGCTTTCATAAAGGCGATATTATTACAGAGATATTTGAACAGTACGTACAAACATCGCGTGTCACTGCGACTGTTTCGTGGTAAGTTCTCGCGCGTCGCTTCGTGTATCGCGCAAAATATCGTGCGTCGCCGCGACTGTCGTGAACAATATCGTGCGTCGCCGCGACTGTCGCGCAAAACAATTTGAAGTTCTTTTATAAAGACCATTTTACATTTATATTTAAAACAATACTTGAATTATGTTCTTTATACATTTCCATCATTGCTTTAACTGTAGTTCCAGTTGATGGAAGATACTGCAGAGTTTGGCAGGAAAATAACCCAAGACAGCAAAGCGGCTCTTTAAGCGCATTTATACCAAGAGGACTTACAGGGCCACAAATTCACTGGTCAAAATTTATGGTAAATATTGTTATGCCCCGGGCTCATTTAAGTAATTTAGTGTAACTCACCAAAGTTTTTTGTCTTTTTGGTATCCAATGTTTGTCTAGTTTCATGTACAGGTTGTTATTATGCTCCCCCAATTTTATTTTTTTTTTGGGAGGGGGGAGCATATAGTCGCCGCTTCGTCTGTCCGTGTGTGTGTCCGTCCGTCCGTGAACAATTTTTGTCCGAGCTATTTCTCAGCAATTAATGACCGGAATTCAATTAAACTTTATGGAAAGCTTCACTACCTAGAGGAGATGTGCATATTATCAGCCGGTTCTGGTCGGATGATTTTTCACAGAGTTATGGCTCTTTGAAATTTTCTATAAACTGTACTTATAGTGCAATTCTTGTCCCCCCAACTACTAGACGTTTCCTTTTATCTGAATATAAAGTGCAATATTGTGACAAAAACACCTTTGGGGAGCATCACCCGTCTCCGACGGTTTCTTGTAATTATATGAATTAGAAAATTAGCATAACTTTCATATAACAATATCTGAATATAAAATTCCTATATACGTTCATGAATTTATTCATGAACAAATTCATAAAGTTCATATACCTTTTTGTTTCAGAGTTCATGAATGTGTTTATAAATAAGTTCATGAAATCTAAAAGTTCATGAAACATAAATTTGGATTGTCATGAATATATTGTTCATGAATTGATTCATGAGTAAAGTCATGAAGTTCATGAACCTTTTTCACAGGGGTATGTTCCTATGCCAGAAAACAGTGGAACAAACATAAAAAAATAGAAAAATTGTCTTGTATTTGAATGATAGTATCAGTCAACATCTGGAAACAGATTGAAAGCTACATGTTGTTTTTGTGATTTTTTAAGTGCTTTTAGCTTTTGTGACCACTTAATGTCCGTCAAACAGCAGCTTAAGAAGGTATGTACCGGAGTAGTTTACAATACCCCCCGCCCCCTCTCGGAATGATTCAAATATTCTCCAGTCATATTCCGCCTGGAAATTTGTTTCGCCCGAAAAATAATTCCGCCCGGAAATTCATTCCGCCCTTAAATTTACATTGTAGTCTAATTTCCGCCCGGAAATCTTTGCCTCCTCATTGGCATATTATGCCCCAAATTCCGCCCCGTTTCCGCTCCATTTCCACCCCGTCTCCGCCTGAAAAACATTATTTCTTTAACCACTATACTCCAGGCGGAATCAACAGTTTTCCAAGCGGAACTGTCTTTGGAATTCCGTCTCAATTCCAGGCGAAACATTTTGTACAGGCCGGTACACAAAATTGTACATGACACTCATACATGCTATCTCCAATATCAAATAGGTGATTTTTTTACTATGTACTCTCTAACAGGCATAAGACGGCTACACTCATCCATGTCTGATTAGTGACTCGTAAGCGATTTACACTGCTGGTTGTACTGTTTTATTTGATATTATATTTAATAACTAGTATATGTATGTACTATATGTGTCACTTAAAATATGAAACTACTACCGGTATTTATCATAAATATTTTGAAATTGAATACTTATGTTGCGGAACAATCCATCAAAATAACCATAGACGTACTTTGTTATTTCCGGGCGATTCAGCGAAGGGCCCCAGCAACTATAATGATGCATTAAAATATAAATGCTACAAATGAAAACTCTTCAAATTATAACGAAAAATCAATTGTTCAGAAATAAAATTTTCATTCAAATATATAAAATATAACAAGGTATTTAACTCCAAATGACCCGAAAACAGGGTACATCGCTTTGAATAGCCATTACTTTTGAAGCGATTTTCAAGAACTCGGTCGTATTCAACGCAAAAATGAATTTACTTTCTGAAAATGTACATATCTTGCAGTATTTTTTAAGAAATAACACGATACACAACTCGCTTGACCTACTCGTCATCGATGCAATATTCAGATCTTTTTCAAAATATTCAATGGAGGTTACATCTGAATCGAAACACAATTAGTTACCAGCCATTTATTCAAAACATGTAAGTAAAAACCCACACAAGTCTGGTCATTTATGAATTTCATGCTTAATAAATATTCCGTCGATGTTATGTTTCATTGTGTGTATATATACATAATAAAAAATAAAATTATATGTACTTGTAAGCGTATGTGGATTCAAAACTTGTTCTTGTCTTCAGTAATTTATACGAATATTTTGAAATAGTAAGATATCTGGAAATATACAACGGATAGGTCTGTCTAACCAACACAGTCAGTCATTATGTATTCATGTAGGTATGAAAACCATAAATATGATTCGCACTTTTGAAGGTGTGCATCTTTGGTGTAAAAGCAACACAATAACTGTAATGTGCCAGTCTTATTCTTGCTGCAATCGTGCTTATTTTTTTTATTTCAGCTGTCCAAAAACGAGTGTTGACGATGCAGTTAATGTTCAAAGATTGTGAACGTTTGAGGATTTTCACAAACGTAACTGCTCTAATACAACTATTTGTTGGTTTATGCCCTGCGTGTTAAATATAAACAAGAGGGCCATGATGCCCTGTATCGCTCCACTGTTTTTATGCGAAAAAAGCGTGCAATGCGCATGTGTTGAAATGTACTCGAGCATGTGATTTTCTCTTTCTATCCCTCTTCCCAATGGGCGCTTAAAGTTGGAAGGGTGAGCATTTTTATATATGGAAAACGTTACTACGGTGTTAACTAAACAGACTAAAAAGCCTGGGAATCGTCGCACGGCTCCTTTGCTTATAACGTAGGTACATTTATCTCTCCAAAAGATATTGTCGTTCTTTCTATTTCACATATTTTTAGATGCTGAAGATCAAATCTACGCATGTTCTACAAGATTAATGAAAGTTCCTTCATTCAATCATGAATCTTTTTCCAAAATTCCAAAAAGTGTTTGTAGGTTTCAAAGTTTCTGTTACTTATATAGTTCATGACATATGCAAAATACCTAATGACGTAGATCACCTGAACTTTACTTCATTCTTGAGGCATTAGTGAGTGTAGCAGGATTGTTAACGTGGTTTTAGTTTGAGATGAAAATAGTTTATTCATCCCATAATGAACAAGATAAGAATTGATGCAAAATATCAAAGGGCGTCGGGAATTTCTGTGTAATAGGCACTCAAGTTACATGGAACTATTTTTTTTCTACTGTAAATATTAATATATTGGCCATTATTTTTAACAAAATAGAAAAAGATTGTGGTATAACCATTATCTATGATTTTGTGTTATAACCCCCAAATAACCATTATCTATGACGTTGTGTTATAACCCCCAAATAACCATTATCTATGATGTTGTGTTGTAACCCCCAAATAGTCCATAGTTCATTTTATTAACATTGGACTCATTTTTTTACTGGCTTCCGTGTGCAATTTTCATTAATGGAACAGAACTGTGTAGGTTTTAAAAAATCTGCTTCATCTCACAAAATGCGCATTGGCAGTGTCACCTAATAAAAGTCCAAACCAAAGGGTCCATACCACCTAGATAGAAATACGTGTCGCGCTTCGCGCTCTATATGTGGTTCTTAAAAAAAAACTCCGAGGATTGCTTGACTCTAGGGAAACGGGTTGCTGGGACACAGCTCCTCCTTGATAAGAGGCTGCTTCCTTTATCACAACTCATTGTTACAATCAATAATACGTGTCGCGCTTCGCGCTCTATATGTGGTAGGGATAGTACTATAGGCCTATGATAGACAACCATAAACAACAACAAAAATACATGAATAATAGATGTGTTGTTTGCATTTATTTGTGAATATAAAAAAGCGTGTATTTTTTATAAGGTATTCAAGTGATATAAGAAATTTTAATTAACGTTGTCACCACGCGGCATCCATTTATTTTAATAAAAATGTACTGTAAAAGTTTTAATGTGATTACGACCCCCCACCCTCTCACACATATATTTCATGGGCATAATAAAACAAAAAATGGTTACAATAAAACAGCATATTTATTTAAACTAAAATGTCTACATCAAAACAAAAAGTTAACATAGGACACAAATAAAATAATTTGATTTTAGAGGGGCTCGAACCTTGGACCTCTCACATGAAGCGAGCGTGTAACCACTACACTACGGAACCGCTTGAAAAATCACATTCTTACTAAGATATGTGGCTGGTAACGAGATTTTGACCCATCTGGTAAAATAATGACTTTTAGTTAGGAATATATTATGAAAGTGCTACATCTGACAAATCAAAATCTTAAATTTGAGCATCCAATTCCTAACAAGAGGCCCATGAGGGCCTGAATCGCTCTACTGCTATGAACACTGTGCAAGTTTGGAAATAATAAGTTGGAAACTGTGTACTTAAACGCGCAAACAAGGAGTATTTTCTCAAATTCAAGGGGAGATTGTTGCGTACTTATTTCTCCGATACTGCTCATATTCAATAGGGTTCAATTCCTCATTGATATAAAGATACTGTGCAAATTTGGAAATAATCGGATGAAAACTGTGGAATAAATTGCGTAAACAAGCGAGATTAAAAACAAAAATCATATTCAAGGGGAAGTCATTCTGGACTTATTGCTTCGATATTGCTCTTTTTAAACAAGGGCTTTTGTAAAACTTGCATGCCCCCAATATGGGCTGTCAGTTGTAGTGGCAGCCATTGTGTGAATACGTTTTGGTCACTGTGACCTTGACCTTTGACCTAGTGACCTGAAAATCAATAGGGGTCATCTGCCAGTCATGATCAATGTACCTATAAAGTTTCATGAACCTTACCTAAGTGTTCTTGAATTATTATCAGGAAACCATTTTACTGTTTTGAGTCACTGTGACCTTGACCGTTGACCTGAAAATTAATAGGGGTCATCTGCCAGTCATGATCAATGTACCTATGAAGTTTCATTATCCTAGGTGTAAGCATTCTTGAGTTATCATCCAGAAACCATTTTACTATTTCGAGTCACTGTAGCCTTGACCTTTGACCTAGTGACCTGAAAATCAATAGGGGTCATCTGCCAGTCATGATCAATGTTCCGATGAAGTTTCATGGTCCTAGGCGTAAGCATTCTTGAGTTATCATCCGGAAACCATTTTACTGTTTCGAGTCACTGTGACCTTGACCTGTGACCTAGTGACCTAAAAATCAATAGGGGTCATCTGCCAGTCATGATCAATGTATCTATGAAGTTTCATGATCCTAGGCGTAAGCATTCTTGAGTTATCATCCGGAAACCATTTTACTGTAAAGAGTCACCGTGACCTTGACCTTTTACCCAGTGACCTAAAATCAAGAGGGGTCATCTGTCAGTCATCATTAATGTACCTATGAAGTTTCATGATCCTAGGCGTAAGCATTCTTGAGTAATCATCCGGAAACCATTTTACTGTTTCGAGTCACTGTGACCTTGACCTTTGACCTAGTAATCTGAAAATCAATCGGGGCCATCTGCCAGTCACGATCAATATACCTTTGAAGTTTCATGAATCTAGGCATCAGCATTCTTTAGTTATCATCCCGAAACCATTTTATAATTTCGAGTCACTGTGACCTTGACCTTTGACCTAGTGACCTGAAAATCAATAGGGTTCGAGTTTGAAAAGAATCAGATGAAAACTGTGGACTTTATCGCGTAAACAAGAAAAAGTCTAACGCACAGACGGACAAAAACCACGACATCCCATAAACTCTTCTGGCCTTTGTCCAGTAAAGCTAAAAATGACCAAGTTATGTCATTTTTTATTTGTGATGTCATAAAAGCCAAATAGCGCCATTTTTAATGAAATGACGTCTTAATTCAATAAGTATCATTACATGTTATGTTGATCAGTTCGTGCTAATAATAACTCCATTATTCGCATATGTCGATGAACATAATTGATTACAAATTACAGAATTAATTGTAGTATGATAAATCTTAAAAACTCGTGGTTGCCATGGAAACAAAAAAGTTCTATTTTCATATTATTACCATTTTAAAGAATTTAAGACAAAATCATAACAGCAAAATAAAAAAAAATGCTCTAGACAAATATGGAATATAATAAATATGTTTATAATTTAAAAAAAAAAATGTTTGCACATTTTCTTGAAATAGATGTGTATTCAGAAATTGAACAGTTTGTATAGCTACAAATTTGAAACTAAAATAAATAACGGCTCATGATACAATTTGTGTTGTGCATCTATACTGCCAGACATTTTTTAAATTAGCAATTCTAGTTTATTCAACAATTGATAAAATTAATTAGACAAATTTTATTTAGTTACTTTACAGTTGCTATGGAAACAGTACATTTTCAATTGCATATACATACTATGTGTTATCAACAATATATTAATAGTTAAAATATTATTAAACTTAGCATAAGTGTAGATAGAAAACAAAATTCACTCATTTCATATGTAGAGGTTCAAAAACACGATTTTGAACTTAAATAAAATTATTGCAATCAGCAAGACATATTTAATGGCACACATCATCATAGATTGAACGTTAAACTTCTTATTTTTGTTTACCGGTAAAAATAATATACATGTATACATAATATGACTACATATATTTACATCACATATCTTGATGTCAATATGAACTACAACAATGTCAATATGAACTACAACAGTAATTGTGATTTTATTTTTAGAACACATACCAGGCATACAATACAATTTATTTATTATACTGGACAGAAAATTTTATAGTGAGATCACTATGAGTGAGTTTATCATCATTAATCATAAAACAGATTTTCATATATCTGACTTAGTTTGCAGAAACAACAAAAATGCATACATTATATTCCCTAAACATACTTAACATGCTTAATATGTTTACTTATGGATGACAGACTGTTAAAAAAAAACCATAAAGATACACATTGTTGATATTATGTACTACAAATTCATGCATATCAATAAAATTGTATATGTGTTATTCCTTGATGAAAAATGACACGTTAAGTCTGGAATAAAACACTTTATCTGTAAAAAAAACAGTAAATCACAACACAATATATTGTCCATATTATCATCTACACAATGTCCAAACTGACAGTAAGATGTAAACTTGGTAAGCTCAGGTTGCACCAGGATTGGCAAAATGCATTTTCGAAGATCTGTAATGATAAAAAAATATATAAATAACTGATTACTTATAAGCAACCTTCTACGAACACATCACTTATACATCACACTATGGAGACAACATACTTATCCACAATTTATTGAAATAATATTCAATATAACACGCAATATTTGTCTGAAATCTGTCTTTAATACATCATTAAAATTCAATTGTGTATGCTTATATGTGTAAATATTTTTCCCAAACTGAAAAACACATTTATTTCTGTTCACACTATTTTTGCCCTTTCATAAATCAACCACATGTTAACGTTCCCTTTTTGAATTTACTATGCAATGTCCCTCCAGGATAAAACACTTAAAATTGGAAAATAACAACTGGCTTGTAAAATATTTCTCCTCATAGGCCAGTCTGGCCTGTAAATTGTGACGGTCTTTAGCCATGTCTGCCAGACATGCACAGTGAACAGAAAATAGTCAATGTTCTAAATTAAAAAAAAAACAAATAATAAAAGTATAATGCTTATTAATTACTTTATCATACATGTATTAATTGTTGTCACCATAGTGTTGAAGACAAGGATGAACTTTGCTGGTTACATACTAATCTCTTCCTTGGCATGACTGCTTTATCAAAAGCATAAACCGTTGTCCATCCTGTAACATAATACATATTTCTTTTAATACATAATTCTCTGTTTTTTAACAAAACATCCGTTGCATAAGTCATCTTTTTTTATTACACAGGACAAACTGTTTAAAATCTTAACACATATAAGGTAAAAAATGAAGTTTGTAAGTCTTTTTTTACTTCCAATCCAGCACTCCTCCTGAATAGAAGATGTGCCGGCGCTTATAGGTTATGGGTTGAAAACTGTACAAAGGTGCTCAGTTTGGTGTTAATTTTAAATTATTTACCTGGTCATATCATACCTGATTATAATGAGATCATATTTTGGTGTTCACACTTTGTCTATTCGCTCAATCTGTATTTTTGGCTGAAATAAATTAATGAAAAGTTGCAGTTATTCTATTATTCTAATAATTATCATCAAATAGAATAAATAACATAATGCATTGCTGTCACATTGATTGTGTAGTCACTTCGAATAAAATTGTTATTGCTTACATGCTATTGTGTGATTGCACAAAGTTTTGCAAAGGAATTTTGAATGTTGATTATACAACCCTATACAGTTCACTTTATCTTAAAGTACATAAAGTGATAGAATAATACTGAAAGGGTAATATATGGACACAACTTTTAAACGAAATGTCATTACTTTCATTATAGAAAAGTTCAACAACAAATGTTAAATTGAGAAGTGTTTTAGATTTTGACAACTTTCGGGTAAAACACACAAACTTGACATAGCAATATCGTCTAAAATCTTCATTGTGACACCCACAAGGCCACAACGGCTCATACACACAACATGATTGATGGAAGAGATTCAGTTTACCAACAAATTTGCAATTTGTTGGGAAAAAAACCTCAAAAAGTAAGAAAAACTCACCTTTAAAAAAGCAGGAAGTTTATCAGAAAATGAACAATGTCGAACTGTGCTCTACTGTATTGATTCAATGTATAAGCTGAAGTTAATTTAAACCATATAAAAACCATGAGAAAATACGGAAAAGTATTGTTCCCTAAACTTAATTACCATGGTTTAGGTTATTCTTCAAAATTAAACTATTGTTTTATCTCAAGAAGTGTGTTGACAAAGTACGCGAAACGGTCATCACAAGTTAAAGTCATTATGGAAACGACGTCAACGCCAAATGGGTCAAAATCTCATTCCCAGCCACATAGTGCTTGTAGTGTAACGGTTATCAATAAAGCAATAAACCATGTAATCGCTGTCGTCTTGTAAAAATGAAGAAAATACGCGTTAACCAAATCTCGAACAGCAAAAGTGTGCGCTATTGTTAGAAAAACCACAAAATAAATATTTTTTTTATTACGTTTTGTTTTTATACAATACCAGAAAGTTTCGCGTATTTGCCCAGTCCCTGTGATCTTTCCCCTGTGATCAGTTGTGAATCAGTTATTATTTCAAACAATTAGCTTTTCATTATTGGCAATAAATGTTGTAATACATGTAATAGGCACAACTGCAGTACTTACTTACCCTTATTTACACAAAAAATCACCCCTATGCAAGATATTCTTAAAACAAAAATATATACATTGATCCGTAAAATAACTTCTCCACCCATAAGCGAAAAAAAAATGCATTACCGTAATTACTCTTTGTTTTCGAACACTTAAAAATAATTATTTTTGTTCGTGTCCGAAAACTTAGATACGAAAAATATTCACAAAATACAAGTGTCAAAAAACTTGTAAAATACCATGCCGTAAAGTATAAGTTACAGTTATATATATTTGCACTGCATTTTATTTATATATATTTGCACTGCATTTTTTTTTTTTAATGCTTAATTTATTTGACAGAAATTTACTACAAGGTTGTACTTTGACCAACGAGTTCAAAAAGGAGCATCTGATGTACCGATACTCGCTAGTATGAACCTGTAATTAACGCAATAAAAAAAGCAAACTATGAATTCTTTGTTTGTTCATTTCCGATAGTTGTTGTCTAACACCTTCCATTGTTCGTAACTTGCAATATGGTGCATCACACTTTGAAGCGTTTGGTAATTGTCACAGTTATTTTACTGGGAAGGGGTGGTACCATTGCGGTAGAACATTGACCTATTAATTCGCATTACCCTCGGTAATTGTCATAACCCTTATGCTATCGTGCGAGACCATTGTTTAATACCGGTTTACAAGGTTATTTATCCAATAACGCAAATGTAATGGTCCGTTGCCCTCAGGCATGCACCTCCCATGTTTAATGATGTTAATCTTGTTGTAAAACCCCATGATCGAAGTGTCAGTAGATATCGATAACAGGGCCGAAATTTGGTAAAATAGCGCTGTAATATATACTGTTTATACTGAGTCACGAAAAATAATTATTTTTGCATAAAAAAGGGGTGTCCGAAAACTTAGAGTAATTACGGTACATACTAGTCGCCGCACTCCAGTGCGACGCCAATAAATACCAAAAACGCATAAACATGCAAAGTTCAACGACTACCTGTGGACATGATTTTTGACGAATCAAATTTTCTTGAACAACTTTTTAATGGTAGCCTTCAAGGGATAAATTTGGCCCAGGGGCATAATTGAACAAACTTGGTAGAGAACTATAAGATGTCACTACATACCAAATTTGGTAGCCCTAGGCCCGATGGTTATGGACAGGAAGATTTTTAAAGTTTGCACAAAAGAGGCTTTATATAAGCATATGTTAAGTTTTGTGACCCCCGGGGCAGGGTAAAAAAAAATTAAGCCAAGGGGAATAACTTGAACACATTTGGTAGAGGGCTATTAGATGTCACTACATACCAAATTTAGTAGCCCTAGGCTCTATAATTATGAACAAGAAGATTTTTAAAGTTTGCACAAAATAGGCCTTATTTAAGCATATGTTCCTTTTTGTGAAATTTGACCCCAGGGGCATAATTTGAACAAACTTGGTAGAGAACTTTAAGATTTTAATACATGCCAAATTTGGTAGAAATAGGCCCAATGATTATGGACAATAAGATTTTTAAAGTTTGCACAAAATAGGCCCAATATAAGCATATGTTCAATTGTGTGACCCCTGGGGGAACGGTAAATTTGATCCCAGGGGCTTAATTTGAACAAACTTGGTAAAGGACTATTAGATGTCACTACATACCATATTTGGTAGCCCTATGCCATACGATTATGGACAGGTTTTTAAAGTTTGCACAAAATAGGCCTTATTTAAGAGTATGTTCATTTTTGTGACCCCCGGGGCAGGGTAAAATTTGAGAACAAACTTGGTAGAGAACTATAAGATGTCACTACATACCAAATTTGGTAGCCCTAGGCCCAATGGTTATGGGCAGGAAGATTTTTAAAGTTTGCACAAAAGAGGCTATATATAAGCATGTGTTCAGTTTTGAAACCCCCGGGGCAGGGTCAAATTTGAGTCCAGGGGAATGATTTGAACAAATTTGGTAGAGGGCTATTAGATGTCACTACATACCAAATTTAGTAACCTTTGGCTGTATAATAATGAACAAGAAGATTTTAAAGTTTGCACAAAATAGGCCTTATTTAAGCATATGTTCATTTGTGTGACCCCCGGGGCAGGTTAAAATTTGACCCCAGGGGCATAATTTGAAAGAACTTGGTAGAGAACTTTGTTCATATTAAGAATTATGGGATTGTTGAGTTCGTGGTGTGAAATCAGTTATGCCTTAAATATTTGTAAATTATGCCAAAACTAACCAAAAAACACGATAATTGTATATTAACAAAGATTTTAATACATACCAAATATGGTAGAGATAGGTTTTTAAAGTTTGCACATAATAGGCCCAATATAAGCATATATTCAATTTTGCGACCCCTGGGGAACGGTAAAAATTGACCCCAGGGACTTAATTTGAACAAACTTGGTAGAGGATTATTAGATGTCACTACTTACCAAATTTGGTAGCCCTATGCCATATGGTTATGGACAAGTAGATTTTTAAAGTTTGCACAAAATAATAGGCCTTATTTAAGCGTATGTTCATTTTTGTGACCCCCGGGGCAGGGTCAAATTTGACCACAGGGGCATAATTTGAACAAACTAAGTAGAGAACTATTAGATGTCACTACATACCGAATTTGGTAGTCCTAGGCCCTACGGTTATGGACAAAAAGATTTTTAAAGTTTGCACAAAATAGGCTTTATATAAGCATATGTTCATTTTTGTGACCCCCGGGGCAGGGTCAAATTTGACCCCAGGGGCATAATTTGAACAAACAAAGTAGAGAACTATTAAAAGTCACTACATACCAAATGTGGTAGCGGTAGGCCCAATGGTTATGGACAAAAAGATTTTTAAAGTTTGCACAAAATAGGCTTTATATAAGCATATGTTCAATTTATTGACCCCCGGGGCGGGGTCAAATTTGACCCCAGGGACATAATTTGAACAAATTTGAAAGAGGTTCACCCCAGGAACATTTGTGAAAAGTTTTATCAGAATTGGACTTGTAGTTTAGGAGAAGAAGATGTTTAAAGAAAAAATTAACGCACGCACGACGGACACAGGACCATGACATATGCCCCGCTGGCCTCTGGCAAGTGGAGCTAAACATGAGTCAAACTTAACGATTGTCGCTTAAATTGTTTAGGTAACGGGCGAGAACCAGATTGTAAAATTATTAAATTAACAGCAGACTTGTCGTTTATTTCTGTAGCCAAACACTTTTCTAAAGGACAATATCTCAGAATTAATAACCATGGTGTCATCAATAGTTTGTGCGAGTGATACCTGATACTGGCACGATTGCAATAAATGGCACAAAAGACAACTCAGGTGTTCCAATGACGTTTATTAGCCCGACTTTCAAAAGCACTAGGATAAGGTTTTTTAAGCCTCACTCAATAAATGTGTATCGCAAACGATCTTTTGCAATCTTACTTAACCATTTTGAATATCCGTATCTTAAACATGTTTCAGATGAAAGTTATGTTTTATTTGATTCAAAATACCATGACCTTATATTCGCGAAAAGGCGTTGTCTTGCCAAATGACTTGAGAAAATATTATGAAAATATAATGCAATTTCCGTTAAAAAAACGTTATTATGTGTATCTGCTTCAGCAGAATAAGTATTTATAATTTGTTATTAGTAGCAAAATATATATTTGTATCAAAAGTTATAGTACGGAAAATAAAAGTAGAAGTAGTTTTGTTTGTAATTTAGTTGGGGTTTCCGCTATGGTAATGAGTACTTCAGTAATAACACAAGAGTCCCATTTTTATAGTCTATGGCATTTATGTACCAAAATTCTGTGGAGTTCTATGCCAGGAATGGTTCTTCTGTTTCAGTCCTTCGCAGGAATGCCAACAGATTATCAAAGCTACAAGTCCAATTGACCATGAACAAGTTAAAGCAAAGGCAAGTGGTTATTGCGTCCTGTGAAATACAATGTATATCAAAGAAAGAATCACAAAAGGCTGTTAAATGTTAAGCATGATTATATTTTATATTGCAACAGTGAACATCATCTTGCCATAAAACATATGTCACGAATTAATTTCTTCGACCATTTGCTCTTTATATACCCCCCGATCTAATGATCGGGTGTATATTGTTTTTGGACTGTCTTTCTGTAAGTCATTCATTGTTTGTGCCCATAAACTTTAACCTTGTTCATAACTTTTGCAATATTGAGATAGCAACTTGATATTTGGCATGCATGTGCAACCCATGCGAAAGACAAAATATATCATAACTAAAACGAAAATTTGCAAATATGAAACTTTTTGTTAATTATCCATTTTGGAATTGATGCAAAATGTAGCATAAACCAGTGCTTATATTACGAATAAGATATTACACAGTATGTGAGTATTTCTTTCACATTAACAAAAGTGTGACATTATTTATGACAATAATTGATATTATAATATGACTTATTAATTTCTGAATATAAATAAATAACATTTATTTTCGCGGAAACGATTGTTGTTAACTGGTTTCTATAGATACGATTAAGGACTACTTTGTCTGTTTCGTTATTTACGGATTGCCTTGGTCGAGATTGTTAGTACTATAGAATTGCGCAATTTCCGTACCACGTGATATGACGTCATTCCGCCTTTTGTTAACTGCCTGTGCTGGTGTTATGATCGTCAAAAACCCCACCCACCGCACCCTGATTAATATCGAGACTGGTCGGACGTCCACAATTAAAAATACACAAATTCAATGTGTTACCATATCTTACAGAAATACGGTTTAAAATGTTTTTGTTGTATGATTCTGCCGAAAAGTTCTTTATTTCCAGTCAATGTACACCGGCTCCTGACGGGCTCCTAGAGTCCCGTGGCCGACTTCCAGGCGCGTACCTGTGCCGGGGCCAGGCAACTTCCTCACGACCGATCAAAATGGGTCCAACATTGGGTCCTGTTCAACTGGGGCGCATTCCGACCGACAGCGTGTCGCAGCGCTTGGGGTGTCTTGGGTGGCTACAACTGACCAACGGACTGTGGCGTGCTCTTATAGTGCACATGATTTTTACCGCTACCTACGTGACAATGACTCAGCACATTTTCTCGAATGGACTCGGTGGTCTACATGCGTAGATTATCATCTTAGTCTTTCGGGTACCTCCAAGTAATTCAAGGCTCAGCGCATATCCGTGCCGGTGCCGGCAACATCCTCACAAGCAATCCATATGGATTCAACATAAGTTCGTGTAAAACTGGGGCGCTTTTGCGTGTTCATCTTGTGCACGGGAATTTGGCAGCTAACCTATGCGACAACGACTCAGCACATTTGCTCCAATGGACTCTGTGGGCTACATGCGAAGTTTATCATCCTCGTCCTTTTCGGGTAATTCCAAGTCCTTAATGGTTAAGCGCATATCCGTGCCAGTGTCAGCAGCATCCTCACAGACGACCGAGATGGGTTCAGCCATTCTTTGTTTACAATTGGGGCGCATTCTATCGGACAGCGTGGTGCGGCGCTTGAAATATCTCGAGTGCTACATCTGACCAACGAACTGTTGATATTTTATACACTTTTTTTGTATATATTACATTCATTGTTAGGGCATCCAGTTTTAAACGCCCTCACTTTTATGCCATTTGTTTAAATGCCCCCTTTTTCAATCTCAATACTGGGTTTGTTGTTTACTTTATGCCATACTAGTTTCAATCGGACATATATTATTCGCATATTAGGAACAATACATAAAACCTAGTTTATGCACACAATTGGTTGTTTTCAGGTACAGTTTTCCAGAGTTAGTTGACATCGGTTTTCCGATGAAGTTTTATCTCTGGTTTTTCCCCTGGCCTTGAAAACACCTCTTAAGGTTACAGAATAGAAGTGATGTCTACAAATCATGGTTGTACTGTCATGTTCTTCTACGAGTGTTACTTGATTGTTATGTATTACGAATCATTTTTATCTATTACAAACTGTTTTATTCGTCATTCATGTCTGGTTTGTATGTATTTGCCTTCCTGTCGCAGTGGAGGAAAATTCTGTTTGCCGGGAGATTGGAGGGGCATGCGTACTTATTCTACAACATTTATCTCTACAAGCTAACCTTAGCAACTATGAATCAACACATTGGCTCGAATGGACTCTGGGTTTCAGGCGTAGTATATCAACCTAATTTAAAGGTTAAGCTTTAAAAATAGTAGCAATGCCGCAGGGAAAAAACTTGTATAGCGATTATTGGTATTAAATGTCCGAGATGTACTAAATGTCCGAGTTATGTCCGAGTTAAAAAGTGTGTAATGGTCAAGTGACCATTGATATTAAATGTCCGAGTTAAAAAGTGCGTAATGGTCAAGTGACCATTGGTAAAGTGTGTAATGGTAAAGTGACCATTGGTACTAAATGACCGAGTAAAAAAGTGTGTAATGGTCAAGTGACCATTGGTATAAAAAGTGGTATGATCGCAAGTGCAGCGATCAAGTAAAAGTGTGATAAGTAAAACTGTGATCGCAGGTGTAAGTGTAGCGATCAAGTAAAGTGTGATCGCAAGTGTAGCGATCAAGTAAAGTGTGATCGCAAGTGTAGCTATCAAGTAAAGTGTGATCGCAAGGGGAGCGATCAAGTAAAGTGTAATTGCAAGTGTAGCGATCATGGATATTAAGAGGTAAAGGGACTGGTAGAGCTAGGTCTAGCCCAATCAGGTTAATGGTTTTTCCTGGCCCAGTCGCTTGATGATCAAGAGCATTTTTATTTGGGTAGGCAGTGTTGCTACTATAGCGTCGTAACTTCACATCGGTAATTCAACGTGTGCTCTTCCACCCCTGATAGGCATAGTTTTCTTGCGGCCGACTTCCACGAGTGTATCATCCACTCTTTCGAGGCTCGTGGTTACCAACGGCGGTTTCTGGTTAACGCTGCGGCCATTATATCCCACTCTCTTACTTGCATAATATATTATATAGATCTGTTAGTGAATACTTTATACATGTATATTCGATTTCATTTGTGTGATGGTTATTGGGAGGCAAAATATATTGTAATCATGTCATTAAACTAGTCAACTGAACAAATGTGTTGTTTAATCGATATCAGTTTCAGTCGTAAAATAATTAAAATTCAGTTGATTTTTGTGTCGTTTCCGCAAATCATTCTTCTTCATAAGATACTGTTTTCCTCAGTCTTCCAAGTGATTAACGAGATTGTCTGGAAAATCTGGTCTTTCACTTTTCCATGGAAACCACTTAGTATTTCCCTACTCCGACGTGAATTTGACTTTTGAAAGTGTTTTTTGTTAATTAAATATTTCTCGATTATTAGAAATAACTGACGGATAGAAATCAACAATTTCCATTTTGCTCATGCATAGTAAATTTCGGACTAGGAAAATTAATTAAAACAATTGGTAGTACATCGGGCAACTTGCTTTTCAAAATAGCTTCAAACATTAAGGTTTATATAAAAAGTTCTACAGACGGGAGGCGGAAAACGACAACGGGCGAGGCAAGGAGGGGTTAGAGGGTTAAGGTTAGTGTTAGGGGTCGGGTTAGCCCAACCCTAACCCGACCCCTAACCCTAACCCTTTTTTGGGGTTATCACCCCTGACCATGCCTCGCCCGTTGTAGTTTTCCGCCTCTCACTACAGACAGTTGTTAGTCTGGTCAACCTTAAGTGAAATGTTTGTTTCTATCCAAATGGCTGTTAACGAAATCCTATCAACCATATTAAATTTAAGCAAAGTCATTTCAAAACTTATCAAGTTTGTCCTTTGTATATATTTACACAATAAAGTAATTACTTTTCAAGAAGAAAATTCCTATATAAAATCTCCATTTTCTTGTCCTTAAATTTGGGAACAAAGTTCACTTTTACAATTTCTTTTAACCCTTCACTCAATGTCGGTTCATGGTACTTGCCCCTAAAATGAAAGAAAGAGCATGTTTTACAGTCTTTTTTTATATCAGAGAGTCCATTTAGAATCTATAAACCTTACTAACCAGCATGTATATATCCAATAATGGGGAATGTACAGTTCATGTGAAACTCTTCATCGTAAAAGGCATGGTTTCAAATGACTATATCCGACATTTAATTAGCCATTTTTAATTCCAAACTTTTAGAAACTAAAGAAGGTGTTACCATAATCCAATAAAAAGTCTCAAGATTCACATGAAAGAGGAATACAAATATTACTATGCTACATAGAACTGTTTAGAATTCACTTACTTGTAACTGTTCAGTATCATATCATTTATGGGTTGATGGGTTTTGTCGGTGATTTCTCGAAACTAAACAAAAAAATCGTGAAACATAAATCTGACTTTAGCATAATGACTTGTTTTGCATAAAAATTAAGCAATTTAGATATAAAATTGAAGCATACTTTAAGAAATTGCTTAAATGGCACATATTGTTACCTGTGTTCTCAACAGATAACTTAAAAATTATTAAAAAAACAAGAGGGCCATGGGCGCTAAGGCGCTCACCTGAGACCCAAAGGAACTAAACTATTCTGGGAAGGTGGAGTTCAAAATAATAAAAGTACTTCATACAGACGGGCGTACATACTTAACTTGCGCTTTATAGTTCGATCATTTAGTGTTAAATCTTCAAGAGGACGAGTGCTGAGCAGACAGGCGGTAGTACAGACTTAGTGTGCTCTATTATTAAAATACGTTTTCACTGTTTTTCCATTCAAAGTTATTTAGAACAATGATACTCTGATTTTCAAGTAATACTGCATTTCACATATCATACATGACGTCTGTATATAAAATTAATTAGAATAATGGTATTTCTGACTTTCACGTCATAATACTGTATTTCACATATCATCCATGTAGGCCTACATGACTTTTGTATATCAATCTGTATTTATGATTTAAAATGAAATTTCATACTTCATTAAAGAGTTAATTTTTGTTAATTATTCACATTTGTAAGTGTTGTTTGTAAACAATTCCTCTACGCTTCTTCTCTTTATTTACAACCAATGCAAAACTAAAATGCATTTTAATTGTGAAATTTATTATCAAATACAAGCTGCATTTAATATCATGTATCACAAATAGTTGGTTTTAAGTACATTTTCTCTATCTCTTTAATTCTTGAACAAAGTATATCTGTGATATGATATGTGTACATGTAGACAAGATAGTTTTTTGTCAATAAATGTTCAACAGTAAAGTTGGAGAATATTTCAATCTATTTTGTATTGATCAATATAATTGAATTTTGACAAGAGTTGTTGCCTAAGCTGTAAAGGATATTTTTATGTACATATCTTTTCTTTTTCTTCTTGATATTCATAATATACACTGGGACTTTGTGATAGTTATAAGTTAAATAATAGCCATATTTAGTAAGTTCAATCAGGAATCACTGTACTTAAAGCTAAGAAATATAAAATATCACGACAATTAAATTTATATATATTGTATAAACCTTTCTTGGATATATATATATAAGTACATAATTTTGCTATTTCAAGAGCTTGTTTCAATGTTGTAATCTGTTCTTTTTATGCAGTCAGCATGCTGATTTTTATACGATAATAAATGCCAGACAGATGTATTTATGTGTTTATCTCTATATTGATACCACTGTATAGCAATTGCTGTTCCATGCTGTTCACTGCAAAGGGCTGTACACAAGGGGTTAGGCATCAAGCAACTGTCAGAGATAATGAGGTACCTGCTGTGGCTAATGGTTATTTCATTGGTCTGCGGTCATTAAATTACATGCAACAAAATGTGTGAAAAGTGGCCAGCACAGGAATTTGAGGCCTGACTCTAAACTGTTATATACAGTTGTTTCTCCCCTAAGTAATTTTCTGTGAAATCAATATTACTACTTAAAATTTTGAGATTATTTAATAAAGGGTTTTCAGATGGCAAAAATACGTTTCTTGCACTTCATCCCCAACCAATCATCAACATAATAATCCTCTGTTATTATGGCCATGTTTTTAAAATGTTCATAACTATTTTCGAACTCGTCAGAGGTATCCACATAATTTTGACCAAATTTCATGATGATTAGGCAAAAAATGTGACTACTAGAGTGTTCACAAGCTTTTTTACTATATAAATATAAGGAAAAAGACCCCCCCCCCCCCCTGGCAGCCATGTTTTTTTACCGATCTGAATCATTTTCAAACACAACCGTCGTATCCAGGAAACAAATGTTCTGACCAAATTTCATGGAGATTGGACCAAAAATGTGACTTCTAGAGTGTTCAAATGTTTTCACTATATACATATAGAGAAAACTGCCCCGCCCCCTGGCGGCCATGTTTTTTCACCGATCTGGACCATTTTCGAACTCATCCGAGATATAAAAAAACCAATGTTTTGACCAAGTTTCATGATGATTGGGCAAAAATTGTGACTTCTAGAGTGTTCACAAGGTTTGTATATAGCCATATAAGGAATACTGCCTCGCCCCCTGGTGGCCATGTTTTTCAACGGACCGGAACAATTTTTGAACTCAACAAACATATCATCAACACAAACATTTTGGCAAAATTTACATGAAGATTGGGCATCAAATGTGACTTCTACAGTGTTCACAAGGTTTTTCTATTTTTTTACCTAGTGACCTAGTGTTTGACCCAGCATGACCCAGTTTCGATTTCAGTCGAGGTATCATCGGGACAAATGTTCTGACCAAGTTTTATGAAGATCGGATAAGAAATGTGGCCTCTAGAGTGTTCACAAGGTAAAATGTTGACAACGCACGCACGCACGACGGACAAAAGGCTATCCCAAAAGCTCACCATGAGCACGTTGTGCTCAGGTGAGCTAAAAACATGTATACTATTATACCATTACCAGGTCAAATTTAAACAAATTTACAATAGTATAAATTAACATTACAAACATTATAAGCAAGAATTTTAGAATTCTGCAATAAGACCAATACATAGCAATTTAAGTAATTTACATAAATCTTATATAATTCCTGGGGATGCATACAAAAATCATGTCCAATATTATATAATAAAGGACAAGAGAACTAATAGCAGTGCTCTCACAGAATAATGTTACAGAAAGATTAGAACTTTTTTAAATATCTCAAGACATAGATTTGCGTTTTCACTTTTAACTCTGTTACCAGGGCAAAGAACCACTTATTTTCAGACGAAAACTGAAATAGCATGCATACTCTCCATAGAGCCTACCATCAATGTACCAAGTTTCATCAACCTAAAGTACTCTTTGATTTGTCACAAGATTCAGATTTCATGTGTAACTTTGTTTCTGTAACATGATCCTCTTACCAAATACCAGCATCATCAAAACAGTCTAAAATCAAGTTAACAATCTCCTGTGACCCTGACCTTAGATGTCAAAATCAATAGGCCAATCTTTCTTATTTGCGTAGGTTAAATTGTCCTCAAGATATCATTCACAAACAAATTCATGTTACAAGTCCGAGTGACCTTCCACCTATTGACCTTAAACAATAGGTGTGTTCTTTTCCCATTCAAATTTGCATAATAGTATATCATAAAGAAATGAAATGATCCACAAATTGTGTTTCAAGCAATTGCCAATTGTCCTTAGACATCAAAATCGATAGGATTTTTCCATTCATCCATTATAATCCTTATACTAATTTGCATATAGAAATGTAAAATTGTTCTCTAGATATCATGCAGAAACAAAGAGTTGAACATTGCATGTTACAAGCCCTCATGAGCTTGACCTTTGACCAGTTGTTCATAAAATTGATGGGCATTTCCTATCATCCAAAATAACCATTAAACTCATTTGCATGATCCTAGGTCAAAGGCTTCTCCAGCAGATAGCGCTCTGAAACTAAATAGTCTAGAGACCAATTGATCTGTCTGAATAACGGCTTTGAAGCAATATTCCCAGGTCCTTACAAGGGGGTATATAATATATATATATATATATATATATATATATATATATATATATATATATATATATATATATATATATATATATATATATATATATATAATACAAATATTTATAGTATATAGTATTGTATATATGCAAATTAATTACCCTTTCATTGTGTCTGGCATGTTGAATTGTGGTAGTGAACACAAAACAACGACATGGAACGCCATTTGTTTTGGCAGCAACAATATACCTGCAAAAAATTATTCACAAATTAAAATCACTATAATTAATCAGTCAATAATTTGTGGTTTATAACAATTAAAAAGAATATTATGTTGTATACTAATTAGTTCCATAATAAATCAGTCAATAATTTGTGGTTTATAACAATTAAAAAGAATATTATGTTGTATACTCATTAGTTCCATAATTAATCAGTCAATAATTTGTGGTTTAAAACAATTAAAAAAGAATATTATGTTGTATACTTATCAGTTCCCATCACAACAATAATATATTTACAGTAATTGCCTCATGCTCAACGCTGCTTATACAAAACATTTGATATTAAGTCTGTTTAAAATAGTGTAAAATAATAGCTTATTTTTTAATTATTCAAAAGTTATTTTATAACAAATTAAAACACCACATTTCTAATATGATATTAAGGTATTGTGTACATGCATTTTTGTGCGCTACAGACTAAAGTTTTATTAATACAAAACTACTAAAACCATACATGTCATACTATTATTTCTCTTTTTTTATAATAAAGCTATGGCTACAGGTAATCTCACCTTTTTCTAGACTCAACATCTGGGTTGGTGTTGTCAACGACAACGCTTTGTCCTTTTTTCAGGCCATCTGTACAGGCGGCCACACACTTCTGCCATGACTTCAAAATGTCCTTCAAACACAGAATGAAAACTAGAAACATGACCAGGGTGAATTAAATTACCCTGTTTATTGTTCAGAAAAAAACAACAGTTAACAACAAGTTTTGTATTTTGCAATTCTATGAAAATATTGATATTGAAGGTCCCAAAGTAAATTAACAGGCACAACACACAAAATAAAAAAGGTTAACCTTTGCGTAAACTTATTTAAGTTATCTAACATACTAACCCTTCCAGTGGGTCATAGGCCATAGGGCTCTCACCAGAGAACCAAAGGAACTAAACTATCATGAGAAGATTGATTGCAGGAAAAAAAATAATTTAAGACACAAATATTTTGTTTCTCCGCACATTTTTAGAACAAACTTTTCAAAGTATTTCCAAAAGATAACAAAAATATACTAAGTAAAACCTTGAGATTCATTTATGGGCAACACCTCCACGGGGACAACCCAGTGGCTGGTTGTATCTCCTGCATAAGTTCAATAGGTAAAATGTAGATTATTAAGAGAATTATTTATTGCTTTATTGGATCTAAGGTCACATAAGATAACAAGAGGGCCATGATCATGGTACTGTATTGCTCCACTGTCTTTTTATGCGAAAAAAGCGTGCAATGCGCATGGGTTGAAATGTACTCAAGCATGTGACTTTCTCTTTCTATCCATCATCCCACTGGGCGCTTAAAGTCGGAAGGGTGAGCATTTTTATATATGGAAAAAGTTACTACGGTGTTAACTAAACAGACTAAAAAGCCCGGGAATTGTCGCACAGGTCCTTTGCTTATAAGGTAGGTACATTTATCTCTCCAAAAGATATCGTCCTTTTTTCTATTTCACATATTTTTAGATGCTGAAGATCAATTCTACGCATGTTCTACAAGATTTATGAAAGTTCCTTCATTCAATCATGAATCTTTTTCCAAAATTCCAAAAACTGTTTGTAGTTTTCAAAGTTTCTGTTACTTATATAGTTGATGACATATGCAAAATACCTAATGACATAGATCACCTGATCTTTACTTCATTCTTGAGGCATTAGTGAGTGTAGCAGGATTGTTAACGTGGTGAAGAAATTGTTTATTGTACAAAGAAGATATTTGCCTGAGGAAACATAAAGTTACAAGTTTTTAAGGTTCATGAGGTGCCGAAAGGCAGTAGAAATGATAACTTTGTAGAGGTTGTTTGTTAAACAAAGTAAATGTTTATAAAACAAAAATTTTAATTATAATTCATCAAGATGTTGTGATCATGGCAACACTACTTGCATATTGGCGTGAGGTTAAAAGAGATATCATGACAAACTAGAGCCTTGTCACAGACGTGACGTATTACCCTTCATGCCGCATTGACACAGACTATTTTTCAATCTGTCTTCACAAAACAAGAGAATCTAATTTATGGCATTTTTTAAAAATTATTATGCCATTATCATTTATAGCCATTTTACCTTTGAACTCTTGAGTTCTTTCACATGACACGCCGTCCAATGACTGTGAACAAAATTAATGTACAGAGTCATTTTTAAATCTCACAATGAATGGCATAGTTATGGCCTAGACAAGATCATTTATTGCCATTTTTGACCTTTGAACTAAAAGTGTGACCTTGACCTGGGAGATATCGACGTAATTCTTTTGCACGTCACACCGTCCAATGATGGTAAACATAAGAGCCAAATGATTTTAAAATTTCACAATTAACTACATAGTTATGGCCCGGACAAGCTCATTTATGACCATTTTTTACCTTTGAACTCAAAGTTTGACCTTGACCTTGAAGATATCGACGTAATTCTTTGCGCAACACACTGTCCAATAATGGTGAACAAATGTGCCAAATGATTTTAAAATCTCACAATGAACGGCATAGTTATGGCCCGGACAAGCTCATTTATGGCCATTTTTGACCTTTGAACTCAAAGTGTGACCTTGACCTTGGAGATAACGACGAAATTCTTTCGCGCGACACACTATCCAATTATGGTGAACATATGTACCAAATGATTTTCAAATCTCACAATGAACAACATAGTTATGGCCCGGACAAGCTCATTTATGGCCATTTTTGACCTTTGAACTCAAAGTGTGACCTTGACTTTGGAGATATCGATGTAATTCTTTCACGCGACACACCGTCCAATGATGGTGAACAAATGTGCCAAATGATTTTAAAATCTCACAATGAACAACATAGTTATGGCCTGGACAAGGTCATTTATGGCTATTTTTGGCCTTTGACTTTTAAGTCTGACCTTGACCTTGGAGATATTGACATAATTCTTTCGCGCAACACACCGTCCAATGATGGTAAACAAATGTGCCAAATAATTTTAAAATCTTACCATGAATGACATTGTTATGGTCCGAACAAGCTCATTTATGATCGTTGAACTCAAAGTGTGATCTTGACCTTGGAGATATCGACATAATTCTTTCGCGCAACACACCGTTCAATGATGGTGAACATATTTGCCAAATGATTTTAAAATCTCTCAATAAATGACAAAGTTATGGCCCAGACAAGCATTTGACCTTTGAACTGCAAGTGTAACCTTGCCCTTTGAGATATGGACATACTTTTTTCACACGACACACCGTCCCATGATGATGAACAAATGTACCAAGTTATGTTAAAATCTAACGATAAATGACATAGTTATGGTCCGGACAAACTTTCAGTTCATAACACACTAAGTGACCCCTTGACCTAGTTTTTTACCTGGCATGACCCATATTCAAACTTGACCTAGACATCATCTAGATACAACTTCTGACCAAGTTTGGTGAAGATTGGATGAAATTTCGGGACAGACAGACAGACCGACCGACGGACCGACCGACAAAGTGACTCCTATATAGCCCCCATTACCAATTAACAATTAGCTTGACCTAACTTTCCTTTACTTTTTCCATCTGACGTTGGTTACCTGTCATGTTTGTTTTTGAAAAATACTAGGATTGCCATATATTGAAATAAGGTATCTGATCTATTCTCTGATAGGTTGCTAGTAATAGACTTAGCGGCAGTCATGTTATAAACAAGGGGATTGTTCACAGCATCTGTAGAATATACTTTTAATAGATACATCTTTTTTAAGTTGGATTCTCCTTACTTTTTGTTTTTTGACAAATCAAATTTTCTAACAACTTTTTAATGGGAGCCTTCAAAGAATAAATTTTGCCCCAGTGGCATAGTTTGAACAAACTTGGTAGAGAACTATAAGATTTCACTACATACCAAATTTGGTAGCCCTAGGCACAATGGTTATGGATTCGAAGATTTTTAAATTTGCACTAAAGAGGCTTTATATAAGCATATGTTCAGTTTTGTGACCCTCGGTGCAGGGTCAAATTTGAGCCCAGGGGAATAATTTGAACAAATTTGGTAGAGGACTAATAGATGTCACTACTTACCAAATTTAGTAGCCCTAGGCTCTATAATTATGAACAAGATTTTTAAAGTTTGCACAAAATAGGCCTTATTTAAGCATATGTTTATTTTTGTGACCCCCGGGGTCAAATTTGAAAAAACTTGGTAGAAAACTTTAAGATTTTAATACATACCAAATTTGGTATATAGGCCCAATGTTTATGGACACTCTTCATTCATACAAAACTAGGTCAAGTGAAAGTGGGTGCTATATTTTACCCAACGTCAAAGGTTTTGGTGATAAATCTTTTGCATATAATGCTTGTGTTTTGTGGAACAAACTACCTTCCTCCTTAAGGAATATTACAAGTACAGCTAATTTTAAGTTGTCAGTTAAAACTCATCTTCTTAATATGTTATCATTCTTTTAGCTCTATATAGTTAGTTTTTAATTGATCCAAATTTTAATATATCTACCTTTTTATGCAAATTATTGTTTTTTATAACTCAAATCTCTAATATTCATCTCATGCCTCTCTATGTCACTACCATCAATATCCAAGGACCACAATGGAAATAAGAGATTAAGTTCTCTTTTTTTGTGTAATCCTTGGTATAATGTTATTGGCATGGTTTCATTTCTCATACATGTTTATTGTTTTACTATTTTATCATGTATGTAGATATGTTTTATCATGTTGTATCATTATACATGTACTGAAATAGATTTTTTAAAGTTTGCACAAAATAGGCCTAATATAAGCATATGTTCAATTTTGTGACACCTGGGGAACGGTCAAATTTGATCCCAGGGGCTTAAGGCTCGAGGACATTGGATGTAGCGATCAAAAAGCCTTCTACGACCTTGAAGAATTGGTTTAGAAAGTAGCATAAAAGAGCAGACGACAAACGAAGATCACCGAATTCATCAACTGGATTCCATAATTACTGTGTATATGCGTTGTATGTTTATGTTATATGCTGTATGTTTATATGCTGTATGCTTATGTTTATATGCTGTATGTTTATGTTTATATGCTGTATTGTTATGTTTATATGCTGAATGATTATAATGTGCATGCATCCATTTATAAACAAGAACAACAAAATATATTTTTAATCGTTTGTACGTGTTTCTCGTCAGTATACTTGTCAGTGCCAATGTACACAATGTAGTATGTAATGTAACCGGTGAGCGAATATTATGAGTGGATTATTTTCAATGCACCGTATAATGAATAACAAACGACTGTCTGCGCTTTTCAATGCGTTTATTGAACAATACAGCCTTGAAATAGGTTAAAAACACGATAATAATACATACTTGAAAGAAGAAAAGACATTATTTATTTATTAAATGGAAATGCGCGTGCTGTGACGTAGAAGCGTATTTACAAACATCATCGGTAATTCGGATGAACAGTGACAACATTGGAAATAAACTGATTCCGTGTAATTGAATACTCCGGATAATTGAATATTTGGACGTGACAAATGGGCTATTCAATAAAGCGAAATCTACTGTTCTGAAATAGATTTTTAAAGTTTGCAGAAAATAGGCCCAATATGAGCATATGTTCAATTTTGTGACACCTGGGGAACGGTCAAATTTGATCCCAGGGGCTTAATTTGAACAGACTTGACAGAGAACTATTAGATGTCACTACATACCAAATTTGGTAGCCCTATGCCATACCATTATGGACAAGAAGATTTTTAAAGTTTGCATAAAATAGGCCTTATTTAAGCTAATGTTCATTTTTGTGACCCCCAGGGCTGGGTCAAATTCGACCCCAGGGGCATATTTGAAAAAACTAAGTAGAGAACTATTAGATGTCACTACATACCGAATTTGGTAGCCCTAGGCTGTACGGTTATGGACAGACAGATTTTTACAGTTTGCACAAAATAGGCTTTATATAAGCATATGTTCAATTTATTGACCCCCATGGCGGGGTAAAATTTGACCCCAGGGGCATAATTTGAACAAATTTGAAAGAGTTTCACCCCAGGAACATTTGTGAGAAGTTTTATCAGAATTGGACTTGTAGTTTAGGAGATGTTTAAAGACATGAGGGCCAAGATGGCCCTAGTTCGCTCACCTGAGAGGAGTCGGTTCATTCAATCTTTACCAAATGTCAAACTTGACCTAGATATTGTCCAGACAAACATCCTGGTCAAGTTTCATCATTATTGAACCAAAACTCTGGCATATGGAGTGTTTTTGTTTTTGTAAGATTAGACCTGGTGACCTATATTTTAGGTTGACCCCCCCTTACCAAACATCAAACTTTGCTTACAAAAATAAATATTATGACCAAGATTCATAAAATCTGACACAAAATTGTGACCTCTAGAGTGTTTACAAGCGAATATAATGAAAATTTAGACAATCTAAGGGCAATAATTATGGCATTAAGTATGTGATATATATAAAACCAATCTTTGTACCAAATTTCATGATGATTGGGCAAAAAATGTGATTTCTATAGTGTTCACAAGCTTTTTTTACTATATAAATATAAGAAATCTGCCCCCCTCCCGGCAGCCATGATATTCAACTGATCGGAACCATTTTTGAACTCAACTCTCATATCAAGGAAACAAATGTTCTGACCAAATTTCATGAAAATTGGGCCAAAAATGTGACTTCTAGAGTGTTCACATGTTTTCACTATATACATATATTGAGAAAAATGCCCCGCTCCCTGGCGGCCATGTTTTTTCATGGATCTGGACCATTTTCGAACTCATCCGAGATATCAATAAAACCAATGTTTTGACCAACTTTCATGATGATTGGGCAAAAATTGTGACTTCTAGAGTGTTTACAAGGTTTCTTACAGCCAAATAAGGAAAACTGCCCCCCCCCCCCTGCAGCCATGTTATTCAACTGACTAGGACCATTTTCGAACTCAACTCTCATATCAAGGAAACAAATGTTCTGACCAAATTTCATGAAAATTGGGCAAAAAATGTGACTTCTAGAGTGTTCACATGTTTTCACTATAAACATACAGAGAAAAATGCCCCGCCCACTGGCGGCCAGGTTTTTTCACCAATCTGGACCATTTTTGAACTTGTCTGAGATATCAATAAAACCAATGTTTTGACCAACTTTCATGATGATTGGGCAAACATTGTGACTTCTAGAGTGTTTACAAGGTTTCTCTATAGCCAAATAAGGAAAATTGCCCCGCCCACTGGCGGCCATGTTATTCAACTGACCAGAACCATTTTCGAACTCAACTCTCATATCAAGGAAACATATGTTCTGACCAAATTTCATAAAAATTGGGCAAAAAATGTGACTTCTAGAGTGTTCACATGTTTTCACTATATACATATAGAGAAAAATGCCCCGCCCACTGGCGGCCATGTTTTTTCACTGATCTGGACCATTTTCGAACTTGTCCAAGATATCAATAAAACCATTGTTTTGACCAACTTTCATGATGATTGGGCAAAAATTGTGACTTCTAGAGTGTTTACAAGGTTTCTCTATAGCCAAATAAGGAAAATTGCCCCGCCCACTGGCGGCCATGTTTTTCAAAGGACCGGAACCACTTTTGAACTCCACGAATAAATCATTAAGGCAAACATTTTGACAAAGTTAAATGAAGATTGGTCATGAAATGTGACTTCTACTGTGTTTACAAGGTTTTTCTTTTTTTTGACCTAGTGACCTAGTTTTTGAACCAGCATGCCCTGGTTTCAAACTTGATCGAGATATCATTGGGACAAATCTTCTGACCAAGTTTCATGAAGATCGGACATGAAATGTGTCCTCTAGAGTGTTTACAAACCAAATGTGGACCACAGACGGACGGACAGAAGACGGACAAAGACCAGTCACAAAAGCTCACCTAAGCAATCAGGTGAGCTAAAAAAGTTAACACACGCACGAACGGTTGAACGACGAACACAGGACCATGACATAAGCCCCCCTTGCCTCTGGCCAGTGGAGCTAAAAATGAATCAGGTTTTGTTGTTTTTCTTGGTTGATCATTTTCATGCATTTTTTTTCTGGAAAAAATTAATATAACAAGGGTTGTTTGTAAAACATGCATGCCCCCCATATGGGCTGTCAGTTGTAGTGGAAGCCATTGTGTAAATACGTTTTTTGTCACTGTGACTTTGACCTTTGACTTAGTGACCTGAAAATCAATAGGCATCATCTGCCAGTCATGATCAATGTTCCTATTAGGTTTCATGATCCTAGGCGTAAGCATTCTTGAGTTTTCATCCGGAAACCATTTTACTGTTTCGAGTCACTGTGACCTTGACCTTTGACCTAGTGACCTGAAAATCAATAGAGGTCATCTGCCAGTCATGATCAATGTACCTATGAAGTTTATGATCCTAGGCGAAAGCATTCGTGAGTTATCATCCCGAAACCATTTAACTGTTTCGAGTCACTGTGACCTTGACCTTTGACCTAGCGACCTGAAAATCAATAGGGGTCATCTGCCAGTCATGATCAATGTACCTATGAAGTTTCATGATCCTAGGCGTAAGTATTGTTGAGTTATCATCCGGAAACCATTTTACTATTTCGAGTCACTGTGACCTTGACCTTTGACCTAGTGACCTAAAAATCAATAGGGGTCATCTGCCAGTCATGATCAATGTACCTATGAAGTTTCATGATCCTAGGCGTAAGCATTGTTGATTTATCATCCGGAAACCATTTTACTATTTCGAGTCACTGTGACCTTGACCTTTGACCTAGTGACCTGAAAATCGATAGTGGTCATCTGCCAGTCATGATCAATGTTCTTATGAAGTTTCGTGATCCTAGGTTTAAGCATTCTTGAGTTATCATCCGGAAACCATTTTACTATTTTGAGTCACTGTGACCTTGACCTTTGATCTAGTGACCTGAAAATAAATAGGGGTCATCTGCCAGTCATAATCAATGTTCCTATAAAGTTTAATGATCCTAGGCGCAAGCATTCGTGAGTTATAATCCGGAAACCATTTAACTGTTTCGAGTCACTGTGACGTTGACCTTTGACCTAGTGACCTGAAAATCAATAGGGGTCATCTGTCAGTCATGATCAATGTACCTATGAAGTTTCATGATCCTAGGCATAAGTATTGTTGAGTTATTATCCGGAAAACCATATTACTATTTTGAGTCACTGTGACCTTGACCTTTGACCCAGTGACCTGAAAATCAATAGGGGTCATCTGCCAGTCATGATCAATGTACCTATGAAGTTTCATGATCCTAGGCTTAGCAACTTTGAGTTATCCAGAAACCATTTAACTGTTTCGAGTCACTGTGACGTTGACCTTTGACCTAGTGACCTGAAAATCAATAGGGGTCATCTGCCAGTCATGATCAATGTACCTATGAAGTTTCATGATCCTAGGCATAAGTATTGTTGAGTTATTATCCGGAAAACCATATTACTATTTTGAGTCACTGTGACCTTGACCTTTGACCCAGTGACCTGAAAATCAATAGGGGTCATCTGCCAGTCATGATCAATGTACCTATGAAGTTTCATGATCCTAGGCTTAGCAACTTTGAGTTATCCAGAAACCATTTTACTATTTCAAGTCACTGTGACCTTGACCTTTGACCTAGTTACCTGAAAATCAATAGGGGTCTTCTGCCGGTCATGATCAATGTACCTATGAGGTTTCATGATCCTAGGCCTAAGCGTTCTTGAATTATCATCCGGAAACCATCTGGTGGCCGGACCGCCGGACCGACATGTGCAAAACAATATACCCCCTCTTCTTCGAAGGGGGGCATAATAATCTGAAATGATGGAAAGATTTAATTTGAGCAACTCAATTTTCTTTGAAATTTGGTTTGTTGTTTTTCATGTTTCCATGAGCCGTATCATCATCAGCTGCAGCAGTATCAAATATAGTATCTGGGCCGGGTCTGTGGGTCAAAATTTAAACCAAGAAAATTCAGGTTGGGTCGAGTCAGGTAATTTATTACTAAATTTCAATATAACTGCATTTATTTTTACAATTTGTTAAAGCGCATTGAATATAAAACTGTCAAGTCAGATAATACTATCATCATACATTTACATACCCCGGGTTGCTATGTTTATCACAGAACTGGTACAATTTGAATCCAAGTAAATATATAATAACAAGAGGGCCATCAGGCCCTAAGGCGCTCACCTGAAAGCCAAAGGAACTAGACTATTCTGAAAAAAATTCAAGCTGATTCATGAAGATCATTTTGGACCAAAAAAGTGACTTTTAACATGTTTTTTTTAATATTTGACCTTGTGACCTAGTTTTTGAGCTCATATGACCCAGCTTCAATCTCTGGCAAAATTTCATTGGGACAAATGTTCTGACCAAGTTTTATGAAGATTGGCCAATAAATGTGGCTAATATAATCTCAACAAGTTTTCACTAAAGCCATATAAGGACAACTGCCCCCCCCCCTGGCGGCCATGTTTTTCAACAAACCATAACCATTTTCAAACTCACTCAAGCTATTGTTAGAACAAATGTTCTGATCAAGTTTCATAAAGATTGGATAATAAATGTGACTTCTAGAGTGTTAACAAGGTTTTGTAGTAAATAGCCATTTAAGGAAAAATGCTACGCCCCCTTGCGGCCATGTTTTTTTACTGATCTCAACCATTTTTTAAATTAGCCCAGATATTATAAGTTCAAATATTCTGACCAAGTTTCATGAGCATTGGACCACAAATGTGACTTCTAGTATTAACAAGGTTTTACCATACAGTAAAGCCATATAAGGAAAACTGCCCCGCCCCATGGCAGCCATGTTTTTCATTCAACTCGAACTATTTTCGAACTCGTCCAAGATATTATTGGGACACATGTTTTGACCAAGTTTCATGAAGATTGGACTAAAAATGTGACTTCTAGAGTGTTAACAAGGTTTTACTTTAGCCATATCAGGAAAACTGCCACGCCCCCTGGCGGCCATGTTTTTCAACCAACCGGAACCATTTTCGAACTCGTTCAAGATATCATTATAACAATTGTTCTGACTAAGTTTCATGAAGATTGGACAATAAATGTGACTTCTAGAGTGTTAACAAGGTTTTACTATAGCCATATTAGGAAAACTGCCCCGCCCCCTTGTGGCCATGTTTTTAATCCAAGCGGAACAATTTTTTTACTTGTTCAAGATTTTATTGGGACACATGTTCCCACCAAGTTTCATGCAGATTGGACTAAAAATGTGACTTCTAGAGTGTTAACAAGGTTTTACTATAGCCATTTAAGGAAAACTGCCACGCCCCCTGGCAGCCATGTTTTTCAACCAACCGGAACCATTTTCGAACTCGTCCAAGATATTATTGAGACACATGTTCTAACCAAGTTTCTTGAAGATTGGACAATAAATGCGACGTTTAGAGTGTTAAAAAGGAAAATGTTGATGACGCACGAGGGACAAAAGGCGATCACAATAGCTCATCATGAGCACATTGTGCTCAGGTGAGCTTAAAACAAGAGCACCGCCTTGAGGGTGCAGACCACTCATCTATTTTTCTTTTTAAAGGTGTAGGGACATATCTCAATTTCAATCACAAAGAAGGGAGGGTGGAGTGGAGAAGGGTGTATAGTGTGGGGGTATGGTCATTTATTACATTATCTTCCAAAAATGAAAAAAAAAGGCAAAACAAATACTTTTTTTTTGGGGGGGGGGGGGGAATCTTGGGTGGGATGGTTGGACGTTATTTCAAAAATAAAATAATAAAAACAAGGGACAAAATTGTCACAAAACCAGGTTTTCATTGTGAAAAAAAATCTGATTAAGGGAGACAACTCAAACTGAACTTTTGAAATGAACAAACAAAATTAACCCCCTTTGTAAGTTTGTTTCAAAATAAATCTATTTTAAGTTGTGGTGACCTTGACATTGGAGATATTGACGTGATTCTTTCGTGCGACACACCGTCCCATGATGGTGAACAAATGTGCCAAATAATTGTAAAATCTCACAATGAATGACATAGTTATGGCCAAGACAAGCTCATTTATTGCCAATTTTGACCTTTGAACTCAAAGTGTGACCTTGACCTTGGAGATATCGACGTAATTATTTCGCGCGACACACCGTCCAATGATGGTGAACAAATGTGCCAAATGATTTTAATATATGACAATGAACGACATAGTAATGGCCCGGACAAGCTTGTTCCGCCCGCCCGCCAGCCTGCCAGCCAGCCCGCCCGCATTCGCCAATCTAATAACCAGTTTTTTCCTTCGGAAAACCTGGTTAATATATATTTGTGTTTTTAACCATGTTTGAAAAAAAAACAAACAAGAGATTTGTTTGTCAGAAACACAATGCCCCCTATTGCGCCGCTTTAATTAAAAAAAAAAAAATTGTACCTTTGACCTTGAAGGATGACCTTGACCTTGAACTTCCACCACTCAAAATGTGCAGCTTCATGAGAACGCCACTTTGAAATATATTTTTTGACCTTTGACCTTGAAGGATGACCTTGACCGTGAACTTCCACCACTCAAAATGTGAAGCTTCATTATAACACCGCATTGAAACAAAAAAAAATGACCTTTGACCCTGAAGGATGACCTTGACCTTGAAGAATGATCTTGACCTTCCACCACTCAAAATGTGCAGCTTCATGAGAACGCCGCTTTGAAATAAAAAAATTACCTTTGACCTTGAAGGATGACCTTGACTTTGACAGCTTCATTAGAACGCTGCTTGGAAATTTTTTTATTTTTTTTTTCGACCTTGAAGGATGACCTTGGCCTTGAAATTCCACCACTCAAAATGTGCAGCTTCATGATAACACCACTTTGAATTTTTATATATATTTTTTTTACCTTTGACCTAGAAGGATGACCTTGGCCTTGAACTTCCACCACTCAAAGTGTGCAGCTTCATGATAAGGCTGCTTTGTATTATTTTTTTTACCTTTGACCTTGAAGGATGACTTGACCTTGAAGAATGACCTTGACCTTGAACTTCCACCACTCCAAATGTGCAGCTTCATGAGAACACTGCTTTGAATTATTTATTGTTTTGACCTTTGACCTTGAAGAATGACCTTGACCTTGAAGGATGACCTTGACCTTCCACCACTCCAAATGTGCAGCTTCATGAGAACGCCGCTATGAATTGTTTTGTTGTTTTTTTTACCTTCAAAGATGATCTTTACCTTGAACTTCCACCACTCAAAATGTGAGGCTTCATGAGATACACATGCATGCCAAATATCAAGTTGCTATCTTCAATATTAAAAAAGTTATGGCCAATGTTAAAGTTTTCAGACGGACAGACGCCATATATTTGACATTTGACCTTAAAGGATAATCTTGACCTTCACCTTTCACCACTTAAAATGTTCCGCTCCATGAGATACACATGCATGCCAAATATCAAGTTGCTATCTTCAATATTGAAAAAGTTATGGCCAATGTTAAAGTTTTCGGACGGACAGACACCATAAATTTGACATTTGATCTTGAAGGATGACCTTGACCTTTCACCGCTCAAAATGTGCAGCTCCATAAGATACACATGCATGCCAAATATCAAGTTGCTATCTTCAAAAGTGAAAAAGTTATGGCCAATGTTAAAGTTTTTATCGAACGGACAGACTGACTGACATACTGATGGACAGTTCAACTGCTATATGCCACCCTACCGGGGGCATAATAATTATTTTTTGGGGTGGGGGTGGGAGGGGGGGGGGGGTATAGTGTGAGGGTTTGGTGGTCATTTATTAGATGATCTTTAATTTAAAAAGAAAATGGGGGGGGGATTAAGGGGGGGGGGGGGCGGGCGGGATGGTTTGGGTAGTCTATAGTGGTATGTCAGGTAAGAGTTGTTTTGTCAAAGTATCAATCGAATCTAATCATAAATAAAGAAGTTATGGCAATTTTAGCAAACTTTAATAATTTGACCTTGAGAGTGAAGGTCATGCAAAGGTCAAGGTAAAATTCAACTTGCCAGCAGGGTTTTTTCTGCCTATTTTGGGAAAAGGAGTCTGACCAAATTGTGAATTTTTTATCGACAAAATTGGCCATTTGGGGAATTTTTGCTTCGATGAAACGGCTCATTTGGGAAAAAATTGTGAATTTATCATGCTTAAATAATTCAGTGGTTTAACAAATTAATTTGTTTTTATTTGTTATTTTGTCTTCTTTATATAATCAGATGCAATATTGGGTATGTTCAACGTTTATTCACGTACATTTACTGTAGTTTTGTTTTTCAGTTACAGTTACACTCTGAGATAAGAACTGAACAGTCAAAACCTTATAGCAGATATTTTTTACCAAAACAAACACTGGTTAGTTACACAAGTTATAAGACACTTCATTCTAAAAAAAACAAGAGTCAAAAGTCGCTCACCTGAGATAAAAAGAAATGACCTGTTCTTTGCAGCCCAAGATATCAATGGGACAAATGTTCTAACCAAGTATCATGAAGAATGAACAACAAATAACCCCTTGGCGGCCATGTTTTTTAACAGACCTGAACCATTTTTTAACACTTCCAAGATATGTCCAAATTTCATGAAGATTGGGAAAAAATGTGTCTTCTAGACTGTTCACATGTTGTCACTATATACATATAAAGAAAACTGCCCCACTCCCTGGCGGCCATGTTTTTTCACTGATCATGACTATTTTCAAACTCGTCCGAGACATCCACATAACTAATGTTTTGACAAAATTTCATGATGATTAGGCAAAACATTTGACTTCTAGAGTGTTCACAAGCTTTTTTACTATATAAATATAAGGAAAAAGACCCCCCCCCCTGGAAGCCATGTTTTTTTACCGATCAAAACCATTATCGAACTCAACTGTCCTATCCAGGTGTGGTAGTGCGGTCTCCTTCGCTTACGCAAATGAACCGGTCACAGGACGGTTACAAGTTATGTAACTTTGTAAGCACTTATGTAATGCGGAAATATTTATTTGACAAACTCTTATTTCCGGTCATGATGAATATACTGACTTGTTGTAGTTCAATTAACTAAAGGCGTTCAGTCAGGGACGTCTCAATACACTCAAAGAATTTATTTGTAAGTGAAAACCAAGGCAGCTTTAACAAAAATAACTAATTTTTATTCCAAGAACTCGGAAAATGAACAACAATGACAGAAAATTAAGAACAGGTACAAGAATCTAAGTATCGTTACAAAAATGAACAACATGCAGCAAATACCTTAAAGAATGTAAAAAGAAGTTCAAAATCTGTAAAAAAAAAAAACTGATATAAATATAAGTTACTGTTAGTCTAGAAAGTGCTTAAAAAATCTAGTTTACAACATAGGTCTAATTTAATCTAAAGAACAATACTTATGGAGATTAGGAAACTTCAGTGAATCAAATGTAAAAATAAGAAAAATTTACTACAGTTATTGAAATAGAATAGTCTTTCTAATTTAGAAAATGCCAAATAAAAATAATCTAAATAATAAAAATAATTTAGAAAATAATGCCAAAATGTCTTGATGCTGGTGTTAAAAATAATTTAGAGTTTAATTATTTCAAAATTCCAACCTTTTTCAAGAGCTGTTAACTTTTCAAGAGAGCATCAAGAGGTGTTAAATCAGCCCAAACAGCTTATTTTAAACAGTTCAGAAGAGATCAATGGCAGAGTAGTCAATTTTCCCTCAGAACAGTGCATTTATCAATGATCAATATCTTCCCAAATTCCAGAGCAGAACTAAAAATAGATTACTGAACCAGGTTAAACAAGGGAGATAAATACTGCATAAATACTGCAAAATCATGTTCATGTTGTCTTTCTTTCAATTATCTCTTAGTTGAAAGGCTTATCATAAGTGTTAATGACTTAAACAGTAATATTAACTATGAAAATTCTGTGTTATAAAAAATTACATAACACAGTTAATGTCACATAATATTGACATCATAAAATCAAACTTTACTACACAGGAAACCGATGTTCTGACCAAATTTCATGAAGATTGAGCAAACTAGAAAGTTAACAAGATTCTACTATAGCCATATATAGCCATATAAGGAAAAATGCTCCGCCCCTTGGCAGCCATGTTTTTCAAGCAAACGTAACCATTTTCGAACTCATCCAAGATATCATTGAAACCAATCTTCTGACCAAATTTCATGAAGATCAAAAGGCGATCACAAAAGCTCACCATGAGCACGTTGTGCTCAGGTGAGCTAAAAAAAATTTGAAAATTGGGATTTTTTTTATAATTTCGGTTTGGGATCGAGTCCGTTTGCTTTTGGAGTGCCTCCATTTTTCGAAGGTGCAAACAGTGCTTAAAAACCCCTGGCCAGGTACAGTACCCTCATGATAGCATGAAAGTATTTAAAGTTTAAAAGCAATAGACTTGATACTTTAGAAGTAAAATGGATCTAAACACAAAATGTAACCATATATTCAAAGTTATTAAGTAACAAAAGGGCCATAATTCCGTAAAAATGACAACCAGAGTTATGCAACTTGTCCTTTACTGTCCCCTTATGATAGTTTGCGAGTGTTCCAAGTATGAAAGCAATATCTATGATACTTTAGGGGTAAAGTGGACCAAAACACAAAACTTAACCAAATTTTCAAGTATAAAGGGCCCATATACCGTCATAATGCCAGTCAGAGTTACATAACTTTGCCTGCACAGTCCCCTTACAATAGTTAGTAAGTGTTGCAAGTATAAAAGCAATAGCTTTGATACTTTAGGAAAAAAGTGGACCTAAACACAAAACTTAACCAAATTTTCAATTTTCTAAGTATAAACAGGGCACATAATTCTGTCAAAATGCCAGTCAGAGTTACATATCTTTGCCTGCACAGTCCCCTTATGAAAGTTAGTAAGTGTTGCAAGTATGAAAGCAATAGCTTTGATACTTAAGGAATAAAATGGACCTTAACACAAAACTTAACCAATATTTTCAATTTTCTAAGTATAAAAAGGGCACATAATTCTGTCAAAATGCAAGCCAGAGTTATCTTACTTTGCATGCCCTGTCCCCTCATGATAGTAAGTAAGTGTACCAAGTTTGAATGCAATAGCATTGATACTTTATGAGAAAAGTTGACCTAGACGCAAAACTTAACCGGACGCCGACGCCAAGGTGATGACAATAGCTCATTTTTTTATTATTTTTTTTAAATAGATGAGCTAACAAATGTCCTTAACAAGTTTCATTAAGATTGAACTATATACGTGACTTCTATAGTGTTTTCTTTATTTATATAGTGACCTCATTCTTGACCTCACATGACCCAGCTTAAAACTCGGCCAAAAATGAATCGGACAATTGTTCAGACCAGGTTTCACGAAGATTGGACAATAATGTGGCCTCTAGAATGACAGCAAGGTAAATATTGACTATATGAACAGCGGAAAAGAGACAATAAAAAAAAGCAATTAGCACTAATTTCTTAGGTGAACGACAAACTTGTATCCAGTTTCAATTCAGTAACTCATATTATTTACTGGGTATCTCTTCACACAATCCTCTTCTGTGTTTAATACAAACACATGCAAACAGATATTATTCACTGTGTGGGTCCATTCCTCTCAGTCAACATAGCGGGAAGGGTGGTAAACTTTCCTTGACCTTTAGCCTAATACTAACAAATAATTCAAACCTTTAAATGCCAAGCCTAAACTACTCAATGCTTCAATATCGCAGAGGAAAAGAACCAAGCACAAATAAGCCCGAGACCAAATGAGCTCACTTCCATGTTAACACATGAAACTTTAACTGTTTAGTAAGCACAATTTTCCCTTCAATGAATTTTTTATTTTATTTTGATCACTAACAAGTCATTTAAATAATGTTAGGATTATGGGAGCTTAGTCATGCAAGCTTACCCTATTCACAACAATGTAGCCTTTCGATTCCATGTATTCCTTTGCAAAGAAGCTTTTCCCAGCTGGTAACAAAAATTAACAAGTATATTAAAAAAGAGATGTGTTTGTCAGAAACACAATGCCCCCTATAAATAAAATTATAATAAATATAATAATAAAATTTCAATATATCATTTGGCAGGTTTAGAAATTAACTCCCTTTTAAAGCTTAGTACTTCCCTTGGATTGTATTTTTTTTACTTTTGACCTTGAAGGATGACCTTGACCTTTCACCACTCAAAATGTGCAGCTCCATGAGATACACATGCATGCCAAATATCAAGTTGCTATCTTCAATATTAAAAAAGTTATGACCAAACTTATACGAATGTTAAAGTTTTAGGAAAGAAAAATACAATGATATTTGACCTTTGACCTTGAAAAATGACCTTCACCTTGACTGTTCACTACCTAAAATGTGCAGCTCCATGAGATACACATGCATGCCAAATATGAAGTTGCTATCTTCAATATTGCAAAAGTTATCCAACTTTAACCAAGGTTAACGTTTTGGGATAGAATGACAGACAGACAGGCCAAATACAATATACCCCCGATCATTCGATCTGGGGGGCATAAAAACAAGTGCCTCAATGGGGGGCATAAAAACAAGTGCCTCAAAGAGTATATTAAAATAAAATCAAAATATAAATAATAGTCATTTTAAATTACTTGTTATATATTAAATGTTTGGATAGGAAATTAACTTACTCAAATAAATCATGTTTAACAGCAAATTTGGTCCACTCATTTCCATTTTAAGTAACTGAGAATGTTGCTTTTTCAGAATTTCCCTCATTACAGAAATTAATCATTGAGATGATTAAATATGAAGCATTAATTTTAATTACTTTATAGAAATTGACAATAAATTACTATTACTATTAAATGTCCTTTGACAACCAAAAAAGCATAATCTGCAAAATGTATAATAACAGAGACATATCAATCAAATTATCAACAATGCCCATGCTTACATGCAGGTGAACCAACCAGCACAATCAGCTGAAAATAGAAAGAAAATATGGATATTTTTTTGTACAAAAGACTTATAAAAACAATATATAAAATGTCAAAACGAATCTTTAATGTAATTTTCAGATAATTTCAATCACATCCCTTTTCACAATGCCTGCCAATAAATTATACTGCTACAGTTAGTTACAAGCCTTTTCAAATTCTATAAATTATATTTAATATGAAGTTTGATATCTTACTTCAAAGCATCACAATTCCTATGGCCAGTTCACATATTATGTTAATACATCTTCATGCAAATAAAATTATACAGTGGAAACCCTCTTAACCAGATCCTCTCTATACCTGAATCCTCTCTAAACCAGACAAATTCCGAATACTGGTCATTCTTTGGATCAAAATTGGGTCCTACCATACGTAATAGTACCTCTCTAAACCAGTCAGGTTGCATATAAGAATATTAGTTGACCTGTGAAAGCAACTACATGTATACGGATTTTTAAATGACATACACATTGTAATTTGTATGCCAGATGATGACAAATATCTACACACAAAAAACTAGAGCTTTGTCACAGACGTGATGTATACCCCCACGTGCCGCATTGACACGGACTATTTTGCATGCTGTCTTCACAAAACAAGAGAATCAAATTTATGGGGATTTTTAAGAATTATTATGCCATTATTGACCTTTGAACTCAAGGTGTGACTTTGACCTTATTTATATCAACTTAATTCTTTTGTGCGACACACAGTCCCATGATGGTGAACAAATGATTTTAAAATGTCACAATAAACGACAAAGTTATGGCCCGGACAAGCTCCTTATGGCCATTTTTGACCTTTGAACTCAGTGTGACCTTAACCTTGGAGATATCAACAGTAATTCTTTTGCGCAACACACATCGTCCAATGATGGTGAACAAATGTGCCAAATGATTTAAAAATCTCAAAATGAATGACATAGTTATGGCTCGGACAAGCTCATTTATGGCCATTTTTGACCTTTGAACTCAAAGTGTGACCTTGACCTTGGAGATATCGACGTAATTATTTCTCGTGACACACCGTCTAATGATGGTTATCAAATGTGCCAAATGGTGTTAAAATCTCACAATGAACGACAAAGTTATGGCCCGGACAAGCTTGTTCCGCCTGCCCGCTAGCCCGCCGATATTCGTCAATCTAATAACCAGTTTTTTACTTCGGAAAACCTGGTTTAAAACGGGTATAAATCAGAGTTTAAACAGGAGTGCTGTACATAATCATGCTAATTCAATATCCGTCTATTTTCTTGAAGAGGAGACAAACTTCCCCCTGAGGTTGCTAAATGACCTCTAACCTCTCGACCAGGTGTCGTGACTGCAGCTGATTTTGGATCCAACAGGTCACTGGAAGGATTCAGCATCCTCTGAAAATCAAAGCTCTGTGATGATCACCAGATCTTTTGATACAACAATATGAATAATTTTGGAAAGTTTATGTATTTTTCAAATTGTTTATTATTTTCATATGCATATGTTCATTTATTATTTCTGTTTTCTAATGATACTAGTGGCAAGCATAATGTGACAACCCTTTATGTCAATAGTTCAATACCAATATAAGGACCAATAGGTTAGCAACAAATTTCAATGTTGTCTGTTCACTCAAAATTAATCTGTATGGTTAATAGAATACAAATATATTATGCAGTCAATTTTATTGGCTTGGAAAATATTAAATTTTGAGTTTTGATGTGCGATAAAACCTTTGGTAACAATGTGACGAGTGTTAAGTCTGTTGCCTGTGAAAATCTGCATTTTGCACTTTGAAACCTCGCTAAAACATAATTTCATATTTACATAAGAGTTTCATGATTTTATTGAATGTGTTAAATCTTCAATAAATGATAAACAAATACAGTAATTAATATATTTATATTTGTGATCGAATTTACATTTTCTATGTATGTACAATTTTGTACTGCTTACCTGTATTTGTGATTTTTTTTCACTCCTGTTGTAAAAATAAAAGCCATATTTGGAATTGTTGACAATAGGTCATTTGAATAAACCATGTTAAATAAGGAAAGAAATCCTTAGACGCTGTCAACTCACTGGATCAAACTCTGGCATGTTAAACTTATTTGTTGGGTAACCAAGGAAATACTCCTCCGGTGTGAAGAACTGCAGCCCAACATTCAACGCAAACTGAAATAGCAAAACTGGGTTTAAAAAGGACATAAGTACATTGTAGAAATATGGCATAAATCCTTAAGCATTATTTAACATGTAACACATTTACATAATTTTTTATCTTATTATTATAAAATGATTAATAGTACAATTACTTGCATTGAAATCAAAGAAACGCAAATTCTTACTAGCATAAGTAAGTGAATTTATTTTTACAATTTCTTTCTTTGAAATTTTAATTTCACAAAAAAATAATACACAAGACAAAATAATTTCCTACAAATGAACACACCAGTCTGTCACTGGAGCTAAAATCTTTCTTCATCTTTGGCATCCAGCCCTTGGGTCTACCAGCAGCATCTAGAGAAATGGGGATCCAATCAGGAAGCAAACAGTTAGGGAATTCAAGATACCATCAGATAAGGCAATTTTCTTCAGCACAAAATATAAGATCATTAAAACATTTATGAATTATATATATATTATAATGTCAGTCATATTTTTTACTGATTTTATCAAGGAAAGGAAAACAATTAAAATGATTGACCCTATGGGATGGACCTGATTACTTTTTGCAAAAATTTAGTCAAAAGTATGGCTTAACAAGATGTTGTTGTTGTTTTTTTTTATTGACACAGCCTGCCACCTAGACGTTTAGAAGACTTTTGCAAATAAATGTTCGTTTAAAAGTACATAAATATCTCGGTGTTAAATTGTGATGATTCCATCAATAATGGTTTAAAAAAATTATTTTCACCTATATTAGTAGGTTAGAGTTTGGACAAGTTAAATTGAGCTTTTTTATCATTCAAAATAAATCATTCAAAAGTGATAAATATGCTCTGGCTTGAGATCAAATATGCCAACATATTATGCCCATAAATGTTAACACCAAAGTTTGATGATCCAATTTAAACTGTTTTCGAGTGATTGAGCACACATTGTTCTCCTGGACCCTGACCAAGCACCTGCCTGTCAAGGTTTTCCCCATAAAAAGCCCTTTTTGACCCTTTGCTGGTTGCAAAAGCCATTTTCACTTTGCTCTTGATGGGGAAAGGGTTTTGAACAGATGTATAAAACACAGGTACACAAAGCATAAACATAAATCAAGGGAAAGCACTGACTTTATGCTTTTATAAGTGATCAATATAAAAATGTAATAACAAGCATGACAAATACCCCCAAACTGGTCTGTGATATGTTCAACTGCAAATTTCTTAGAAATGTGTAGATCACTGCCAATAAAAAGTAGCTTGGATATCTTAATTACAGGATTATGAGATATTTGAAGTAACGTTTTTATCCATCAAGGAATGTTGCAGAAGTATGCTCAACAACTGTGTTTTGTTCTGAGAAAACTGGGCTTATTAATGCATGTGCGTAAAGTGTCATCCCAGATTAGCACATCCCAGATTAGCACAGGCTACTTTCCCCTGAAACTAGATTTTCGGTAAAAAGGGACTTCCTTTAAACAAAAAATACCATGAAGCGGAAAGTGTCGTCCCTGATTAGCCTGTGCGGACCGCACATGCATTATGCCCAGTTTTCTCAAAACATTACACAAATGTATAGCATTTTATGGGGACAAACCATCTTACAGACTGACTACCCAAAAAATCCAAAAAGTATCTAAAAATTGACATAATACATACCTCCAACATAAAAACTCTGTGATAGATCAACATCTAATCCGCTATTGAGCTAAAAAAAATAAACATAATCATCAGGCATGAACTCGATACAAAAGAGGATGTCTCAAAACAGTTTCTGATCTTTTAACAATACAATACAATAATTTGAATTGAAAGGAAGCACATGCATTTTTGGGGATACTGACAATGGGTATATTGAAGGAATTATATTGTGTAAAGAGAGTTTTGCTCAAGATAAGCAGGCCTAAATAAATGTTAGTTGAGTGCCATCCCAAATATGCCTGTTCAGTTTGCATTTTCCGCATATATGATATTTTTCATTTTAAAATCATCTTTGCAAAAAGTCATGGTACAGTAAAAAGTGTTATCCCTGATTAACCTGTGAGTGATGCATAGGCTAATCAGGTGCAATACTTTAGGCACATGCAATAAGTGCCATATTTCTAGATCATGTCTCATTTAATTAAAAAAAGTGATCTTTATGAAAAAATTATTCTTTTTTTATAGATTATATAAGTGTGATTTTTAGATACTGGTACACTTGAATTGACAAAAATTAGCATCATCATCATGGTCACAATGATTTTATTTCCAAAATAGATATGATGTTTCTTATGTGAAACCACAAAAGTGTTCTACATGTTTGGTCAGGTGAGTCCACATTCCAGTGCATGGTTTTCTGTTCAGGCCACCTTTGGTAGCCACAAGGATCTGCAAAACAGAAGAATTATTAAACACATAAACAAACAAGAGATGTGTTTGTCAGAAACACAATGCCCCCTTCTGTGCCGCTTTGATTAAAAAAAAACAAGTTTCAATGAAATCCGCCAAAGCACTTCCAAGATATGGCTCCGGACACAAAAGTGCCTATAGTAAAAAGCATTTTTTCAAGATACAAAGGGCCATAACTCTGTTTTTAACAGATGGTGTACAATGCCATTTGGCGTGCTCATCCTCTTATGCATATATATACTCATACCAAGTTTCAATGAAATCCGCCAAAGCACTTCCAAGATATTTCTCCGGACACAAAAGTGCCTACAGTAAAAAGCGTTTTTTTCAAGATACAAAGGGCCATAACTCTGTTTTTAACAGATGGTGTACAATGCCATTTGGCGTGCATCATCCTCTTATGCATATATATACTCATACCAAGTTTCAATGAAATCCGCCAAAGCACTTCAAAGATATGGCTCCGGACTCAAAAGTGCCTATAGTAAAAAGCATTTTTTCAAGATACAAAGGGCCATAACTCTGTTTTTAACAGATGGTGTACAATGCCATTTGGCGTGCATCATTCTCTTATGCATATATATACTCATACAAAGTTTCAATGAAATCCGCCAAAGCACTTCCAAGATATGGCTCCGGACACAAAAGTGCCGGACAGACGGATGGACGGACAGCCGGACGGACGGACAACGCCAAAACAATATCCCTCCGCCTCTGGCGGGGGATAATAATTTGGCAGGTACAGATAATTAGCTCCTTTTAAAGCTTATTACTTCCCTTGGATTTGTTTTTTTGACCTTTGCCCTTGAAGGATGACCTAGACCATTCACCACTCAAAATGTGCAGCTCCATGAGATACACATGCATGCCAAATATCAAGTTGCTATCTGAAGCGACATAGAAGTAATGAGCATTTTTCGAAACCTAAACGCAAAGTGTGATGGACAGATGGATGGACGGACAGTCCGATCACTATATGCCCTCATTGGGGGGCATAAAAAGAACATCTTTAAATCAATCATCAGACTCAGGATTTTAAAATAATTAAAAATAGAACAAGAGCTGTGTTTGTGAAACACAATGCCCCCTACTGCGCCGCTTTGAAGCCATATATTTAACCTCTGACCTTGAATGATGACCTTGACCTTTCACCGCTCAAAATGTGCAACTCCATGAGATACACATGCATGCCAAATATCAAGATGCTATCTTCAATATTGCAAAAGTTATCGCAAAACTTTAACCAAAATTAAATTTTTGGGACAGATTGACTAACAGACAAACAGACAGGCAAAAAACAATGTACCCCCCATCATTCAATCAGAGGGAATAAAAAACATAATTTAAATACTACATATAATAAGAGACAGCTCATAGTTTTTCCCCATGTTCAATTGTTTAATTGCCCTTGATTCCATTTGCAAGTACTTCTAAATCTTTACCATTCTGGTATGCTATAGTTTGCCACCAAATAACTAATATTTCATATCATGCAGTCATAAACCAGCAGTCTTTGATTAAAGACTTTTTTAAGGTCAGTATTTAAATGTCAAACTCCACATATCAAAGGTCATGTAGGACCTCATAACTTTCAAGATAATGACGTTCCTGCTACACAAACCCTTATGCAGCATTTTGCAAATGTTCAACACACCTGTACAGGCACACCTACTTCCTTGACCACTTTGATGAACTTTGTTTTCAGCTCCTCTATGTTTGTTTTCCCTTTGGAGACGCCCATCTGAAAAAGCAGCATTGCTTTACAAATTGGCATGGTTTAAGAATTATATTTAAAAAGGGCAGTTTCACATGGAGGCAGCTTCACATGGAGGCAGTTTCACATGGAGGCAGTTTCACATGGAGGCAGCTTCACATGGAGGCAGTTTCACATGGAGGCAGTTTCACATGGAGGCAGTTTCACATGGAGGCAGTTTCACATGTAATTTTTTATTTTTGCACAGGCTAATCTGGGACATCACTTTCCACTTTAACGGTATTGTTGTTTAAAGACAGTCTCTTTTTTAGAGAAAATTTATTTGAGGCAGATCTTGACCTTTGACCTAGTGACCGGAAAATCAATAGGGGTCATCTGCCAGTCATGATCAATGTACCTATGAAGTTTCATGATCCTAGGCATAAGCATTCTTGAGTTATCATCCGGAAACCATTTTACTATTTTGAGTCACTGTGACCTTGACCTTTGACCTTGTGACCTAACAAGAGCTGTCAGAGGACAGTGCGCTCGACTATTCAAGTGCTTGACAGTATAACGTAAGCCACCATGGGGAAATTGTTCATATTCAATAGTTAATTAGACGATCTTTCAAAAATAACAAAAGGAAAAAAAATATATAAAAAAATTGGGGAGGGGGGGGGTAGGGGGGGTAGGGGGGGGGGGGGGTTATAATTGTAAGGTGTGGTAAATTTATTAAAATGTTTATAAAAAAAAATTGGGGGGGGGGGGGGGTGGGGGGTAGGGGGGAATGAAGGGGGGTATAATGTGGGTGGGGTATTCATTTAGATGTTTAAAAAAAAAATTGGGGGGGGGTAGAGGGGGGTATGGGGGAGTGAAAGAGGGTATATGTGGGTGGGTAATTATAAGATGTTAAAATTATTTTTTTTTTTTTTTTTTTTAAATTTTTTTTTGGGGGGGGGGGGGTAGGGGTTAGGGGGAGTGAGATTCGGTATAATTTGGGGGTGGGGGGTCGGTATAAAATTTTGGGGTGGGTCCATTTGGTTAGATGTTAAAAAAAAAAATTGGGGGGTAAGGGGGGGCATTGAGACTGGTATAATGTGGGGTTGTGTATTAATTAGCGTTTCAAAAAACTTATTTTTTTTTTTTGGGGGGGGGAGGGGGGGTGGGGAGGTGGGTAGGGGGTGAGAGGGGGGGTATAATGTGGGGTGTGGTAATTTATTAAAGGTTTAAAAAAAATAATGTTTTTTTGGGGGGTGGGGGGGTAGTAGTGTTTTTCCCAGGAGGGCAAAGGGGCATGGCGCATTACTTTCAAAAAGGGCATTTTAGCGCGCAATTTAGGCAAAAAAGGGCAAACACGTTCCCTGAATACCTGAATTACGGGGAAACATGTAATCGCAACAGAAGCAGTTGTGGAAAAAATAACATATAAACAAGCACATTTAATGGTAATAGATGTATTTAACTTACTATGATTTATATTAATATATTTACCCTTCAATGTACAAGTTCCATGCTGTTTCAATAAACTGTACAGCACGACAAACATAATAAAGCAATATATGCATATGAATCTGATTATACACAGATCCACTAACATATAAATGAAACCATGTTTGTCTTATCCAATTTTCTAACAATAATCTCGACAGATGTTTAAAATAACATTGCGAGTAAATTGATCGCTAACAATATGCAAACTCTCGTTTCCGTGACATACATGCACCGGGTAGATTACAAATAAATAAATAATGTTGTTGCTATCTAAAACATTTTTATGCATCGTTGATTATCACAGACTTTTCATTAATTCCTTCTTAATGTATAATCCCCATCGTTAATTCGATCGTTTACGACGTAATTTGTTATTTTTGGCCGAGTCACAATTTAATTCTGTATAGTCCGCCATGTTGATAAAATGTCAAATGAAGTAAGCGACAGGTGCGCATAGCAACGTTAAATCGTATACGCGATTCGCATTTTGTTAAATTGGTATACGTCTCATTAATTATTTCAATAATTAGATCTAATTATCTTAAAGACGAAAACGATAATGAATAAATTTGTTTATGAAATTAAATGTAATTATGCGTAAAAATAAATGTTTTGATATAACTGAATAATGCATGCAAAGCACAATTGCCACGAGAATAGCATCGAGTTTTTCATCAAAAGTCTCCGAAGTAATGATTATATCACGGAGGAGTACACATTGCCGAGCGAAAACTGCGCTTGGTATAACATAGCCTCCGGCATTATCGATTGATACTGACACGGGGTTATTCACACATGACTAATTCACAGCCTTTGAGCAGTCAGTAAGACCTACCTATAAATCAAGCACTGTTATAGATTAAATCTGCTCAATTAAATATAGTCAATTAGACGTTGATGTCTCTCGAGTAAATCAAGCACAGTCAGAGCGTCACAGACAATCAAGTAAGCTGATTTTGCGGACCAAGTAAGATCGTAAGGCAATAATCAAATTTGCCTTTGATAAAAGGGTGCGTGGCGAAATTTGCCTCTGAAAAGGGCAGCGTGGCGATCCGGGAAGGCGGCGTGGCTTTTCGCCACGCTAAAATGGCCTGGGAAAAACATTAGGTAGGGGGGGTGGGGGTGTCAGGGGGGGTATAATTAGGAATGGGGTAATTTATTACATGTTAAAAAAAAAATGTTTTTATTTGGGGGTCGGGGGGGGGGGGGGGGTAGGGGGGGTGAGGGGGGGTATAATGCGGGGTGTGGTAATTAATAGATGTTTGAAAAAAAAAATGGGTGGGGGTGGGGGGTTAGGGGGGAGTGAGAGGGGGGTATAATGTGGGGGTGGTAATTTATAAGATGTTTTAAAAAAAAATTGGGGGGGGTAGGGGGTGAGAGCGGGGTATAATGTGGGTGTGGTAATTTATAAGATGATGTTTTAAAAAAAAAAATTGGTGGGGGGGGTGAGGTTTGGGGGGGAAATATAGGTTGGGGTGATGTTGGTAAACAAGTATGCAAAATATAAAAGCAATATGTTGAGGGACAATGAAAAAAATAACAATTGATCTCACACTGACATGAACAAATATCCTCTATTTATTAAACATGAAATTTAAACTTATTGCATTTGTTTCACCTGTATATAAGAAAGATATAATAGTGTATTACCTCCCCTGTCCTGCTTATATTTATATTAATCAACAAAATTAAACATTAACACAATATTTAATATACAAAATATACAAAAAAATCTCATATTCTGATAATATTTTTACTGATCCACTTTATTTTACTCAAATGATGATGTTTCATTGGACTGATAATTATAGATTTAGGATTACAGACCAGTTGCTTCAGTTATATTGTTCAGAGTTCGCCCTGTTGGCCCCATATGCGTTCTTAAGTTATCATCCAAAAACCATTTTACTATTTCGGGTCACCGTGACCTTGACCTTTGACCTAGTGACCTCAAAATCAATAGGGGTCATCTGCGAGTCATGATCAATGTACCTATGAAGTTTCATGATCCTAGTTAGCGTTCTTTAGTTATCATCCGGAAACCACCTGGTGGACGGACAGACGGACGGACCGACCGACAGACCGACCGACATGTGCAAAGCAATATACCCTCTCTTCTTCGAAGGGGGGCATAATAATTTGAAGGGGTGTTTCCATTTTTTTTCATCAGTCCAGCCACTAACTGACAAATGGTAATTACAAACACATTTCCATTATTACCAATCATAACGTATTAAATTCTCTTTTGCAATAAACATTGCATATTCTTTTCAGATAACTTGCTAAACACATGATATCCAAGCTTAATAATATGTTTGAAATGACATTAATACAGTGATATGAATTGATGTACTAAAGTTGTGAGCTTCAAAGATTGTTTACCAAAAACTGAGGTTGTATATAAGAAAATGTTAGTAACTTACTTTCTTTTATACACAATATATACATGAAAACAATCAAAGATAAAGTTTTGGAACAAAATAAAACTGAATAACACCCATAAAATGTCTTTTACCTGATTAGTGAAGAATACAATCTTGAAGCCACTATCATGAAGGTATGCTAGTTTCTTCAGTGTTTCAGTTCTGTACAAAAGCCTAGGAAAACACAATGTGGTGCGCTATAATTCCTGTAACCAGTACAGATTCTCCGAGGTATCTCCAAGAACACTAGTTATTTATACAACGCTCAACCCCCCCACCCCCCCCCCCCCCCCACCCCAATTTTCTCAACGGATTTGGGTGAATCTCAAAATCGGTCCTAAGCGGATTTAAAAAATGGAAATCCAGCGTAGGTCAGTAAAAAGAAAAAAAAGCAGGCTGCACATGTACTGAAGTTCTACCATTAGGAAAATCCTAAAGAATATTCATCCTTTAAGAATAGATTGGAAGTATTCAAGAATAAATGACAATTCAAGAACACTAAAAGGCTTTGTCATCAAAAAATACGATTATACATAAAATAATATATGACATGTCATTATTAACAAAAGTATTCAGACCTAATACACTGTACACAACTTTTTAATAAATTACAAAACATTTATAATATATCGAATTTCTAAATCAAAAGAATAAGATGACAAGAATTCACCATTGTGCTAAAATTGCACTTGTACTGACATTTATTTTTTGTTTCAGGACGCGCTTAACCTTCTGGCTGGGTGTCCCACAGGACTAGAGATTTGTAATAACATTAAAGAATTTTTTCCATAAACATTGGATTTTTACCAAAAGGTCGCAGATGATTTTTTTTCAATTTAAGAAATTGAAACATGCCTACCTCCAATCGTCTGCATTGGTTGCAAAGACTTTCCCGGACTTCGTTGTTATAATGGTGCCATCAATATCAAAAGCAGCGACCTGAAAAGAGAAGTTTTTAATGTCCTTGCTAGTAAGGCCTATAAATTAAAATTTACAAGTATTATATACATAAGCATGAAAAGGAAAAACCCCAAAAATGAAAGGAATTATGATGATTGAAATAACTTTTGGCTATGATATTACTTAGTAAAAACATCATTAAAAAAACAAGAGCTGTCACCATAGGATGACTTATGCCCCCTATAAACGCTTGATAGAAATTATGAGTTTTTTTACGAAACCTAAACGCAGATTTCGAAACCCAAACGAGGACCCTAAGTTCAAGGTCAAGGTCACAGGGGTAAAATTTTTAGTGCGTATGGAAAGGCTTTGTCCATATACACATGCATACCAAATATGTAGGTTATATCTCAAGGGACAAAGAAGTAATGAGCATTTTTCGAAACCTAAACGCAGATTTAGAAACCTAAACAAGGACCCTCAGTTCAAGGTCAAGGTCACAGGGGTAAAAAAAACTGTGCTATGGAAAGGCCTTGTCCATATACACATGCATACCAAATATGAAGATTATATCTCAAGGGACATAGAAGTTATGAGCGTTTTTCGAAACCCAAACGCAAAATGTGACTGAAAGACGGACAGACAGACAGACAGCCAGGCCAGGCCAGACCAGACCAGACCAGACCAGACCAGACCAGACAGACCAAAAACAATATACATGTACCCCCGATCTTTCGATCCGGGGGGCATAAACAAATAATTAAATGGAAAACAAAACATACACAAAATTCAATCCCAACCTTTTTTCTATCCTGCAGATCTTTAGTTGTGTACACATACAGACTGTCAATCTGTTCCCATCTTGACTCAGTCACAGATTTGGGACTAGAACCACTGCTGTGCTTTTGCTCACCTTTTGTTTCTTTATTTTCAGTAACAGAAGACTCTTTAGATGTATTATTTTTAACATTTGATTTTAGTAAGGCTAACTTGGATGAGACATCCTTTAAGTGGTCTTCATCATTATTTATATTTCCTTTTTTAGATTCATTTTCAAGCTTTGGTTTCTTAAATGGAACTTCATTACCATCATGTGAATGGGATCTTTTTTTGTTTACTTCTTTATCTTTATCAATTCCTTTTGTAGAATCACTTTCAAGGTTTGGTTTCTTAAAAGAAACTTCATTAACATCATGTGAATGGGATCTTTTTTTGTTTGATTCTTTATCTTTATCATTTGCTTTTTTAGAATCACTTTCATGATGTGGTTTCTTAAATGGAACTTTGTAACCATCATGAGACTGGGATCTTTTTCTATTCACTTTCTCTTCTTTATCAACATTTCCTGTCTTAGAATCACTTTCAAGCTTTGGTTTCTTAAATGGAACTTCACTTCCATCCTGAGAATGCGATCTTTTTTTGCTCAACTCTGTTTTGCTGGATTCAGAATCAGATCTACGTTGTTTGTCTTTATGGCTGCTTCTATGGCGCTTGTCGGCATTATACATCTCCGAATCAGATTTATGTTTTTCCCTGTCTTGCTTATTTTCATTACGAACAATTACAAGTTTCTGCGGAAAGAAGCCAGTGAGAACCTGCAAAACGGATTTTGAATTCATTTTGTAAACTTTGTTTTTGATCATTTCAATCCCATCAAGAGCGGAGCTATTTTCCCCGAGCTGAATAGCTTCAACGTCACCAGTTTCAAGATTGGCAATTAACTGCACTGAAAAAAAATCAGAGAGCTTCATTCAGTAAAACAACACAATTGCAAACTTTAAATGCCGCACAAATTTGTGGTTATATAGATGTTTATAATTTACTAAGGAGGGATTTTTCACACCAAAATCAATACCTTGTTTTCTTGAACATCTTGGATCAACAATTCTTGTCATAGGCGATCGTCCAAGAAACGCTGCCTCCATATGACGTAATTTTATAGGGTCATGATTGCCATTGGGGCAAACAACTGTCATGGACCACTTATAATTGGACTCCATTTGATGGAACTTTCAGTACTAAAAAACAAAATACAAATCAGCATTTGATTTATTATGTAAAGAATGTGGGATTATCTAGAAGTAGAATTGACATTGGCTAGGATATCATCACAAATCAGTAAAAATAATAATGATTTTTAACCCTTTCCCACTCAGAAGCAAAGTGAAGTGAGTGTGTAAATCGCAGTCTGTTCAGGTTTAATGCTGTTTGCTACTCATCAATATCTATGGGTTGGAAATGAAGCCTTTAAAATTGGAATCTATTAAGAAAAGTATTTTAGTGAATGAAATTTTCTAAGGGACTACATTTTATCAAAATACGTGTATCAGAGTGATACCGGGTTAAGCTCATAAATTCTTCTACTCTTAGCCTGCTGACATTTTCTGCTTTGATCCATTGTTTAATTTATTTTTAGACATACTGGTATTACCACAAATAATCAATTTCAAAGAAACCAACATTTCAAACGACGTTGTTTATTGATTATATACAACAACTTTAGTTGAAAACACCTTTGGTAAAATTCAAGCCCTTTTTTTAAGTCGACATTTATATTTGTGGAAGAACAAAAACAAGTTCTGTCAAAAGACAGCATGCTTGACTTTTTTGTTCTTGTCCGAGTTTCTTGTTGTTGTTTTTTTAACACAAACTGTTATAGGGGATGGCAAGTTACAACTAGTTTTTGCAAGAACAGCTTTAGATACTGAAAACAACTGTATTTTTTTCAATAGATTTTGTGTTTATAAAGTTTTTGCATAATTAAATACAATATGTTGAATTATGATCATATGTCAAAGTCTGTTGTAAAGAAGTAAATGAGTACCGGTTGGAGAAGAATGTACTAGAAATTCAACATTGATCTTCTTTTAAGTTACAAAACATCACTTGATCTTTTTCATAGTTACAAACGTCTGCAAATATTGAAGTAAACACACATAAGATATTGGGAAATGTATCATACCAAAACAATTGTCAAACAAATGCACAAACAAAATATGTTGTATAAATACATTCATTGTTGGAAAAACAACTGCCAAAACAATTACTTACGGTATTTTTGTAACCAAACAGTTTTTTGTTCTTCTTAAAAGATGTAGTAAATTGTTTTTTTACTACCATATTGTTCACATTTCAACAGTGTTTTTGAACAACTGGAACAATTTTCAGACTCGCCTTGCAATGATAGTTCAAATTAAAACAACAATAAAACCTGTTATAATCACAAATCTTTCATAATCACACACAAATTACATGTTCTGACTGCAAACTGTAGGCATAAAACTGTTTTAAGTTGTAAACTATCTTATGAATGGTGTCCATGAATGGTGTCCATCTGGCATCAAGACAAATTTCTTTGACAGGAGTGCCCAGTTAATTGGGGCCAATTTCCAGGGAGTGTTACACATTCATTGCATGGCTTTTTAAGAAGGCATCAATCAACACTATTTTTTACAACAATACAAGCACAGGTATAAAGGGTAGGATAAGTGAATGAAAGGTCAAATAAGATTCATATGTAACAAATCTTGTTGTTTTATTGATTTTACCACTATTTTGAATTTCTGCAAATATACAGATAACAACTTGAAGTTATGGCAATTTAAAACGCACTTAGTGACCCTGTGACCTAGTTTTTGATCCAGCATGACCCATATTCAAACTTAACCTAGACATCATCTACATACAACACCTGATCAAGTTTGGTGAAGATCGGATGAAAACAATTAATTTGAACTAGAGAGCAGACACTTAATACAGACAGACAGACCGACCGACAGACAAGCTCACTCCTATATACCCCCCAAAACTTTGTTTCTGGGGGTGGACATTGACAGATGACATCAACAATTTCACTCTCTTATTAAAGCATGGGCTTTACATGTTTAGTGAACGGTATTAAAACGCAGTAGATGAGTAAAAATTGACTTTTAGCAGAAATGTCTTTCACGTGGCTGTAGAAAAACGGTTGAAATAAGTTCTATAAATAGACATGATGAAAGATTCAACATGCCCTGGAATTCAATTGTTACCACTTAAAATTATTATCGGCTTTTGTCGTCACTCGCCATAAGTAGTTAATTGCGCACCATTGCCTTTAACTTTTCATAATTAACAAGATTTACTAATAAGATTTTACTATAGCCATATAAGGAATAATGCCTGCCCTTGGAAGCTTATTTTTTCAAGCAAACATAATTATTTTCAAACTCACCCAAGATATCATTGAAACCAATCTTCTGACCAAATTTCATGAAGATTGGACAATAAATGTGGCCTCTAGAGAGTGAACAAGGCAAATGTTGACATCGCACGGCGGACAACGGACGACGGACAAAAGACGATCACAAAAGCTCACCATGAGCACGTTGTGCTCAGGTGAGCTAAACAAGAGGGCCATCAGGCCCTAAGGCGCTCACCTGAAAGCCAAAGGAACTAGACTATTCTTAAAAAAAATGCAAGCTGATTCATGAAGATTATTTTGGACCAAAAAAGTGACTTTTAACATGTTTTTTTTATCTTTGACCTTGTGAGCTAGTTTTTGAGCTCATATGACCCAGCTTCAATCTCTGGCAAAATTTCATTGGGACAAATGTTCTGACCAAGTTTCATGAAGATTGGCCAATAAATGTGGCTAATATAGTGTCAACAAGTTTTCACTAAAGCCATATAAGGACAACTGCCCCCCCCCCCCCCCTGGTGGCCATGTTTTTCGACAAACCATTACCATTTTCAAACTCACTCAAGCTATTGTTAGAACAAATGTTATGATCAAGTTTCATAAAGATTGGATAACAAATGTGACTTCTAGAGTGTTAACAAGTTTTTGTAGTAAATAGCCATTTAAGGAAAAATGCCACGCCCCCTTGTGGCCACGTTTTTTAACTGATCTCAACCATTTTTGAACTTAGCCCAGATATTATTAGTTCAAATATTCTGACCAAGTTTCATGAGCATTGGACCACAAATGTGACTTCTAGAGTGTTAACAAGGTTTTACCATACAGTAAAGCCATATAAGGAAAACTGCCCCGCCCCATGGCGGCCATGTTTTTCATTCAACTAGAACCATTTTCGAACTCGTCCAAGATATTATTGGGACACATGTTTTGACTAAGTTTCATGAAGATTGGACAAAAAATGTGACTTCTAGAGTGTTAACAAGGTTTTACTATAGCCATATAAGAAAAACTGCCATGCCCCCTGGCGGCCATGTTTTTCAACCAACCGGACCCATTTTCGAACTCGTCCAAGATATTATTGGCACACATGTTCTGACAAAGTTTCATGAAGATTGGACTAAAAGTGTGACTTCTAGAGTGTTAACAAGGTTTTACTATAGCCATATAAGGAAAACTGCCACGGCCCCTGGCGGCCATGTTTTTCAATCAACCGGAACCATTTTCGAACTCGTCCAAGATATTATTGGGACACATGTTTTGAGTAAGTTTCATAAAGATTGGACAATAAATGTGGCCTCTAGAGTGTTAACAAGGTTAATGTTGACGACGCACGACAGACAAAAGGCGATCACAATAGCTCACCATGAGCACGTTGTGCTCAGGTGAGCTAAAAAGGGACTATCAATCGCCAATGTCAAGAAAATCTTATTTTTGATGCGATTTTGGCGATCGGTAACGCTAACGTATCATAAAAGAAGCTGAAAACTGCTCCGCCTCCTGACGGCCATATTTTTTAACTGACCGAAACCATTTTCATACTCAAATGAGCTATCAATGAGACAAATGGTATGGCCATTTCTTCATGAAGATTGGTCAATATATTTGACTTCTAGAGTGTTAACAATAATTTACTTTAGTAGCCCTATAAGCAAAACTGCCCCACCCCCTGGGTGCCATGTTTTTCAATGAACCTGAAGCATTTTATAACTCAGCCTAGATATTATAAGAGCAAATGTTTCGACCAAGTTTTATGAAAATTGGACTAATAATAAGATTTCAAGAGTGTTTACAAGGTTTTACTACAGCCATTTAAGGAAAACTGCCCGCCCCCTGGCAGCCATGTTTTTCAACTGACCGGAACCACAAGGGCCAATCAAAAACAAGAGAGCCTGAAAGGTCCAAAGTCGCTCACCTGAGAAAACAAGATATTATTTGGACAAATCTTCTGACCAAGTTTCACGAAGATCAGAAAATAAATGTGGCCTCTAGAGTGTTAACAAGGTTTTACTATAGCCATAAACCGGTAAGGAAAAATGCCCCGCCCTCTGGCAGCCAGGTTTTGCAACCAACTGGCATCATTTTTTAACTCATCAAAAATATCATCGGGATGAATCTTCGGACCAAGTTTCATGAAGATCGGACATTAAATGTGGCCTCTAGAGTGTTAACAAGATTTTACTATAGCCATATAAGGAAAAATGCCCCGCCCCTTGGAAGCCATTTTTTGCAAGCAAACATATTTTTTTTCTAACTCATCCAAGATATCATCGAGACCAATCTTCTGACCAAATTTCATGAAGTTTGGACAATAAATGTGGCCTCTAGAGTGTTAACAAGGTTTTACCTTAAGCCATATTTAGCCATATAAGGAAAAATGCCCCGCCCCTGGTGGCCATGTTTTTAAAGAAACAAAAACCAAACTCATCCAAGATATCATTGGGACAAATCTTCAGGCCAAGTTTCATGATGATCGGAAAATAAATGTGACCTCTAGAGTTTTAACAAGGTCATACATTTCAATATAATTTAAAATAAAAGTTGAGAAGAACATGTGTTGAAAAAAGCGAAATAAGCCAGATAATTAATTCTGAAATCAAAAATGTCTGTAAAGTCGAATTTGCCAGAATGCATATCATGCATGTACGATGTCAATCTTAATTTAGTTTAATGGTTGTTTTTTAATTTCTGCAGCGATGTCTATTCATACGACACACAAACGCTAACTCTGATCCTAATAAAAAGACGAATTCTTCGGTTCTTGTAGGAAAATATGTACCAAATATGTTTTTTCACAAATCTGGACCATTTTCGAACTCGTCCGAGATTTCAAAGAACCCAGTGTTTTGACCAAGTTTCATGATGATTGGGCAAAAATTGTGACTTCTAGAGTGTTCACAAGGTTTCTCTATAGCCATATAAGGAATACTGCCTCGCCCCCTGGCGGCCATGTTTTTCAACAGACCAGAACCATTTTTGAACTCAACCAACATATCATTAAGACAAACATTTTGACAAAGTTACATTAAGATTGGGCATCAAATGTGACTTCTACAGTGTTCACAAGGTTTTTCTTTTTTTTTGACCTTGTGACCTAGCTTTTGACCCAGCATGACCAAGTTTCAAAGTCAGTCGAGGTATTATGAGGAAAAATGTTCTGACCACGTTTCATGAAAATCAGACAATAAATGTGGCCTCTAGAGTGTTCACAAGGCAAAATGTTGACGACGCACGACGGACGACGGACAAAAGGCGATCACAAAAGCTCACCATGAGCACAATGTGCTCAGGTGAGCTAAAACAGAAAAAAACAAGAGGGCCTTAAAGGCTCAAAGTCGCTCACCTGAGATTCAAAGGAACTGACCTGTTCTGTGCAGCCCAAGATGTCATAAGAACAAGATGTTCTTACCAACTTTCATGACTAGTGAACACCCTGGCAGTCACGTTTTTCTACATACCAAAACCGTTTGCATACACATCCAAGATATCATTTAATCTAACAAAGTTTCTTGAAGATTAATGAAGCCATATCAGTGTTTTTTGGATGAAATATTCGACGTTATTCGGCCCCATTCCCCCATCTTTAGAGTATATATTTTTCCCCCAAATATTTTTAAAATTCCCCTCTCGGAAGTGTTATTCAATTTTAATCAATACCTCATTTAAATACGTCATTCGTTACAAATTTACTACAATTTTCCTGAACTGCATCCGCATGTTTACTTTATTTTAGCCTTTACCGCAAACCGTACGTAGTTCACTATCACGACTTTCGCTTTACGACATCAGGCTTTTTCCGCTCCATTTTGGGAAAACGCCACACTGGAATTTTGGGAATTTCGCGTCGTGAAAACCCCCATTTTGGGAAAAAAATTAATCGCAAAATTGGCTCAATTGGGAAAAATTATTGCATATAAATAGTGTTTCTTATATTTCAAAGAAGCCGTTAACTGGTAAATAACGACTATTTGGATAACTTATTATTAAAATTTTACAAAATATTATGAACATGTGTGATAAGTGCAGGTTTTTTAATCTTAATTTGGTGAAAAGGCTTGGCCTTTTATTAGGTGAGAAAAATCGCGCGAAGCGCCGGATTTTGAGGAAAATAAGGAAAGTCTTAAATAATCATTTACATATTTTACAGTTTTTAAAACAAATTCAAGGCAACAGATAATTTAATTATGCAATACTTTCTATTTTCTACACCGGATCAGGTCAACTTATATATTTTAAGGTTAAAAAAAAAAAAAAAAAAAAAGTTTTTTTTTTTTTTTTTCAATTGGGATTTTTTTTTCAATTGGGAAAAAAACAACCAGATTTGCATTGGGAATGGGGCCGAATTTCGGACCCGTGGCATAGGGTGGAAAAAGCCTGGACATCTACCGTAAACCATACCTATTCCAACATGTCGCACAACAACAAAAGCTATCGTAAAAAAATTGACAGATCTGTTTTAACTTAAAAATAAATTGATATTCTTTTCAAACAAGTACAACTTAAAAGTCAGTCTTCTTCAAATGCCGGCAGTGAAACGCCAGAAACGTCCGGTCAAGAGTGTGTTGAAAGACTGTTTAGTTTGCTCAATCTGCTTTCCACGCCACAGAGAAACAGGCTTGGGGAAGCTACACTGAAGTCCCTGATCAGACTTTGTCTACACACGGAGAGACTTGGTGAAGATGAGGTCACCAGAATAATTGATAAATTCGCTGAAAAGCCCAGAAATGTTGAACTTTGAACATGAACATAACTTGTTAATGAATAAAAGAGTTTGAATTATGTTTTTCTCCCTCTGTATGGTGAATTATAGTGTTAAAACTTGATTTTGTACTGTTACTAGCTAAGCATAGAAATTTCCCCCTTTTCCCCTTTTACGAGGGAAATTTTCCTTTTTCCCCCTCTCAGGGGACCCGACCCCCTTCCCCGGAAACTGAAAAAAAACACTTGGCCTCTAGAGTGTTAACAAGATTTTACTATAGCCATATAAGGAAAAATGCCCCGCCTCTTGGGAGCCATGTTTTTCAAGCAAAGGTTACCATTTTTTAACTCATCCAAGATATCATTGGGACAAATCTTCTGACCAAGTTTCATGAAGATCGGAAATAAATGTGTCCTCTAGAGTGTTAACAAGGTTTTACTAAAGCCATATAAGAAAAAATGCCCCGCCCCCTGGCCACCATGTTTTTAAACCAACAGGCACCATTTTCGAACTCATCCAAGATATTATTGGGATGAATCTTCTGACCAAGTTTCATTAAGATTGGACAATAAATGTGGCCTCTAGAGTGTTAACAAGATTTTACTATAGCCATATAAGGATAAATGCCCCACCCCTTGGCAGCCATGTTTTTCAAGCAAAGGTAACCATTTTTGAACGCATCCAATATATCTTTGGGAAAAATCTTCTGACCAAGTTTCATGAAGATCGGAGAATAAATGTGGCCTCTAGAGTGTTAACAAGGTTTTACTATAGCCATATAAGGAAAAATGCCCCGCCCCCTGGAAGCCATGTTTTTCAACCAACCGAAACCATTTTCGACGTTGTCAAAAGATATTATTGGGATGAATCTTCTGACTAAGTTTCATGGAAATCGGACAATAAATGTGTCCTCTAGAGTGTTAACAAGATTGTACTATAGCCATATAAGGAAAAATGCCCCACCCCCTTGGTAGCCATGTTTTTCAAGCAAACTTAACCATTTTCGAACTCTTCCAAGATATTATTAAGAGCAATCTTCTGACCAAATTTCATGAAGATTGGACAATAAATGTGGCCTCTAGAGTGTTAACAAGGCAAACGTTGATGCTGGACAAAAGCTCACCATGAGCGCGTTGTGCTCAGGTGAGCTAAAAAGTATATGTAAGAAAAAGTTCCTTTTTCTTACATATAATTTTTTTTTTGACTGGCTCCTGTGACCGGAACCATTTTTCAACTCAGCCAAGATAGGCAAGATATTTTTGGGACAATATTCTGACAAAGTTTCAAGAAGATTGGACAATTAATGTGACTTCTAGAGTGTTTTTGTTTATTCTCCATTTATAGAAACTGTTTTGCAAAGCGCTGGGATCACACTAGCCATTATGTTGAGCAAAACTGATAGATTAAGTATATCTATTCAACAAAACAATTTAAAAACAAACACGTTACAGGGAAAAGCTTTTTTTACTGAAGTACCTCCTAAAAGAGTTACCAGAAGTCGTGTTTGATTTTACTCTATGAAGGCTACACATCAACAACATTTGGTTTTCACTAATCACCGCTTCTTGATATTATACATGGGATCCCGCATCATCCCGGCCTTAATTCGTAATAGCTACTTTGAAACCACTGATCATATGATCTTAACAATTAAGTAAATATTTATTTTTTATTAAATGTAATTTTCTGGTATTAAATTTGGTAAAGCACGATTCGGGAAACTTTGCATAGCAATCATAATAGTTGAGTGTGTGCGTTCGTGTGTGCGTGATGGCGTTCCAACTTGCATGTGTACATGTATGCGTCATCATGTATGCTTTCGTGTGTGTTTGCGTGTTAGCATCCGAGCTTATTATGAGTTTAAATTTTTTATTGAAATATTAATTACTTACCCCACATTATGAACTACGTGTGGTTATTATCAACCGTTTCACTCCCTATATTTGAGTATCGTTACATTCTTAAATTTATATAGTCAACATATATATGAAACATCCGTTAAACAATTTTATTACTGAAAATTAAGACCACACGAAATTGCGTGGTTAAAGATGTGCTATGATTTGAAAAATAAAGTACAAATGGGATAAATAAAAAATATTGATGGACCACAAATAATACTGAAAAAAGACTTAGTCTCAGAATGAAACATACCAATTTCAAATTAAAAGTACGCTTAACAGTTTAAAAATTAATTAGTTCAATAAAGCCGATGTGGCCTCTTTTTAGTCGAAATACAACGGTCAGCTATAATCGGAATAATGACATTTGTAGTCTTAACTCCATTTTATATGTTCGGATTCTCCATACTTTGAATCGATACAATCATACGAAATGCGGATAGTGCCATATATAATGTCGCCCTTCTTTCAACAAGGGCGACACTAGACACACAAAGCGATACACGATATTTTGTGCGAAAGTCGCGGCGACGCACGATATTTTGCGCAACAGTAGAGGCGACGCACGATATTTTGCGCGACAGTCGCGGCGATGCACGATATATTTAACACGATATATCGTCCTTGTGTAGGTAGCCCAAAAGGCGATATGGTGTTCAATATATCGTAAGTCGCCGCGACTGTCGCGCAAAATGTCTCGCGTCGCCGCGACTATCGCGTAAAATATCGTGCGTCGCCGCTATTGGCGCGAAAAATATCGTGCGTCGCCGCGACTGTCGCGCAAGAATATCGTGTATAGTTTCGTGTGTCGTGTCTCGCGTTCAAAGGGCGACGCACGAAACACTAAGCGAAGCACGATATTTTTCGCGACAGTCGCGGCGACGCACGATATTTTCATATTCAAATATATATATGGCCCATATTACTGAATCTCGTGTATGGCGGCCTTATTTCAGACCGCGACACTAGACACACGAAGCGATACTCGATATTTTGCGCGACAGTCGCGGCGACGCACGATATTTGTACTGTTCAAATATCGTTGTAATAATATCGCCTGTCTGCGGAATTCGAATAGTGCCATCTATAATCTCGCCCTTCTTTCATCAATGGCGACATTAGACACACGAAGCGATGCACGATATTTTTCGCGACAGTCGCCGCGACAGTCGCCGCGACTGTCGCGCAATAAATCGTGCGTCGCCGCGACTGGCGCGAAAAATATCGTGCGTCGCCGCGACTGGCGCTAAAAATATCATGTATCGCTTCGTGTGTCGTGTCTCGCGTTCAAAGGGCGACGCACAAAACACGAAGCGACGCCCGATATTTTGCGCGACAGTCGCGGCGACGCACGATATATTATTATTCAAATATTGCCCATATTATCCGAATCTCGTGTACCGCGGTCTAATTTCAGACCGCGACACAAGACACACGAAGCGATACTCGATATTTTGCGCGACAGTCGCGGCCAGGCACGATATTTGTACTACACAAGGGCGATATATCGAGTTAAATATATCGTGCGTCGCCGCGACTGTCGCGCAAAAAATAGTGCGTCGCTGCGACTGTCGCGCAAAATATTGTGTATCGCTTCGTGTGTCTATTGTCGCCCTTGATGGAAGAAGGGCGATATTGTAGATGGCACTATCTGGATTCCGTACAATAACAATACGCCGTGCTACTTAAATTAAGTTGGCGCTCTGTTTTGTGTAAATGTGCACGTAATCAAAGAATAATGACTACTCACATTGTCTTATAATAATTTTTTTAGTTGAAACTACAAAAAAGTGTATGTGCATACTCAAAATGCCTCTAAATTAAAATAATTATTAAAAAATTATTGAAATATGATCATGTGTGAAAACAAATTACTGTACTATCCATTGATATGTATTGCGTACAGAACATTGACATAAATATTAGCATAATTTATTTGAAAATAAAAAGCAGACAGCGACCAAAATAGCGTTTGTCTTTCCGGGGAAGTTTTTAATATATTTTCCGAATCCGGGGTGCATTGTAGTATACTCTAGAGTACCCGAGGTAGTTTTAAGTAGTATCCGAGCCTAAATTTATAAACGCATCCTAAACGTTCATTGGTCTCCAATGAAAGGCATCAAAATGTTATACATATAGTCCATTGTAAAATGCCCTTAACAATAGAGTCTTAATTCTATCTCATTGCCTTCGAGTTGATAAACACATGTGTTAAGTGGAATGTAACCTTAATAGAATAAAGTGACGTAAGCAAACATTACAAATACGAAATGAGAATGATGACAGAAATAACTAGCATGAAAGTTCGAGATTTTTACTAGTTATTTATGAAAACTATTAGAAACAATGTCGATGGATGTTGACAATGAATTAGAAGGCATTCTGCTACAGCAGTTTAGTTCATTGGGGACGACGGACAAGGAAGTACTGATAGCCAAATTCCAAGAACTTTTGGGCGATCAGCTGAATCCTCCAGAATGTGCTTTCTATCTTGATATGAACAATTGGTGTGTTTCTTTTGAAGCAGTGCGTTCAATTACGCAAACTAAAATTCAATAAATTATGTTATGACACTATGATACATGAGTTAAACACGTTTAATCTTTTCATCAATGTAATTTATCTATTTTATTTTTCAAGAGGAATAAACATGATAAAAGGAGTAACATTTGGGGTTTTTTCTGAGAAAAATTGAAGGTTGATTTTCTAACAGTTGTATCTGCTTGAAAGTTTTATTTCAAATACAGTAATGGCACATGAAACCATGCAATTCTACTGTTATTTTCAGATTTTTTGATCTTATAATTGTATCTATCAGTAACATCAATATTATTTTTTTTTTGTAACAAAATTTGAAGAAGATACTATCTGTTTCAGATATGTATCAGTAGTTTTATTGTACCTTCAACACATAATAATAAATTTTATTTGCTATCAACAATTATAGAAACAAAAATAAATTTCCAAAATGGATGATGTCATTCTACTTTTGATTTCATATCTTATGAAATTGATTATTTTGTATTTGTACCTTAGCTTTGGGTGCAGGTCAACTTGTAGGTAAGTCAACTCGTAAGTTGTGGTCAACATTTACCTATTTCGGCCAACTCGTTAATGTTTTTTGGTCAATTTGTACTTTTCAAGTCACCTCACACCTTAAATAGAAATATACATAAATAGGTAAACAATACTAAAGGTTTATAAGTGTAAATCATTAAATACTTCCACTTGAAATATCTTAAGCATATGTTTTTTGGTCAATTTGTACTTTTCAAGTCACCTCGCACCTTAAATAGAAATATACATAAATAGGTAAACAATACTAAAGGTTTACAGGCTTTTTCCGCTCCATTTTGGGAAAACGCCACACTGGAATTTTGGGAATTTCGCGTCGTGAAAACCCCCATTTTGGGAAAAAAATTAATCGCAAAATCGGCTCAATTGGGAAAAATTATCGCATGTAAATAGTGTTTCTTATATTTAAAAGAAGCCGTTAACTGGTAAATAGCGACTATTTGGATAACTTATTATTAAAATTTTACAAAATATTATGAGCATGTGTGATAAGTGCAGGTTTTTTAATCTGAATTTGGGGGGCTTGGCCTTTTTTTAGGTTAAAAAAATCGCGCGAAGCGCCGGATTTTGAGGAAAATAAGGAAAGTCTTAAATAATCATTAACATATTTTACAGTTTTTAAAACAAATTCAAGGCAACAGATAATTTAATTATGCAATACTTTCTTTTTTCTACACCGGATCAGGTCAACTTATATATTTTAAGGGTAAAAAAAAAAAAAAAAAAAAAAAAAAATTTTTTTTTTTTTTTTTTTTTTTTTTTTTGTAATTGGGAATTTTTTTTTTCAATTGGGAAAAAAACAACCTGATTTGCATTGGGAATGGGGCCGAATTTCGGACCCGTGGCATAGGGCGGAAAAAGCCTGGTTTATAAGTGTAAGTCATTAAATACTTCCACTTGAAATATCTAAGCATGTCACAATTAACATCTCTTTCACATTGTGGTTAGTGTTTTTCACGAGTTATATGTTATCAGGGTGTGAAGGTGTTATAACTTGTTTACAACGTATGTTAATTAATAGCTTAGCATTAAACAATTCAAGTTAATTAGTATTTTAATTAATCAGTTTTACTTTAATATTTGTCATAACACAGGATTATATTCACGATTTCGACATTGTTAAATCACGCGTAACGAGACGGCCGAGATAACGCGAGATCAAGGGTTCGGGGGGGGGGGGGGGTTCTGACAGTATTCGCTCTACAGTAGACACCTTACTTATCCGATATTTTGACGTTATAAATAGAATAAAAGCGATAAATTGCCGATTTATTACTTATAAAAACAATCATTATTTTTATTATAACGTTCAACGACCATCTGCTCATTAATAGTATCATTGTAATTAACGGCTCCGTAATTAACTACCGGTACTGACAAAAATAACAATATCATACCTTACTCATGTTACTGTACTGTGTGCTGAAATGTCAGAAATTAAAACAACCCCAGACTATTATAATTTTTGAGTGCAAGTTAATTTAAACCCACCCACTAATTAAAAATAAACATTTTTATTATATTGGCTCATTTTTCTAAATGTTCAGAAATAAAAACCAATTGCCAATTTGGTATTTGCACATTTCAGTAAACATAAGACTACTTTATTGTTAAATTTGTAAATTGTATAATAATCTATGTATTTTTATTACTTCTGTTGCAAGCCCAACTTGTTGTGCTTTTAAAATACATAAAAATCTATTGTTGACAGCTATAATATTATTTAAGATCATAATTAAGCAAAAGTAAGTCCCCAATTCCAAGCTTACCCCGGCCAGTTAAACCGGTAGAGTGCTGATCTCTGACTCACTCATGGGTTGGTAAGTTTAAGCCTCAACTCGGGTTCATCTCTTAGAAATTATTACACCTTAGGCTACCCTGTCTGTAACCAAAATTGCAGTTGAGGGTCACCGGCATACATGTATCAAATACATTGTAACTATGTGCTTATGTTAACATTTCCTGAAGATTCAACCACTGAGCAGGATTACTAAGTTATACCCATTTTATTAATGAAAAAAATTAGATATACTATCAGATGTATTCAAAAAGACAAACCAACTGGTACCTACTAGTACTATCATAAGGAACATCATCCATTAACCATCTATACTTTCACGTCTTTTAGCTCTGCTACACCAACAGGAATAAGCGTTCGGTTAATGTTTTCTGTGTTAATCATAGGGATTACAATTTATAATATTTCATCCCAACAACAAAGTCTCTACAATGATAGTATTCATTTTACAGTCCGGTTTTACTTCTATTAGGTTAAAAACTAAATAGTGAATCAGTTTTTGAGATGAGCTTGTACCAAACACACACACAAGCTCCTGCACATACACACACTTTAATGAGCAAATATTTTAACTGTAACAGTTATTACTTGTTGGAATGTCTCAGACTAACCAGCATATACAAGCAGTCTTCACTTTAGCATTTTTGAACAACTAACGGCAGCCTGAATCTTTATGCTTTAATAGAACAGATAAAAATACCCACTAGCCCGACTATATGAATCCGGAAACTTTAATAGCCCAAATTTAATACATATCACTAGCCCCGGGCTGTCGGGCTAGGGGTTAGCGTCAAGACTGTAAAAGCAATAACAATTCTTCAAATATTGATACTTGTCTTCTTTTGAACAAATCTGCCATGATGGGTAGTTAATTGGGATAGCTTAACACACAACCAATTAAGGATGACTGTGATGCAGGTGAAAGTTTCACCCATATGAATATTAAGCCAATGGACATTTGACCAGGGACACTTATTTTAATTCAAAGTAAATGTTTTCTTAGCAGTGTTAATAGTCATGTCAACATATCACATGTTATGTTAAATGATTACATGACAACATTGTATGTGTAGCAACTTAAACCACCATCCATTTTATTATATTTCTGAATGTGTAGGATATTTTTTAATGTAAGTGTATGAAGTAGACACACATCTGAAGTATCTTTATTTTATTTTTTCAAAGAACATAGTTATGTAACTGTGGTGATGTATAATATTTATTGCAAGAGTTAATAAAATTCCAGGTGTAGAAATCTTGAGCTTCATGCAGCATTAGATACTCAGCACAGTATCCCAGTTTCTGTTGACACTGTGAAGTGTGATATTCCTGAAAAAAAGTTTCTACATGTATTACATGTAGTTATAACAATAAACCATTCAATAACATTTAAATACAGCAAAGTTATCTGTTTTAAAATAATTGTTCTTTTTAAAGACAAGTATTTTACCAAATGCCATCAAACTTCTAATTTGCCCAAACTTAACAAATAAGATATTTTTCCACACCCCACCCGCTCTAGCATGTTTCTTTTTTATCTATTTTAAACACAATAAAATCGAAATAAAGCTTAAACATGAACGACAATTATATCAAAGATACTAAGCTAATAAAAAATTACAGAAAATATCATACCATATAGGTTATATCTGCAAATTATTGGGAAATTATAATTGCTTCAACATAGAACTGTAATGCAGACGCACTGCAGTAGATTATCGAGTACCCCCCACGACCTCACTAAATCCAATCAGAGTTGTCTCCCTTAAAATAATGTCGAAAAGGTCAATGGTGTATACAAAACATTCTGTTAAAAAAATCAACATATGAATTAATTGCCTTGCAAGATTCAATTGAAGTTGATTGGTATTTAATTACCCTGTCTCAGTTTATCAGTTGAATTAAACATTGTGTGGTAAATTTTATGTGTATTTCTCATTTGTGTGTTCCGATTTATTACTCATCTAAAACTCATAACCAAACAAATAGATTGAATACAGTAGAAGTTGACCATGGTACAAGTTAACCACCATGCAAGTTTACCAAAATACTTACTAGTTGACCAAAGTAAGAGTTGGCTTGGGCAGAAGTTGACTATAAAACCTAGCTCTTAAACTCACAGTTTTTTGTGTTGGAAATTCACGCTCTTCAGTTATGACACATTTGTCTGTAATACTTGTGAATGCTGAATAGGTTATAGAAATGTAGACATTCTATGCTCAACTTACCCAATTTCATTTATAAACATGAAACTTTTAATTTGTTCAAGGATAATAAGACTTTGAAGCTTTTTAACCAGGTTTTCCGAAGGAAAAAACTGGTTATTAGATTGGCGAATGCGGGCGGGCTGGCAGGCTGGCTGGCGGGCGGAACAAGCTTGTCCGGGCCATAACTTTGTCGTTCATTGTGAGATTTTAAAATCATTTGGCACATTTGTTAACCATCATTAGACGGTGTGTCGCGCGAAAAAATTACGTCAATATCTCCAAGGTCAAGGTCACACTTTGAGTTCAAAGGTAAAAAATAGCCATAAATGAGCTTGTCTGGGCTATAACTATGTCATTCATTATGAGATTTTAAAATCATTTGGCACATTTGTTCACCATCATGGGACGGTGTGTCGCACGAAAGAATCACGTCAATATCTCCAATGTCAAGGTCGCCACGACTAAAAATAGATTTATTTTAAAACAAACTTACAAAGGGGGTTAATTTTGTTTGTTCATTTCAAAAGTTCAGTTTGAGTTGTCTCCCTTTATCAGATTTTTTTCACAATGAAAACCTGGTTTTGTGACAATTTTGTCCCTTGTTAAGTTATTTGATAGGGTAAAGAATAACAAGTGGAAAGAAATGTTTGTCAATTGTATCATACACATGTACATAATTATTATTACCAATGCTGGCCTTTTCCTGGCCATTTTGGGAAAAAAGCAATTTCCAGAATAGGATTTTTTCGCCCAAACGTCTCCTGATTTGGGAAAACCAATTTAATATAACTCTATAATAATTCAAATTAGGAGAACAAAGTCATATTTGTTATATGCAGCCTGACATTAAATGACTTTTATCACATTTCACAGACCTGTGTCACCCATTTTGTTTCAGGAACCTGCAGGCAGCAATATGCTCCTACTATGACTACCAACCCAGTGAACGACTCCCGAAGCTGACCTTTTTAAAAGATGTAACCATAGGTGAGGGGGAAGCGGTGCCTCCTAACACAACATTTACAAAAACCTGGAAACTCGGGAATTCTGGTAAAAGTTTTATGGCTTATTATCCCCCGCCATAGTCGGAGAGATATTGTTTTGGCGTTGTCCGTCTCTCCGTCAGTCTGTCCGGCTTTTTTGTGTCCGGAGCCATATCTTGGAAGTGCTTTGGCGGATTACATTGAACTTAGTATGAGTATATATATGGATAAGAGGATACTGCACACCAAATGGCATTGTACACCATCTATTAATAACGGAGTTATGGCCCTTTGTATCTTGAAAAAATGCTTTTTTTGTGTCCGGAGCCATATCTTGGAAGTGCTTTGGCGGATTTCATTGAAAATTGGTATGAGTATACATATGGATAAGAGGATGATGCACGCCAAATGGCATTGTACACCATCTGTTAATAACGGAGTAATGGCCCTTTGTATCTTGCAAAAAATGCTTTTTGGAGTGTCAAATATAACACTTTAGTGTCCAGAAGCATATTGGCGGGGGATATCAATTCAACGAATTTGCTTGTTTGTTTATGTTTTTGTGCTTTATATGCAATGTATACCTTTTATTTAGCCCAGAGTTGGTAGGGTGAAATTAATTTTTAACAAAATATTATTTTCAAAAGCATTTTTATGCCCCAGGATCAAATGATCATGGGTATATTGTTTTTGGCCTGTATGTCTGTCATTGTATGTGTCTGTCTGTCTGTCTGTCACAAACTTTAGTGAAAAGTCAAGGTCATCTTTCAAGGTCAAAAAAACAAATCCACGGGAAGTAATAAGCTTTGAAGGGAGATAATAATCTGTACGGTACCTACCGCAGTAGGGGGCATTGTGTTTCTAACAAACACATCTCTTGTTTAAGTTGACACTTCTGTTTTATGCTGTGTATCTTTATTATTAAGCTGATTCCTATTATAATTCTAGTGAATCCATTGCCAACAAAGCCTTGATTATCATCTGTGAGTGTTTTGTTTGCTAAGCATAACAATGGCAAAAATGCGTAGGACCTTAGGACGGCGTTTGAGACATCAGTATACTGGCAGTCTTCTAAAATGCGAGACTTATAACAAAAGTAATTCTGCACCTGATCAAGTTTAATGACCAGAACACTGGCCTTCTTGAAATGTTAAAAGTGTCAGGTTGATGTTGTAGGCAGTTAAATGAAGTTAAATTTAGTAATTCTCAGGTATAACAAAACCTTGTGGCCAGTCTTGGATGTGAGACTGTCACTTTTAACGACACATACAGTTATTTACTATGTATAACACTCGACCATGTATAACCTGCAATGTTTTTTTTTAATAAAGCAAAAATGGAGAAAAACGATTTCAAGACAACAAAAAATGGCAACTGTTATGATTATTGTGGATAACATCTTGAGTTCTTTTGCAATTAAGGATAGCATGGTATTACTGTTTAACGTATACTAACTATTTAAATAAAAACTTGGAGGTAATCCGTATCGGGCTTTATTGATTAGAGGGGGCAATCATGTGACAAACAAGATGGCGATGTCCATGCAGAGAGGGGTATTTTAGCGCAGCTGTATAATCAAAGTGCTTCTACCTACAACTTTGAAACTTCAAATGTAGCTGCACCTTGATGAGTTCTACAAGCCACACCCATTTTCGGGTCACTAGGTCAAAGGTCACTTTGACCTCTAATATAAAACTTCTGACAAGCTTTCATTTATTCAAAACTGCACCTGCAGCCGAGCGTTGGCACCCGCTATGCGGTGCTCTTGTTACCAGTTGTATTTTGTATACCCTTATTTACTAATATTAATTGTTTAAATGCCGCTCATTTTCCAACCATATCAGCAAGATAGTGATAAGCAGTCATTTCATAATGCAATTCGTGTAAATCTTGTCTTGACTTGCTGCGAATTTTCTTAGTGGAGCTGTAATTAGGTCACCCGCTAAGAATTTTTGCAGCGAGAAATCAAGGCATAGAGGGAATGTTAATACAAAATAAAAGCTAATGAAATGAAGGATATAAAACGGCGATAAATACCTGTCGAGACATGGACATCTCATTTTTAGCTCACCTGAGGTGTGCTCATGGTGAGCTTTTGTCTGTCATGCGGCGTCAACATTTGCCTTGTGAACACTCAAGAGGCCACATTTATTGTCCGATCTTCATGAAACTTGGTCAGAACATGTGTCCCATTGATACCTCGACTGAGTTCAAAACTGGGTCAAAAACTAGGTCACTAGGTCAAAAAAAAGAAAAACCTTGTGAACAATGTAGAAGTCACATTTGATGCCCAATCTTCATGTAACTGTGTCAAAATTCTTGTCTTAATGATATGTTGGTTGAGTTGAAAAATGGTTCCAGTCTGTTGAAAAATATGGCCGCCAGGGGGCGGGGCAGTATTCCCTAAATGGCTATAAAGAAACCTTGTGAACACTCTAGAAGTCACAATTTTAGCCCAATCATCATGAAACTTGGTCAAAACATTGGTTCCATTGATATCTCCGACAAGTTCGAAAATGGTCCAGATCCGTGAAAAAACATGGCCGCCAGGGGGTGGGGCAGTTTTCTCTATATGTATATAGTGAAAACATGTGAACACTCTAGAAGTCACATTTTTGGTCCAATGTTCATGAAATTTGGTCAGAACATTTGTTTTCTGGATACGGCGGTTGAGTTAAAAATGGTTCTGATCGGTAAAAAAACATGGCCGCAAGGGGGGGTCATTTTCCTTATATTTATATAGTAAAAAAAGCTTGTGAGCACTCTAATTTTGGCCTAATCATCATGCAATTTTGTCTAAAGATCGATTTTATAGATATCTCTGACAAGTTCAAAAATGGTCATGATGGGTGGAAAAACATGGCCGCCAGGGGGTGGGGCAGTTTTCTCTCTATATATAGTGAAAACATGTGAACATTCTGTAAAAGAAAGATAACCTGTACATACTTTTAATACCAGTAGTTAACTCCCTTGTTAAAACCTTGTTAACACTCTAGAGGCCACATTTATTGTCCAATCTTCATGAAATTTGGTCAGAAGATTGGTCTCAATGTTATCTTGGATGAGTTCGAAAATGGTTACGTTTGCTTGAAAAACATGGCTGTCAAGGGGCAGGACATATCCTTATATGGCTATATTTGGCTATAGTAAAATCTTGTTAACACTCTAGAGGCCAGATTTGTTGTCCTATTTATTAAACTTGGTCAGAAGATTCATTAAAATAATATCTTGGAAGAGTTCAAAAATGATGCTGGTTGGTTGAAAAACATGGCCGCCAGGGGGCGGGGCATTTTTCCTTATAGTTATATGGCTATAGTAAAACCTTGTTAACACTCTAGAGGCCACATTTATTTTCCGATCTTCATGAAACTTCGTCTGAAGATTTTTCCCAATGATATCTTGGATGTTTTCGAAAATAGTTTTGGTTGCTTTAAAAACATGGCCACCAGAGGGCGGGGCATTTTTATGCCCCCCTTCAAAGAAGAGGGGGTATATTGCTTTGCACATGTCGGTCGGTCCATACACCAGGTGGTTTCCGGATGATAACTCAAGAATGCTTAGGCCTAGGATCATGAAACTTCATAGGTACATTTATCATGACTCGCAGATGACCCCTATTGATTTTGAGGTCACTAGGTCAAAGGTCAAGGTCACTGTGACCCGAAATAGTAAAATGGTTTCCGGATGATAACTCAAGAACGCTTATGCCTAGGATCATGAAACTTGATAGGTAGATTGATTCAGTCTTGCAGATGACCCCTATTGATTTTCAGGTCTCTAGGTCAAAGGTCAAGGTCACGATGACCCAAAATAGTCAAATGGATTCCGGATGATAACTCAAGAACGCTTATGCCTAGGATCATGAAACTTGATAGGTACATTGATCATGACTGGCAGATAACCCCTATTGATTTTGAGGTCACTAGATCAAAGGTCAAGGTCACAGTGACCCGTAATAGTAAAATGGTTTCCCGATGATACCTCAAGAAAGCTTATGGCTAGGATCATGTAACTACATAGGTACATTGATCATGACTCGCAGATGACCCCTATTGATTTTCAGGTCACTAGGTCAAAGGTCAAGGTCACAGTGACAAAAAACATATTAACAAAATGGCTGTCACTACAACTGAGAGCCCATATGGGGGGCATGCATGTTTTACAAACAGCCCTTGTTCCTTATATGGCTATATATGACTTTAGTAAAACCTTGTTAACATTCTTGAAAAACATGGCTGCCAAGGGGCGGGGCATTTTTCCTTATTTGGCTATATATGGCTATAGTATAATCTTGTTAACACTCTAGAGTCTAGAGGCCACATTTATTGTCCGATCTTCATGAAACTAGGTCAGAAGATTAATCCTAATAATATCTTGGACGAGTTCAAAATGATGCTGGTTGGTTGAAAAACATGGCTGCCAGGGGGCGGGGCATTTTTCCTTATATGGCTATAGTAAAACCTTGTTTTGTTGAAAAATGTGGCTGCCAGGGTGTTCACTAGTCATGAAAGTTGGTAAAAACATTTTGTTTTTATGACATCTTGGGCTGCACAGAACAGGTCAGTTCCTTTGAATCTCAGGTGAGCGACTTTGGGCCTTTCAGGCCCTCTTGTCACATGATTACCACCCCCCCCCCTGTTGGTGGTTCTGTCCATTTACATATTTGACTCAAAAGGTGAGGAGGTGTGGCCGCCAGGCTGCCAGTTGAAATTCTGCAGTGGTGACAACCTGGCCTCCACAGACCGGGTGCTGGTGGACGCCCTGCCGCCTCACAGCACAGCTGAGATCAGTGTGGTGATGCGGTCCCCTGCAGAGGACGGCACATACCAGGCACAGTGGAGAATGTGCACTGCCACTGGTTTGTTCTTTGGAGGTAACAGTCCAGCTGATGTGGTGTTCATTTGTTATTGTCTGTTAGTCTGCAAAGTCATCTTTTTGTTGGGGGGGGGGATAGCATATAGGCCACGTTTTGGGGAAACTAGGCTTAATGCAAGGAAGGAAAAATGTTAGCCTGGGCAGTCTGTAGATAAAACATCCTTTTTGCCGAGGCAGGAATATAGAAGAGACTTTATTTAAACGAAAAATTCAATCAAAGGGATGTGTTGTTCCTGATAAGCCTGTTTTGACTGCACAATGCATTAAAGGTTTCCCAGAATGTGGCTAATATAGTTATTGCCCTCTGTCTTTCTGTAGTTATTGCCCGCTGTCTTTCTGTCGATGGCAGGTATTGCCCTCTGTCTTTCTGTAGTTATTGCCCTCTGTCTTTCTGTCGATGGCAGGTATTGCCCTCTGTCTTTCTGTAGTTATTGCCCTCTGTCTTTCTATCGATGGCAGGTATTGCCCTCTGTCTTTCTGTAGTTATTGCCCTCTGTCATTCTGTCGATGGCAGGTATTGCCCTCTGTCTTTCTGTCGATGGCAGGTATTGCCCTCTGTCTTTCTGTAAATGGAAGGTAAAGTAGATTTTACTACCGTATTTTACCATGCATAGCGCGCGGTTTTTTACCTTCAAATTTCAAAATAAAAATTCAGTGCGCGTAATACATTGACACAACGCTTTCCTGGTTGCTAAATTGCAAAAAATCCATTTCGTAATCGTAAATCTTCACAATTGCCGCCATTTTTGTTATTGCAGAAAACTACACCCTATAATGTTATAGACTGAAGGGGCCGTTGTCGAAACAACATATAGCGGGAAAGGTTAGGAATGAACGGGGTAGTAACAGTTTTGACAAAAATTAAAAGATGAAAAAAATGTCTTTGTTGGTGTTTTCACACTTCTTCATTGATTGTTCATTAAAAAAATCGAGCTATATCGATCCCCGTGCGTCGCGGTATTGTTTGTTAAAGTTTTTGTTGTCATGAAAACTCGTTGATTTACAACGCAAAACGTCTTATTTGAACTGAGGCTAATTATTTCAATCATATTTTTCAACTTCGCTTTTGCTTTATTTTTATAATTTAATCCAAAGTTTAATGTTAGCAATTCCGAAAATTTGCACTCTATGTGAATTGACAGTTTGACGTCATCAAAGGAAAGCCGCTTCCTGTCTGAAGCAATAAAGCGACAAGTTTCTCGCCGACAAAATTGGCTTCCTTTGTCTAGCAATCAACATGCCGAACCAATTGTGTGTTTGTTCCTCAATGGCAATCGTCCAATTAAATAATAGCACGTGCAAAGCTCCGCCTTCGAACCTTTTGAAGAGAACGGAGGTGGAGTTCAACGGTTAATTGAGCAAGTGTATTACGTAGGTTGAGTTCCGATTTGCCGAAATTACTCGGCCCTAAGCATTGAAACGACGAATACGTTTATCAATCATTTTCCGATCTCTGCATAAATATGCTACTGTGCGAGTATACTACGTAGGTTACAAACCAACAATAGAGATATAGACTCGTTTTATTTTCTTTCAATAGAGACAAACAAATGATATTTGTCAAATGGCTTTACGCCAATAACGCCAACTGTATGGAATTGAGCGTTCGGGTGTATTGTTTGTCTCACTATAATATCAACTAGACGCAGTGAAGGCGCGAAATACCGGGTCAAACTGGATTTAATGGGGAGCATCTCTTAATGGGGAAATATTTAAGTCGATGAAAAATAAAATGGGATCCACGGACGATTTGCGTAAAATTGGACATTGCGATGTTGCGGGTCTGCAGAAGAAGATGTCATACGATGTTGTGAGCGGCAGGTAATGAAAATGTTACACTGTTCAAATGTGAGTAATAGGTAATGGTGGTTCGAATTTAACGCGCAGGGGTCTTGAAAAAACACGCGCAGTGCGCAGCAATAAGGACATATCGGTGTTCACGAGAGAATAATCTTAAAAATTATCAAAAAATATAGTGCTATGCAACCCATGCTCCTGATCGTAAAAACGCTCCCTACTTTAAAACAAAAAATTAAGCGCCCGAAAAACTCAGATTAAATGATTGCGCAATATAAAAATGGCGGCCATTTTCGGCCAAATTTTCGGGTTTTTGGTCTTGAATTCTTTTTTTTCTCCATTTTGGCTTTAAAAAATCGCATGCGCGTTATACATGGTAGCGCGTTATACATGGTAAAATACGGTATTTTGTTTATTGGTAAACTCCTGCTACATTTCAGGGATACTTTGATAACCTTTGCAAAAGTTTACCATTCCTGATAATTGAGCCTATTACCAACACTTGTGGCTTAAATATTTGGAGCCTAACACAGTTGTTGCTTTATGCCAATAATGTAATCAGACCTCACTTTAAACTTGCCCTTTATAAAGCTTGGACTGAAATATACAAAACATCTGTTATAAGTCCCCTACAGGTGAAACCGCAGAGTGATTTATGGTTTGCGCTCTATGTGTCTGTCTGTCACACTTTTTTGGATCCTACAATAACTTTAAAAGTTCTTCATATTTTTAACCAGGTTTTCCGAAGGAAACTATGTCATTCATTGTGAGATTTTAAAATCATTTGGCACATTTGTTCACCATCATGGGACGGTGTGTCGCACGAAAGAATCACGTCAATATCTCCAATGTCAAGGTCGCCACGACTAAAAATAGATTTTTTTTAAAAACAAACTTACAAAGGGGGTTAATTTTTTTTGTTCATTTCAAAAGTTCAGTTTGAGTTTTCTCCCTTTATCAGATTTTTTTTCACAATGAAAACCTGGTTTTGTGACAATTTTGTCCCTTGTTTGTTTATGAAACATGGACAGATGGCAATATGGAGATTATACACGTCATTTTATTTTGTTCCTACTTTTAAGATTTTTAGTTGCTATGGCAACAAATAGACTAGAAATATTGCTGAAAATGATGGATCCTGCGATGACTTTAAAAGTTCTTCATATTTTTTCATGAAACTTGAAACATGGATACATGTAGATGGCAATATGGAGATTATGCACGTCATTTCATTTTGTTCCTACATGTAGAATTCTGGTTGCTATGGCAACAAATAAACTACAAGTATTGCTGAAAATAGTGGATCCTGCGTAGGTAGGGGACTTTAATTGCTTGGCAATAGTTTTGTTGATAATTGATTTTGATTACTGGTATATAATTTTGTTCTCTTGCATTAAAACCCCTTCCATCAGACATTTGATTCTTAGTCAGTTGTTTCGTATGGCCATCTCTAATACGGCCACTGTTTAAACTTCACCTTCTTTGGCTCTTGGTTAAAAAAATATGTTTTTTGTAGCACCAACACAGCTTCCTACAATAGTTGAATATAACTGTGACCTTGGCCTTATTTGTACTTTAAATAAAAGAAACTGACAAAACTCGTTAAACTCAAAATCTAAGGGGCAATCTTATATCAATGGGCAATGTGGTTTTATTAACCAGGTTTTCCGAAGGAAAAAACTGGTTATTAGATTGGCGAATGCGGGCTGGCTGGCGGGCTGGCTGGCGGGCGGGCGGAAAAAGCTTGTCCGGGCCATAACTTTGTCGTTCATTGTGAGATTTTAAAATCATTTGGCACATTTGTTAACCATCATTAGACGGTGTGTTGCGCGAAAAAATTACGTCAATATCTCCAAGGTGAAGGTCAAACTTTGAGTTCAAAGGTAAAAAATAGCCATTAATGAGCTTGTCTGGGCTATAACTATGTCATTCATTATGAGATTTTAAAATCATTTGGCACATTTGTTCACCATCATGGGACGGTGTGTCGCACGAAAGAATCACGTCAATATCTCCAATGTCAAGGTCGCCATGACTAAAAATAGATTTATTTTAAAACAAACTTACAAAGGGGGTTAATTTTGTTTGTTCATTTCAAAAGTTCAGTTTGAGTTGTCTCCCTTTATCAGATTTTTTTCACAATGAAAACCTGGTTTTGTGACAATTTTGTCCCTTGTTATATTTCAAACATTGATTTTTTAAGAAATTTAAAAAATTCTTGACTTGAAGATTCATTTCAGTAAGATTGCAAGGTGGTCAATTACAGTCCTTGCTTTTTTTGCTTACCTGATTGCTCAGGTAAGCTTTTGTGACCGATCTATGTCTGTCGTATGTCCGTCCGTCCGTTAACATTTGCTCGTAAACACTCTAGAGGCCACATTTCGTTCCATCTTCATGAAACTTGGTCCGAAGCTTTGTCCCAATGAAATCTCGGCCAAGTTCGAAACTGGGTTGTGCCGGGTCAAAAACTAGGTCACTAGGTAAAAAAAAGAAAAACCTTGTAAACACTGTAGAAGTCACATTTCATGCCCAATCTTCATGTAACTTTGTCAAAATTTTTATCTTAATGATATCTTGGTTGAGTTCAAAAGTGGTTCCGATCCATTATAAAACATGGCCGCCAGTGGGCGGGGCAGTTTTCCTTATTTGGCTCTAGAGAAACCTTGTAAACACTCTAGAAGTCACAATTTTTGCCCAATCATCCTGAAAGTTGGTCAAAACATTGGTTCAATTGATGTCTAGCATGAGTTCGAAAATGGTCCAGATCGGTCAAAAAACATGGCCGCCAGTTGGCAGGGCATTTTTCTCTATATGTATATAGTGGCAGTTTTCCCTATTTGGCTATAGAGAAACCTTTGGCTATAGAGAAACCTTGTCAATACTCTAGAAGGCACAATTTTTGCCCAATCATCATGAAAGTTGGTCAAAACATTGGTTTTATTGCTATCTCGGACGAGTTTGAAAATGGTCGGGATCAATGAAAAAACATGGCCCCCAGTGGGCCGGGCTTTTTTCTCTATATGTATATAGTGGAAAAATGTGAACACAGCAGAAGTCACATTTTTGGCCCAATTTTCATGAAACTTGCTCAGAACATTTGTTTCCTTGATACGAGAGTTGAGTTAAAAAATGGTTCCGGTCAGTTGAATAACATGGCTGCTGGGAAGGGGGCAATTTTCTCATTATGCCACCCCCCCCCCCCTTTCGAAGAAGAGGACCAGGCTTTTTCCGCTCCATTTTGGGAAAACGCCACACTGGAATTTTGGGAATTTCGCGTCGTGAAAACCCCCATTTTGGGAAAAAAATTAATCGCAAAATTGGCTCAATTGGGAAAAATTATTGCATATAAATAGTGTTTCTTATATTTCAAAGAAGCCGTTAACTGGTAAATAACGACTATTTGGATAACTTATTATTAAAATTTTACAAAATATTATGAACATGTGTGATAAGTGCAGGTTTTTTAATCTTAATTTGGTGAAAAGGCTTGGCCTTTTATTAGGTGAGAAAAATCGCGCGAAGCGCCGGATTTTGAGGAAAATAAGGAAAGTCTTAAATAATCATTTACATATTTTACAGTTTTTAAAACAAATTCAAGGCAACAGATAATTTAATTATGCAATACTTTCTATTTTCTACACCGGATCAGGTCAACTTATATATTTTAAGGTTAAAAAAAAAAAAAAAAAAAAAAAAGTTTTTTTGTTTTTTTTTCAATTGGGATTTTTTTTTCAATTGGGAAAAAAACAACCAGATTTGCATTGGGAATGGGGCCGAATTTCGGACCCGTGGCATAGGGCGGAAAAAGCCTGAGGACTTATATTGTTTTGCTCATGTCGGTCCTTCCGTCCACCAGATGGTTTCCGGATGATAAATCAAGAGCGCTTATGCCAAGGATCATGAAACTTCATAGGTTCATTGATCATGACTCACAGATGACTCCTATTGATTTTCAGGTCACTAGGTCAAAGGTCAAGATCACGGTAACCCAAAGCAGTAAAATGGTTTCCGTATGATAACTCAAAAACGCTTATGCCTAGGATCATGAAACTTCATAGATACATTGATCATTACTCGCAGATAACCCCTATTGAATTTCAGGTCACTAGGTCAAAGGTCAAGATGACCCAAAATAGTAAAATGGTTTCAGGATGATAACTCAAGAACACTTAGGCCTAGGACCATGAAACTTCATAGGTGAAATGATCATGACTCACAGATGACCCTATTGATTTTCAGGTCACTAGGTCAAAGGTCAAGGTCACGGTGACCCGAAATAGTAAAATGGTTTCCAGATGATAACTCAAGAACGCTTATGCCTAGGATCATGAAACTTCATAGGTATATTGATCATGACTCGAAGATGACCCCTATTGATTTTCAGGTCACAAGGTCAAAGGTCAAGGTCACGGTGACCTGAAATAGTAAAATGGTTTCTGGATGATAACTCAAGAATGCTTATGCCTAGGATCATGAAACTTCATAGGTGCAATGATCATGACTCGCAGATGACCCCTATTGATTTTCAGGTCACTAGGTCAAAGGTCAAGGTGACCTGAAATAGTAAAATGGTTTCTGGATGATAACTCAAGAACGCTAATGCCTAGGTTCATGAAACTTCATAGGTATATTGATCAAGACTCGCATGACCCATATTGATTATCAGGTCACTAAGTCAAAGGTCAAGGTCACAGTGCCAAAAAACATGTTCACACAATGGCTGTCAAGGTCATGGTGACTCAACTTATAAAAATGGTTTCCGGATGATAACTCAAGAATGCTTACGCCTAGGATCATGAAACTTCATAGGTACATTAATCATGACTCCCAGATGAAATAATGATGAAACTTGACCATGATGTTTGTCTGGACAATATTAAGGCCAAGTTTGACATTTGGTAAAGATTGAATGAACCGACTCCTCTCAGGTGAGAGAACTAGGGCCATCTTGGCCCTCTTGTTTCTATGTTTTTTACTAATCCCTGTCCTGATTTCAGTGATTTTCAGTATTATTTTGTTTATTTTCTTCATTTCAGAGACTATTTGGGTGATTGTGCGAGTAGCAGAAGGTGGTTTGCTAGGTGTGACTCAACAGTTATCCCGGTTTGGAAGTGACTTTGTGCAAAATCCCTACCCAGTAAGTGGTGCAAACCCATTCCTATCTCCCAGTAAATCAAACCAATCTGACACTGACAGTGCACACATGCGATCAGCTTTCCATTCCCCCAACAATTCTCTTGTGGCACAACATGGGAGCCCGTACATTGACCAACTAAGCCCAAGTCCAACTCTGACCTCACATCAAGGGTCCAATGGCGTAAATACACCTGCCAGATCTCTCTTTCAGGTATGAACAAAGTTTTGTTAAATACGAAAAAAAATTAGACATTTATTTTTAAATAATATTTATATTTTAGAGACATTTTGTTTTGTATAATATTTATATCTTTGTAAACATTTATTTTTAGCTCACCTGTCACGAAGTGACATAGTGTGCTTATGTGACCGTGTGATGTCCGGTGTCCGTTGTGTGTGCGTGTTTGCGTCCGTCCGTCAACAATTTGTTTGTGTAGACAGTAGAGGTCACAGTTTTCATCCAATCTTTATAAAATTTGGTCAGAATGTTTATCTTGATAAAATCTGGGTTTGGATGGTATTTGGGTCATCTGGGGTCAAAAACTAGGTCACTAGGTCAAAAACTAGGTCACATAATAGGTCAAATAATAGAAAAACCTTGTGTAGACAATAGAGGTTGCAGTTTTCATCCAATCTTTATGAAATTTGACCAGAATGTTTATCTTGATGAAATCTGAGTTGAGATTGTGTTTGGGTCATCTGGGGTCAAAAACTAGGCCACTAGGTCAAATAATTGAAAACTCATCAACAATTTGTTTGTGTAGACAGTAGAGGTCACAGTTTTCATCCAATGTTTATGAAATTTGGTCAGAATATTTATCTTAATGAAATCTGGCTTGGATTTGTATTTGGGTCCTCTGGGTTCAAAAACTAGGTCACTAGGTCAAAAACTAGGTCAAATAATAGAAAAACCTTGTGTAGACAGTAGAGGTCACAGTTTTCATCCAATCTTTATGAAATTTGGTCAGAATGTTTATCTTGATGAAATCTGGCTTTGGGATGTATTTGGGTCATCTGGGGTCAAAAACTAGGTCACTAGGTCAAAAACTAGGTCAAATAATCGAAAAACCTTGTGTAGACAATAGAGGTCGCAGTTTCCATCCAATCTTTATGAAATTTGGTCAGAATGATTATTTTGATGAAATCTGGGTTGGAATTGTATTTGGGTCATCTGAGGTTGAAAACTAGGTCACTAGGTCAAATAATAGAAAAAACGTCAACAATTTGTTTGTGTAGACAGTAGAGGTCATAGTTTTCATCTAATCTTTATGAAATTGGGTCAGAATGTTTATCTTGATGAAATCTGGGTTGAGATTGTATTTGGGTCATCTGGGGTCAAAAACTAGGCCACTAGATCAAAAACTAGGTCACAAGGTGAAATAATAGAAAAACCTTGTATAGACAAAAGAGGTCGCAGTTTTCATCCAATCTTTATGAAATTTGATCAGAATGTTTATCTTGATGAAATCTAGGTTGGGATTGTATTTGGGTCATCTTTGGTCAAAAACTAGGTCACTAGGTCAAAATCTAGGTCACATAATAGGTTAAAATAAGAGAAAAACCTTGTGTAGACAATAGAGGTGGCAGTTTTCATCCAATCTTTATGAAATTTGGTCAGAATGTTAATCTTGATAAAATCTGGGTTGCGATTGTATTTGGGTCATCTAGGGTCAAAAACTAGGTCTCAAGGTCAAAAACTAGGTCAAATAATAGAAAACCTTGTGTAGACAGTAGAGGTCACAGTTTTCATCCAATCTTTATGAAATGTGGTCAGAATGTTTATCTTGATGAAATCTGGGTTGGGATTGTATTTGGGTCATCTGGGGTCGAAAACTAGGTCACTTGGTCAAAAACTAGGTCAAATAGTTAAAAACATTGTGTAGACAGTAGAGATCACAGTTTTCATCAAATCTTTATGAAATTTGGTCAGAATGTTTATCTTGATAAAATCTGGGTTGGGATTGTATTTGGGTCATCTGGGGGTCAAAAACTAGGTCACTAGGTCAAAAAATAGAAAAACCTTGTGTAGCCAATAGAGGTAGCAGTTTTCATCCAATCTTTATGAAATTCGGTCAGAATGTTTATCTTTATGAAATCTGGTTTGGGATTGTATTTGGGTCATCTGAGGTCAAAAACTAGGTCACTTGGTCAAATAATAGAAAAAAACGTCAACAATTTGTTTGTGTAGACATAGTGTTTTTCCCAGGAGGGCAAAGGGGCATGGCGCATTACTTTCAAAAAGGGCATTTTAGCGCGCAGTTTAGGCAAAAAAGGGCAAAAACGTTCCATGTTATTTGCTCCACGAAGCAGTTGTGGAAAAAATAACATATAAACAAGCACATTTAATGGTAATAGATGTATTTAACTTACTATGATTTATATTAATATATTTACCTTGCAATTAACATTTAAGTTCCATGCTGTTTCAATAAACTGTACAGCACGACAAACATAATAAAGCAATATATGCATATGAATCTGATTATACACAGATCCACTAACATATAAATGAAACCATGTTTGTCTTATCCCATTTTCTAACAATAATCTCGACAGATGTTTAAAATAACATTGCGAGTAAATTGATCGCTAACAATATGCAAACTCTCGTTTCCGTGACATACATGCACCGGGTAGATTACAAATAAATAAATTATGTTGTTGCTATCTAAAACATTTTTATGCATCGTTGATTATCACAGACATTTCATTTATTCCTTCTTAATGTATAATCTCCATCGTTAGCTCGATCGTTTACGACGTTATTTGCCATTTTTGCCGAGTCACAATTTAATTCTGTATAGTCCGCCATGTTGATAAAATGTCAAATGATGTAAGCGACAGGTGCGCATAGCAACGTTAAATCGTATACGCGATTAGTATTTTGTTAAATTGGTATACGTCTCGGTAATTATTTCAATAATTAGATCTAATTATCTTAAAGACGAAATCGATAAAGAATAAATTTGTTTGTGAATTTAAAAGTAATTATGCCTAAAAAAATATGTTTTGATATAACTGAATAATGCATGCAAAGCACAATTGCCACAAGAATAACATCGAGTTTTTCATCAAATGTCTCCGAAGTAATGATTATATCGTGGAGGAGTACACATTGCCGAGCGAAAAGTGCGCTTGGTATAACATAGCCTCCGGCATTATCGATTGATACTGACACGGGGTTATTCACGCATGACTAATTCACAGCTTTGGGGCAGCCAGTAAGACCTAATCGAGCACTGTTATAGATTAAATCTGCTCAATTAAATATAGTCGATTAGACGTTGACGCCTCTCGAGTAAATCAAGCACAGTCGGAGCGTCACAGACAATCAAGGAAGCTGATTTTGCGGACCAAGTTAGATCATTAGGCAAATTTCGTGGCGAAATTTGCCTTTGAAAAAAAGGGCGCATGGCGAAATTTGCCTTTAAAAAGGGCAGCGTGGCGATCCGGGAGGGCGGCGTGGCTTTTCGCCACGCTAAAATGGCCTGGGAAAAACACTAAGACAGTAGAGGTCACAGTTTTCATCCAATCTTTATGAAATTGGGTCAGAATGTTTATCTTGATAAAATCTCGGTTTGGATTGTATTTGGGTCACCTGGGGTCAAAAACTAGGTCACTAGGTCTAATAATAGAAAAACCTTGTGTAGACAATAGAGGTCACAGTTTTCATCTAATCTTTATGAAATTTGGTCAGAATGTTTATCTTGATGAAATCTGGGTTGGGATTGTATTTGGTTAGTCAGGTGAGCGATTCAGGGTCATCATGGCCCTCTTGTTTATAATTTTCTTCACACTCAAGTTTATAAATTAATTTGGTTCTGATCTCTAAAGGCAGATTCAGTTGTTAAGAAAAATACCATTCCAGTGTTTTTATTATGGCAATTTCAGTGCCAGTATTCGACCCCATTCCCCTCAAAAAGGAGTATATATTTTTCCCCAATTTTGTAGAAAAAATCCCCAACAGAAGTTCAATTTTTATTTTTTTTATTTTTTTATTTTTAGCTCACCTGAGCACAACGTGCTCATGGTGAGCTTTTATGGTCGCTTTTTGTCCGTTGTGCGGCGTCAACATTTGCCTTGTTGACTCTCTAGAGGCCACATTTATTGTCCAATCTTCATGAAATTTGTTCAGAAGATTGGTTTCAATGATATCTTGGATGAGTTCGAAATTGGTTACATTTTCTTGAAAAACATTGCTGCTAAGCGGCGGGGCATTTTTCCTTATATGGCTATATATGGCTTTAGTAAAATCTTGTTAACACTCTAGAGGCCACATTTATTGTCTGATCTTCATAAAACTTGGTCAGAAGATTTATCCCAATAATATCTTGGACTAGTTGGAAAATGAAGCTGGTTGGTTGAAAAACATGGCCGCCAGGGGGCGGTGCATTTTTCCTTAAAATATGGCCACATTTATTTTCCGATCTTCATGAAACTTGCTCAGAAGATTTGTCCCACTGATATCTTGGATGGGTTCAAAAATGGTAACCTTTGCTTGAAAAACATGGCTGCCAAGGGGTGGGACATTTTTCCTTATATGGCTATAGTAAAACCTTGTTAACACTCTAGAGGCCACATTTATTTCCCGATTTTTGTGAAACTTGGTCAGAAGATTTGTCCCAATAATATCTTGTTATCTCAGTTGAGCCACTTTGGGCCTTTCAGGCCCTCTTGTTTTATTTTAGAAAGAACTGTCTTATGATAAATATATCTCAAATTTATTTCATTAACAACTAACAAAGTATATAACTATAATTAATATGATTTTTTATTAGCTCACCTGATTGCTAAGGTGAGCTTTTGTGACCGGTCTTTATCCGTCCGTCCGTCGTCCGTCAACATTTGATTGTTATTACTCTAGAGGCCACATTTATTGTCCGATCTTCATGAAACTTGATCAGAAGCTTTGTCCCAATGAAATCTCGGTCGAGTTCGAAACTGGGTCGTTTCGGGTCAAAAACAAGGTCACGAGGTCAAAACAAAGAAAAACCTTGTAAACACTGTAGAAGCCACATCTCATGCCCAATCTTCATGAAACTGTGTCAAAATGTTTGCCTTGATGATATGTTGGTTGAGGTCAAAAGTGGTTTGGGTCAGTTAAATAACAAGGCCGCCAGTGGGGCGGGGCAGTTTTCTTTATTTGGCTATACAGAAACCTTGTAAACACTCAAGAAGTCACAATTTTGCCCAATCATCCTGAAAGTTGGTCAAAACATCGGTTATATTGATATCTCGGATGAGTTGAAAATGGTCCAGATCGGTGAAAAAACCTGGCCGCCAGTGGGCGGGGCATTTTTCTTTATATGTATATGGTGAAATATGTGAACACTCTAGAAGTCACATTTTTGGCCCAATTTTCATGAAATTTGGTCAAAATGTTTGCCTTAATGGTATGTTGGTTGAGTTCAAAAGTGGTTTCGGTCCGTTGAAAACATGGCTGCCAGTGGGCGGGGCAGTTTTCCTTATTTGGCTATAGAGAAACTTTGTAAACACTCTAGAAGTCACAATTTTTGCCCAATCATCATGAAAGTTGGTCAAAACAATTGTTTCATTGCTATCTCGGACGAGTTCGAAAATGGTCCAGATCGGTGAAAAAACCTGGCCGCCAGTGGGCGGGGCATTTTTCTCTTTATGTATTAAGTGAAAACAGGTGAACACTCTAGAAGTCACATTTTTGGCCCAATTTTCATGAAATTTGGTCAGAACATTTTTTCCTTGAAACAAGAGTTGAGTTCAAAAATGGTTCTGGTCAGTTGAATAACATGGCTGCTGGAGTGTAAACACTCTAGCATTCACATTTCTTAAGCATTCTTTATCAAAGTTGCTGAAAGATCTCGGTCAAGTTTGATAATGAGCAAAATCACATAATAATGCCATAATTATTGCCCTTAGATTGTCCAAATTTTCATTATATTGTACAAAATCCTTGTAAACACTCTAGAGGTCACAATTTTGTTTCAGATTTTATGAATCTGGGTCATAAGATTTATTTTTGTAAGCAATTAAGTTTGATGTTTGGTAAGGAGGTTAACTGAAAATATATAGGTAACCAGGTCAAATCTTACAAAAACAATAACACTCCATACGCCATAGTTTTGGTTCAATAATGATGAAACTTGACCAGGATGTTTGTCTGGACAATATCTAGGTCAAGTTTGACATTTGGTAAAAAATTGAATTAACCGACTTTTCTCAGGTGAGCGAACTAGGGCCATCTTGGCCCTCTTGTTATTATAAAGAGTTATATTAAATTAGTTTTTCCAGAATCAGTGGACTTTTCACATGAATTGCATTTTTTTCCCATAATGGCATGGAAAAGGCCTGATCTATCTATATTGTGTCAATATTTGTTAATAAAAACATTTCAATTTGGTCCATTGTACTGATAAAAAATGCTCAAATTTGCCATTTTATCGATTTCAAAAATCCCAATTAGACTCAAATTGGCTAGGAAAACTGAGTCTGTGCATGACTGCTGAACTGTCTGAAACTAATGTTGAAAAAATAATTGATATATATAATTTAAAGGCTCTATAAAGGTCACAAATCCAATTATTATGCATATCAACTGGTCTAATTTTTACCGGTTTTCAGTTACTCTTGCATGAAAACTTCTTATAACACAGCTTAGGTACAACGTTGTCAAGAATTATGGAAGATAAACCCGTTTCATGATTGGAAGAAATGTTTACATTTTTGCAACTAACGTGATGTGTAGCCTCAGAGCCTTGACATATTCTAAAAATAGCCGAAAGAAAATTCAATTTTATTTCTATTTTAACAACTTTTTACCAGCAGAAAGTAACTTATTAGATCACTACAAACGTTTTAACCATTTAGAAGAGACCTACTTTGTGAATGATACCGGAAAACATTAAAAGTCATCGTTATATTTTTGGTGACCTGAGTCACTTTCACTTTCTCTTTCGCGAGTAAACAGCAATGTAAATAAACTGATTGTTTGTAAACACAATTGACTTGGAGGACACTTTATTTTGAGCTCAAAACAAGTTGTATTGCTCATGTTTTTTAGTATTATGTCCAATAGCATATATATATTGTTTTTTGATAACCTTTATAAATAAAATATGAAGAAAATATTTAAAAATCTGTAAATAATTACGTATCTTCACCTTTATAGAGCCTTTAAGAAAAAGGACAGACACCTTCAGTTGTGAATATTACATTCATACATACATGTTTATAAATTTTATAAATCTCATTACATATAAAATGGTGAATTTTAAATATCCCCTTTTCCTAAAAAATGCCGCGTTTTTCCCCTTTGGAGGGCTCCGCCACCATTCCCATATAGGTGTAAAAAAACACTGCATTCTTTACATAGGTTCGTGCATCATGGTGGTTTTCATTTATAACTGAAACATAATTGACTTGGTTCAACTTTACCAATATAAGCCACAGGTATTTTAAAAAATAAAATGGCATTTTGTATATAAGGACCTGTGAGATAACCTGTTAATTATGGTCCTTTCATGTAAAATAAGTAATCTGGTAAAAAAGTACATCTAATTGATCCTCAGTTCACGGTCATAAGAAGTCATTTTCTGAATCTTTTTTTAAATCTTCAAAGTAAAGGATCTTCAACATTTGTAAGTATTTGTTTACAATTTGATGAGATCCTTTGGTAGTACTTACTTACAATTAAAAGACATCCTTTATGGTTTAGGGAATGGTCAAAGAAGGACTGTAGAACTACGACTGACCGATGGGTCAATAGGGACCATTAAAGCTTAGGTCAAATGTTAGTATTACACTGGCCAGCACAATTAAATCCAGGGCAGATAAACTACTATGCTGTGGTTCAACAACATAAACCGATCATGGTTTTTTTTTCCCAATGCATACATGCGAGCATTGTTTGGTCATGAAAAGCAGTTAACCGCTGCTTGAGCTGCAAGGTATTCTTTTGCAAAACAACACAATCAAAGTTCCAAACCAGCCAATCAAGCAATCTGGTTAGCAGCTATCTTGTCCGCTTATGAGACCAGGACACCTTTCTGACTATAGCAGACATGTTTCTTCCTGACCAGACTGCGCAATTAACTTGTTTAATATGTCACAGTCACAAGTGTAGTCCTAGATTAGCCTGTGCAGACAACACTCTGCTTTTATGATATTTTTCGGTTCAAGAAAGTCTCTTCTTAAAAAAAATAAATTTTGCGGAAAGTGTTGTCTTTTATTAGCCTGTGCAGATTGCACAGGCTAGTCTGGAACTACACTTTAAGCACATGCATTAAACCCCTTTTTCACAGAGCATGGCTCATATATACACCAACACAGTTTGTAATTTTACTGATATACCTGGTAATCATGTCATAAGAGTGTTAATGGTATATGGACACAAAGCTGTAAGTCATTGGTACCATAATTTGATTAGACCATAATTACACTTTATAAGTATGAAATTGGCGGCCATTAGCTACCAAACCAACAAAAGATTTTGGGTGTGAATTGTTTTGGTTATGATCATAGCCTCAAACATTAGTGTTGTTGTTAAGTTGATCACAATAACAAAGTTCATATGTTGTCTACTTTCAGGAAAGCAGTGCCAACTGCACCTCAGAAGACTGTGATACTATAGAGGAAATGTCCTAGCAGACTGCAATGACCTTGTTTGTTGATACATACTCAGCTGATTGCTCATGTTCAGATTAAAACCAAAGTGTAGGACTACCATACATGTATTTGGTGCATGAACAAACTTGCTGAAAGGTGAAGTTCAAAATCTTTGTTTGCCATTTAATTGTTTTCATGTGAACAGAATGTAAGTGTACTAAAATGAAGTTTGATCTCAAATTCTAGTTTAGCTGTCATTTTGTCTGTTCTACAATTTGTCCTTGTATTTTGCACTATGTGTAATACTTGCAAGTATCATTTATGGCAAAGGAAAACTATTTGTGTACAAGTTTGTGAACCATGAGCGCTAGTGGTTGTTTAATATTTTTCCAGTACCATGTAAGCTCTTCCTGCTATTTCTAAGGTCTGACAGACGAAACTAGGTACTCTCTTTTTATGCTTATCCATAGTGATATGAAATAATCTGTATTTCTTCATTGGTTTTGTTTTCCTTGAAATCAATATATATACGGGGCGATCTTGGAAAACCGGAAATTATTCTTGGGCATAATGTTCTAACAGACTAATCAGTGACAACTCTTTCCGCATTTTTATGTGTAAATGAGTTTTCTTCTGAACAAAAATCATGTCTAAGCAGAAAGTGTTGTCTCTGATTAGCCTGTGTGGCTAACAAGGGGCTGTAGCTTTATGTACATGCACCCAACCCTGTTTTCTCAGACCTTGGCTAATAGTTAAAGGAGCCTTATGTAGAATCCAATTCAGGTTATGTCTAAAGGCCTGTTAGTCTATCACATGTTATAGTTCAGTACCAATCAATGTTTGTGTAGAATAAACTGGCTGAAAATGAAATGCATATGAATTGTTGAATACCTAGATGCACTGAATAATGTGTATTGTTTTGAAGGATGGTTAGCAAAATGCATATAAATTAATGAAAACATGGGCATATTTAAGAATATGCATAATTGAAGTACGAGACTGGTGTATATATAGTAATTTCAAATCTACCAGATTTGAGAGTGTGTTGTAAGTAATTTTTGTTCAGTTTTCCAGATTTACAAGTAATGGCAGCTATTAATTGCATTTAAAGGGACCATCAACCACAAAGAACGAAAAAAGAAAAGTTCTAAAATACCGTATTTTTTTTACAATTATTAGTTTATATTGATTAAAAAATCACGACTGGTATATTACATTACTTAAAAAAAGTTCATATTTTCAGTATATTCAGTAATACAATTTTGCGATGTGAAATCAAAAGTACATCGCGAAAATAGGTGACATAACGATATACACACAATAAATAACGCAAGTAGATTCACTACGCATGCACAATTTGTATTCATGGGTTAACCATGTGACGATTATGATCAATCTACTTGCGTTATTTATAGTTAACTGGTAGTTACCTGGTACCTGTACCCAGTAAAATTTTATTACAGAATATACTGAAAATATGAAAACTTAACAGTTTTTCAAGTAATGTAATATACAGGTCGTGATATTTTTATCAATATAAACTAATAATTGTAAAAAAAACACGGTTATTTTATAACTTTCCTTTTTTTGTCGTTTGTGGTTGACGTTCCCTTGAAATATAGAAAGAGACTCTGACATGCCATTTCATGGCATACTTTATTGAACTGCTGCAGATATTTCATCAGTAAACAAGTCTGTGGACAGCTTACTAACACTTCTTCTGGACAAGTTTAATAAATCATGGTATGAAATTTCTTGAAGTCACCTTTAATCCCAATATCAGCAAAATAACATAACCCAATTGGTCGGTTAAAAAAAATTTATACAATGGAAACACTTAAAAAGCTGTATTACACATAGATATTACACAATACGATAAAAAATAATGATTACATACAAAATATTGTGTAGCATGTGGTGAAAAACATTAGTTTTGCTGTAGTGTGCTGGAGTCTGTTACTCAAATTATATCATGGCTGGTACGAAACCACTGGGCAGTTATTTTCTTAGCAAAAATTTGCTCCGACGGCTTGAGCACCGAATCTGCTCCTAATTGTTAGATGTTTTGCATTAGTTTGTCTATGATGTGGTGGTGGATTAACACTCTGTATTTGGACTGATAAAACCAACTGATGCTATATCCTAGACCTGCATTTTTGAACTTAATACCTTATAATGATACACTGTGCAAAGATTTACATAAAAATCAATCCTGTATAGAAGCAGAAATATTTTCATGGGAATACCTTATGAGTTATGAACTGGTATTTTGTAAAGATGCAAGCTTATGAAAGGTTAATAAAGAGATGCTGTATTACGGGCAATTTTGTAGCTTTCTAACATTTGAATGGGATATGGACACTTAAGAGCTGAATGGACACAATATTTTTTTTATAGTGCATTTATTTCAAACTTGTTTGTCAAATAACACTTCAAGCACTGTGTTTAGAATCTTTTCATGATCTTTAATGTGTTACGCTTTTCAAAATTACTTGTAAAAATCATAAAAACTCACACCACATGTTATACATTTACCTTTTCTAGGTGTTAATTTGGGTATAATAAACTTAATTTACTTTGTTTGTATATGCTGTAAAGGCATTGGTTTATAACCATGTATTTAATTGAACATTGTTGAAGCCTGTGTGAGATTGCTTTTTAACACGAGGACATACAAAAATTGTTGTATGAGTTTTTTTTCTAGATATTCAGAGGGGGGTAATATCATGATAGTCAAGATAGCGAAGGCCATGCTGATACAGGTTTTTTTTATGCCCCCCACTATAGTAGTGGGGGACATATTGTTTTTGCCCTGTCTGTTGGTCTGTCTGTTTGCGCCAACTTTAACATTTTGCAATAACTTTTGCTATATTGAAGATAGCATTTTCATATTTGGCATGCATGTATATATATGTAAATATATGTGGCCCAAATCGCTTATTTTATGAATACCCTGCAATATTGAAGATAGCAACTTGATATTTGGCATGCATGTGTATCTCATGGAGCTGCACATTTTGAGTGGTGAAAGGTCAAGGTCAATGTCATCCTTCAAAGTCAAACCTCATATAGGGGGACATTGTGTTTCACAAACACATCTTGTTTTGGCCTAATATACCCTTTATTACTTTTGTTTAATTTTAAATGACGCTCACTTTTTAGTCATATCAGAAAAAAGGTGATCAGCACTTATTTCTTATTATAATTTCCTTTATATCTCGACTTTACTACCTGCACATTTTCATAATGGAGACGTTATAAGGTCATTCCGCTAAGAAATTTTGAAGCTAGTAAAGGCGAGATATATAGCCAATATTAATATGAAACAAGGCTATTGTCAAGCAATATGGTCCCCTACCGGCTCCACTATTGTCAGAAATTCCACCATTTTCAGATTTTTGTGATTTTTTGACAATTTTTGACGTAGGAAAGAAATGAAATGACATGCATAATGTCCATATTGCAATCTATCCATGTTGCAAGTTTCATGAAAAAATATTAAGAACTTGTAAAATTATCGCAGGATCCAGAAAACCACCATTTTCAGCAGTATTTCTAGTCTTATTTGTTGCCATAGCAACCAAAATTTTTAACGTAGGAACAAAATGATATGACGTGCGTAATGTCCATATTGCCATCTATCAAGTTTCATGAAAAAATATTAAGAACTTTTAAAGTTATCGCAGGATCCAGAAAAGTGTGACAGACAGACTCATAGACAGACACAAACCAGAAGTCCCCTCCGGTGAAACCGGTAGGGGACAATAAACACTAGTAACTTTCTTGGTGATATAGCTGGAAAGTGAGCGGCATTACAAAAATTAATACTAGAGCTTTGTCACAGACTTGACGAATACCCCAACATGCCGCATTGACACAGAATATTTTGCATGTTGTCTTCACAAAAAACAGCGGACACCATGCTCAATGTTTAAAATGCACTAAGTGACCCCATGACCTAGACATCATATTAATACAACATCTTAACAAGTTTGGTGAAGATCGGATGAAAACAACTTGAATTAGAGAGGACACTTAAATTAATACGGACCGACTGACAGACAAGCTCACTCCTATATACCCCCTAAACTTCGTTTGTGGGGGTATAACAAGTACTTATGATATAAAACAGCAAAAAAATACCTGCCTTGGCATCTACGTCTACATCATGGCTATCACATGATTGTCCCCCCTAATATTGTTATCACATAGTCTAACTTCTTGCCATGGTCAGGTTCCATTTCATTGAAAAACATCCTTGGAAAGGAAGGGACACATATCCTCACTTGGCTTATTGAAACTGTACCAGCTAAAACCAAATTTAGTCCCCAGAGTTAAGAGCCCTAGGGTCTTTGGGTCCATTGTTAATGTTTCAGTGGCATTTACGAGTGTGATAATAAATCCATTCTAATTGCATTTCCAGTTTTCAATTCATGAAAATTTGATAAATCACAAATTTAGTTGCTTTATGTCAATACAATATGGAAACAAGGGCTGTTTGTAAAACATGCATGCCCCCCATATGGGCTCTCAGTTGTAGTGACAGCCATTTTGTAAATATGTTTTTTGTCACTGTGACCTTGACCTTTGACCTAGTGACCTGAAAATCAATAGGGGTCATCTGTGATTCATGATCAATGTACCTATGAAGTTTCATGATCCTAGCCATAAGCTTTCTTAAGTTATCATCGGGAAACCATTTTACTATTTCGGGTCACTGTGACCTTGACCTTTGACCTAGTGACCTGAAAATCAATAGGGGTCATCTGCCAGTCATGATCAATGTACCTATCAAGTTTCATGATCCTAGGCATAAGCGTTCTAGAGTTCTCAATGGGAAACCATTTTACTATTTCGGGTCACTGTGACCTTGACCTTTGACCTAGTGACCTGAAAATCAATAGGGGTCATCTGCTAGTCATGAACAATCTACCTATCAAGTTTCATGATTCTAGGCATAAGCGTTCTTGAGTTATCACCCGGAAACCATTTTACTATTTCGGGTCACTGTGACCTTTGACCTAGTGACCTGAAAATCAATAGGGGTCATCTGCTAGTCATGATCAATCTACCTATCAAGTTTTATGATCCTAGGCATAAGCGTTCTTGAATTATCATCCGGAAACCATTTTACTATTTCGGGTCACAGTGAACTTGACCTTTGACCTAGTGACCTCAAAATCAATAGGGGTCATCTGCGAGTCATGATATATGTACCCATGAAGTTTCATGATCCTAGGCACAAGCGTTCTTGAGTTATCATCCGGAAACCATCTGGTGGACCGACCGACCGACATGTGCAAAGCAATATACCCCCTCTTTTTCGAAGGGGGGCATAAAAATTTGTGTTACAAACACACATACTAAGCAACGAATTCAGATCATTGCGCAAAAAATAATCATTTATATGCTCCTCATCAGCACAAGTTTCAATCTTTTCATTCAAAGTATGGATGGCAAAACAAACTTATTAAAGTCAATTATCTTTTTAAAAATTAAATCATTTTTAATGTAGTTTTGATATGACGATCAAAACTTTCAGTTTTCCCTTTCAACTTAATGCCAAGACCTTAGATTGGAAGTATAGCAGACCTGTTTACCCTACCAATTGCTTTCATGAATAATATATAAATTCATGTTTTTTTAATTAACACTGGATAAATTTGTAAAGTTGGATGCATAAATATTTTGTATAATACATATATATTTTTTATGTTTCGTTTCAATAATAAACTTTTCATACACAAAATCTTCAGTGAGCTTGAACACAATAAATTTCACCAAAAACAATGACATACAAACTTTAATAAACACAAATTAATTAATGTAAGGCTTGAACACAGTGTGTTCCACTACGATGAAATTTCCCAAAGTTATTCTGCCATATGATTACACTACCAATGTCCATGGTTAATACTACCATATCCATGGTAACACTGTCAATATATATATCGACACTGCCAATATTATCCATATCCACGGTGACACTTCCATATCCATAGTTATGCTGCCATATCCATGACGACACTGCCAAACCCATGGTTACACTGCCATATCCATGGCTATCTTTGCATAGGGCTTGTATCCTTCCAGTTCAAAATCCTCCACTTTGAAATTGTCAATATCAGACACCTGTCTCTTGATAACCAATTTTGGAAATGGTCTTGGCTGTCTTGTAAGCTGCAATAGACAAGGGAACTTCATCAACACCATTTGCATTTCTATTTTTACTGATGCTAGTCCTAATTGGGTCACATTCACAAAGGCAAATGTATCTGTCTTTCCCCGATCCAGCTAGGCCTAAATTGAAGGGCGCCCTGCCCTCCCGAACCTCCGCCCTGCCCTTCCTAGCTAGGCCCCCCCTGCCCTTAATTTTTTTTTTTTTTTACATATGATGATTAATAATCTCTTATATTACAATACATTGTAATTAATTTATTCCTCATTGTAGACATTATATTTGAAATGTTTAATAATAATGGGAATAATATATTCTAACAATTATTATTAACATATAAATTAACATACAAGAGGAAGCATTCCTGAAACGCCCGTGCGCTCGAAAGTTTGACAAAATACTGCGCGTCCAAAGTGCCCTTTTGACAGAAAAGCCCCCCCTGCCCTTTTCAAATCCTAGCTGGATATATATATATATATATATATATATATATATATATATATATATATAATATATATATATTATATATGTATAAGTGAATCTGGACTAAGATTGTAAGAGTAACCACGTCAAATAACATTACTTATATTATGACGCAAAACGTCAAATTATTATAACAATGAATTTAACAGGGGCTTAAATAAATCCAATAAAAAATTGTTCTTTTTCTAACCTAGCGGAAACAGTGTCCAAATATAACTTATAAAATGGAAATATGATATTTGCTTAATGGCATTTGTCTTGTTGAGCCACGAAAATGGGGCTTAATGCACGTGTAACGTATTGTCCCAGATAAGTAAGTATTGTCCCAGATGAGAAGTCCACGAAGGCTAATCAGGGATGACTCTTTTATTTAACCATTATTTAGTTTAAAGTCTTCTTTTTTTAAATCCAATTTACTCTGGGATGACACTACCCACATGCAATAAGACCTGTTTTCCAAGAGGGCTTGCCATACGTACCTGCTCCTTCAAGGCATCTATGTGGTTCACATAAACATGAGCATCTCCAAGGGTGTGCACGAAATCTCCAGGCTGAAAATACATTCGGAATATATATTAATTGACCAGTTACTTTTTTCAGTATTTGTGCAAAAAACATTATTACCTTTTCCATATCAGTGCCCTTACAGCTTTATGATCAAAAACAATTTGTTCACACAAAATAGTTCTCAAAGTTGATGATTAGCAAAATCCTGATAATAATCCAGGATAAAGCATTTATACGTTTGCTCGCAGACAGCATTCTATTCTTGGATGAATGATTGAAGCAAAGTTGCATACACGACTTCAGCCCAACTTGAGAAACAGCAGTCAGTCAAGGGATATGACCCAAGTGACACTGTAGACAGGTGATGGTTGTTCTCAGGTGATCACTTTTACATGGTTAGTCAGTTGGCAGTATTGCTAGGTTGTTACCCCACCAAGTCAAAAGCTAATTGCTGATAATTTAATATAATCACACAATGTATTTTTATTGAATAAAACATACCCGTATGATTTAAATTCATACCTTATATTGAATTTATGAGTTTATCAACAAAAACATTTTTGTTTTTTAGCTCACCTGAGCGAGAGCTCGAGGTGAGCTATTGTGATCACTCGGCGTCCGGCCGTCCGTCCGTATACAAATTTGTAAACATCTTCTTCTACTAAACCATTGAGCCAATTTCAACTAAATTTCATGTGGAGCATCCCTAGGTCATGGGACAAAAGAATTGTTAAAAAAAATTTGATCACATAACCAAGATGGCCGCCATGAACATATATGGTAACTGAGGAGCTGCGCCATGAGCGCATGATACGCCCGTCGTTCGCCAATGAAGTAGTAAGGTAATAAATAACCCTTTGAATCATTTTTTTACTTCAGTTTATTTGTATTTGAATACATGGTTTATTTTATAAGTACATGAGCATGGAGCGCCGTCTCCTTGACATTCATACCATATCTTTTTTTGAGTATATGTATGCATTTCTTTAGAGGATATGGAGTTGAAGTAAACCTGTTATAGATATTTTGACCAATAATAAAAGAGAAATGTAGATGGGTAAGTGGTAGTGTACAATCGGAATAGAAAAAAGCTCACCTCGTTCAATTTTTCAGGGATACTATTTCAATGGAGCATAATGTATCATCTTGCAACATCAATTTAGATTGAGGTTTGTCCATAGAGCAATTAGAAGAATACACAAGTAATATCTGCAAAAATGTTTGTCAATAATGTTTGTCATAAATGAGATGGTATACTCAAGATTTATTGACTGAGAGAAATCCAGATAGCTTTATGATCTGAGAAGTATGTCTCTAGTGTGCCACATTGGAAGTTGTCAATATTTGTGAATATCAAATCAATAGTGGATCCGTAGTCATTAGTAGGATCAGTTACCACTTGTTTGTAGTCCAGCTGTTGAACCATTAGTTTGTGCAGTCGGTTTTTGTCTGGTGTTTCTTTATTCCAATCAATGTTGAAATCACCCATCACTACTACTTTTGAATCTTTGATGTGTTTTTTGTGAATAGATAAAAGTAGCTCGCAAAGTTGTTTTGACGAACAAAGTCCCATAACTCTGGAACGACAATTCAGAATTCCGTCAAAAACGAAAGGGGATCAGGGTTTATCAATATTAAAATTGTGTTGAAATTTGAAAAAAATCCATCGAAGGATATTTGAGCTACAGTAGGACATTCAATGAAATCACGAAATTTTGACGAACAAAGTCCCATAACTCTGGAACGACAATTCAGAATTCCGTCAAAAACGAAAGGGGATCAGGGTTTATCAATATTAAGATTGTGTTAAAATTTGAAGAAAATCTGTCAAAGGATATTTGACGTAGCGTACGACATTAACAGACGGACGGACGGACGGACAGACGGACGGACAGACGCGGGGTATACCATAATACGTCCCGTCATAGACGGGCGTATAAAAACCTTAAAAAATCTTCTTGTCAGAAACCGCTCATCAGATTTTCAAAAAATTTCACAGGGATGACCTTTGAGGGCTCCCCTGAAAAAGTTGTTCAAAGAAATTTGATTCGTCAAAAAACATGGCCGCAGGAGCTCGTTGAACTTTGCATGTTTATTCGTTTTTGCCTATTTTGTGAAAACTTTCAAAAATCTTCCACATTTTTTGTCCAATCCTTTCCAAATTTGCACAGTGTCTTTATATCAATGAGGACACAAACCCTACAAAAAATGAGCATTATTGGTCCATGAAGTACAGAATTACCTCCCCTTGAATTGAGAAAATGGTGTTTATGCAATAAAGTCCAAATTTTTCATCCAATTCTTTCCAAACTTGTAAGGATTTAGCATGGTTCAAACAAGGGAAACAACTACGGTTTATGCATGTTCTTTTTATTACAGATTTGCCTCCCTTTAATTCATTCAAAATCTCATTTTACAGCAGAGATTCCAAATCTGACCTGTAAATGAGCCCCATATTTACTGCTGGTGCTATGTTACCTTTTCCCATTTGATCATTCTTAAGTATTGGTCTTGTAATGCTGCTACTGCTACTGCTACTACTACTACTACTACTACTACTACTACTACTACTACTACTACTACTACTACTACTACTACTACTACTACTACCACCACTACTACTACTACTACTACTACTACTACTACTACTACTACTACTACGACTACTACTACTACTACTACTACTACTACTTCTACTAGTACTACTACCACCACCACCACCACCACGTCTACTATTACTACTTCTACTACTACTGCCACTACTACTACTACTTTTACCACTATTACTACTACTACTACTACTACTACCACTACACTACTACTACTACTACTACTACTACTACTACTACTACTACTACTTCTACTACTACTACTACTACTACTTCTACTACTACTACTACTACCTACAACTTCTATTACTACTACTACTACTACTACTACTACTACTACTACTACTACTACTACTACTACTACTACTACTACACCACCACACACCACCACCACCACCACCACCACCACCACCACCACCACCACCACCACCACCACCACCACCACCACCATTCACAGTGACAAAAAACGTATTCACACAATGGCTGCTACTACAACTTATAGCCCATATAGGGGGGCATGCATGTTTTACAAACAGCCCTTGTTTCTATGGGATTTTAACCACAACTGTTCATGTTTATCTCCGACACATATTTTTAGGTCACCTGTCATGAAGTGACACAGTGAGCTTATGTGATCGTGTGATGTCCGGCGTCCGTTGTGCGTGCCTGCGTGTGTCCGTGCGTCCGTCCGTCAACAATTTGTTTGTGTAGACAGTAGAGGTCACAGTTTGCATCCAATCTTGATGAAATTTGGTCAGAATGTTTATCTTGATGAAATCCGGTTTGGGATTGTATTTGGGTCATCTGGGGTCAAAAACAAGGTCACTAGGTCAAATAATAGAACAACCTTCTGTAGACAATAGAGGTCACAGTTTTCATCCAATCTTTATGAAATTTGGTCAGAATGTTTATCTTGATGAAATCTGGGTTGGGATTTTATTTGGGTCATCTGGGGTCAAAAACTAGGTCACTAGGTCAAATAATAGAAAAACCTTGTGTAGACATTAGAGATCACAGTTTTCATCCAACCTTTATGAAATTTGGTCAGAATTCTTGATGAAATTTGGGTGGGATTGTATTTGGGTCATCTGGGGTAAAAATCAAGGTCAAATAAATAGAAAAACCTTGTGTTGAAAATAGAGGTCACAGTTTTCATCCAATATTTATGAACTGTGGTCAGAATGTTTATCTTGATGAAATCTGGATTGGGATTGTATTTGGGTCATCTAGAGTCAGGAACTAGGTCACTAGGTCAAATCATAGAAAAACATTGTGTAGACAATAGAGGTCATAGTTTTCATCTGATCTTAATGAGTCAGGTGAGCGATTCAGGGCCATCATGGCCCTCTTGTTCATGCATCTTGTTCATTCAGTAAACACAACGGTTTGTATAACAATTACTGGACGATTATTTTGCATAATGATGGAAACATGTGATTGACATCACGTTCAAATTGCTGTTATAAACCGAAAGAACAGCATAACAGTATCATTCTTGCTACATGTATAAAGATCTACTGATTTTGTCACGCACAAATGCTATGGCATTATGACCAGATCATGTCAAAATAAGAGACAACGCAGATTTATTTGAGAGTACTTGAAGAGCAAGGCTCATTTGTAAAACTTGTTAAGAATTGAAAGGGAGGAAATAAAAAGGAAGGTTGAGAAATTCCACCCCTGATTTGTGTACGCACCTTTAGGCCGGTCACATGGGCAATCATGTACGTGAGCAGGGAGTAGCTGGCGATGTTGAACGGTACACCCAGGCCCTGCAAGCAACAAATGTGATCAGCAAACTGCAGCACAATCCAAAGTCTCCAGAAATTTCAAGAGGGCTGTTTTTTGTTTTTTATTTATGTAAAATAGGGAGGGGGAATTTCAAGTGTATTTTTATTGCAGCTTCAATAAGCCGAATAGTGTAGTTTTATCAGTCATGTATAGCCTATGTTACAGTAGTCAGTCATTTACGGTCTGTGTTCCAGTTACCAGCCATTTATGGTCTGTGTTCCAGTTATCAGCCATTTATAGCCTGTGTTCTAGTTATCAGTCATCTATAGTTTGTGTTTCAGTTATCAGTCATTTTAAGTCTGTGCTCCGATTATAAGTTGTTTTTAGCCCGTGTTCTAGTTATCAGTCACTTATAGTCTGTATTCAAATTCAAATTATCATTCATTTATAATTTGTGTTCCCCTTAATAATCATTTATAGCCTGTGTTCCAGTTATCAGTTATTTGTAGTCTTGTTCCAATTATCATTCATTTTTAGCTCGGCTGTTTTTGGAGAAAACCCGAGGTATTGTCATAGCCAGCTCGACGTGTCATGTCCGGCGTCCGCGTAATGCTAAAACCTTAACATTTTGTCAAGGTTTTGAACATTGGCTCTAAAATCAAAGTGCTTCGACCTACAACTTTGAAACTTCATATGTAGCTGCACCTTGATGAGTTCAACACGCCACACCCATATTTGGGTCACTAGGTCAAAGGTCTCTGTGACCTCTGAAAAAAGAAAAAAATTCTGACAAGCTTTCATTTCTTAAACAAGAGCTGTCACCATAGGATGACTTGTGCCCCCTATAAACGCTTGGTAGAAGTTATGAGCTTTTTTTGAAACCTAAATGCAGATTTCGAAACCTAAACGCGGACCCCGAGTTCAAGGTCAAGGTCACAGTGTTCAAAATTTGTGTGCGTATGGAAAGGCCTTGTCCATATACACATGCATGCCAAATATGAATTGCTATCTGAAGCGACATAGAAGTTATGAGCATCAGAGCTTACTCTGTCATTCGCCAAATTAGCTGATGGCTACAAATTGACCTATTTGGCTAAAGAAAATTCTATTTGGCTACACATTTTTCTTCATTAAAACTTAAAATTAGCAAAAAATAGAAGAATTTTGCCATAGCAAGGCGCATTTGGCTAAAGAAATTCTCGAGCCAGGGGAAGCCCTGAGCATTTTTTAAAAAATATAAACGCACTGTGAGACGGACGGACAGTTCGATCACTTTATGCCCTCCTTCAGGGGCATAAAAATGTCTTAGAATATCAAAATAAATCAGAAAGACACATAAACTAGAGTGCGGACACCATGCTAAATCCTTGAAATGCACTAAGTGACCCTGTGACCTAGTTTTTGACCCGGCATGACCCATATTCGAACTTAACCTAGATATTGTCTTGATACAACTTTTGACTAAGTTTGGTAAAGATCAGATGAAAACTACTTCAATTAGAGAGCGGACACCATGCTAAATCCTTGAAACGCAGTTAGTGACCCCGTGACCTAGTTTTGGACCCGGCGTGACCCATATTTGAACTTGACCTAGATATTGTCTTGATACAACGTCTGACCAAGTTTGGTAAAGATCAGATGAAAACTACTTCAATTAGAGAGCGGATACCATGCTAAATCCTTGAAATGCACTAAGTGACCTAGTTTTTGACCCGGCATGACCCATATTCGAACTTGACCTAGATATTGTCAAGATACAACTTCTGACCAAGTTTGGTAAAGATCGGATGAAAACTATTTGAATTAGAGAGCTGACACAAAAAGTGTGACAGACAGACTGACGGACTATGCGAAAACTATATACCCCCTTTTCTTAGAAAGGGGGCATAAAAATGCACCCGCAGCCGAGCGTGGCACCTGTTATGCGGTGCTCTTGTTAGTCTGTGTTATAGTTAACAGTAATTTATAGTTTGTGCTCCAGCTATCAGATTTTTAATGTCCGTGCTCCAGTTATCAGTCTTTTAAAGTCCAGCTATAAGTCGTTAATAATCTTGTTCCAATTAACAACCTTATTACCCAGTGTTCTAGTTATAAATCATTTATAGTCTTTTTTGTATTAATCAGCCATTATTATGCTGTGTTCCAGTTATCAGTTGTTTCTAGCCAGTGTTACAGTTATCAGTCATCTATAGTCTGTGTTCTAGTTATCAGTCATTAACATTCTGTGTTCCAGTTATTTTTCATTTATAGTCTGTGTTCCAGTAATCAGTCATTCATATTCTGTGTTCCAGTTATCAGTCATGTATAGTCTGTGTTTGATTAATCAGTCATAAATAATCTGTGTTCAAGTGATCAGTCATTTATAGTCTTGTGTTCCAGTTATCAGTCATTTATAGTCTGTGTTCCAGTTATTAGTCATTTATAGTCTGTGTTCCAGTTATCATTTAATTAAAGCCTGTGTTCCAGTAATCATTCATTCAGCTTGTGTTCAAGTTGTATTTAATTTATAGGCTGTGTTCCAAGTGAAAGTCATTTATAGTCCGTGTTCTAGTTTTAATAGTTAATTTATAGTCTATGTTCCAGCTATCAGTCATTAAAAGTCTGTGTTCCAGTTATCAGGCATTAATATCCAGTGTTCTACTTATCATTTGTTTATAGTCTGTGTTCCAGATATAAGCCATGTATAGACTGTGTTCTAGTTATCAGTCGTTCATAGCCTGTGCTCCCTTTATCATTCATTTACAGTCTAGTTCCAGTTATGATTGATTGAAATAGTCTGTGCTCCATTTACCGGTATTATTTTTTTCTAGTCTGTGTTTGAGTTATCAGTCATTTATAGTCTTTGTTCCAGTTATCAGTTATCTTTAGTCTGTGTTCCAGTCATCAGTCAGTGAATAAATAACAAGAGATTGCCAAGCAATATTGTCCCCTACCGGTGAAACTCCACCATTGTCAGGTTTTTTTTTGTTACCATAGCAAACCAAAATTCTTGACGTAGGAACAAAATGAAATGACGTGCATAATCTCCATATTGCCATCTTCATGTATCCATGTTTCAAGTTTCATGAAAAAAATATGACGAACTTTTAAAGTTATCACAGGATCCAGAAAAGTGTGACAGACTTACTGACAGACAGTCAGACTGACGGAGCGCAAACCATAAGTCCCCTCCGGTTTCACCGATAGGCAACAATAAATGAATGATAATGCTGCAAGAAGTGAATGTTACTGCACGTGTGTATGGAACTATCGGCTTTGAGTGATTAAACACACTGTTAATAAACAAATTTGACATGGATTTAACAAGAATTAAATAAATCTTTTGTTGTTGAATTGTTCGCATTAATTCTGTTACTCATTTTCTTAACCAATTGTGAATCTGTCATCGGATGACAGTAGTATTAATTTAATTCATACCACTTGACATTATACATATTCATAATACCTTTAAAACAAATTTTCTTAAAGTAAAATTCATTTTAATTATTAAATACTTACCTGTTATCTCTAGCTTACCCCTTTCCAAGGGAGTTATTTCATCCGGAAAATATTCAAGCGCTGGGAATCGTCCACCTCTATAAGAATCCAAATCAGGTTAAACATAGTACAATGCAACCTAACAGGAAATCAAGAACCACAACTCATCTTTCCTTTACGCAAACATAAAAAGGCGATGAGCGGGGTGGGAGGTGGGACTTAACGATAACAGGTAAGTATTTAATAATTAAAATGAATTTTACTTTAAGAAAATTTGTTTTAATATCATAAATACGTTACCTGTTATCTCTAGCTGATTTTGCAGCTGCGGCGGGAAGGTTCGCATATTTTTTCCCATCACAGCAGAACCCATATAGAGGGTTTACAGCCAGAGATAGTAGAATCACGTCCTCTTATAATCTTTGTTAGTACAGTATAGTACTTAATTCTCGGAAGGCACCAGTGTACTTAGGCCATAGAAGAAACTACAGTTTGAGCCACTACAAGAGGACCCAACTTATACAAATAGTCTTGTTGGCACTCAAGAGAACGAAGATAAAAAGAGGAGAAGGTGGTCCGATTCCTCCAGAAAGCAGCTTGAAGCACTTCAGAAAGTGGGGTCTGATTAATATAAGCCCACGAAGCCAAAAGAGCTCTTAATTCATGCGGTCTTATCTTAAACAGGGATAAATCCCTCGATGAAAGAGAAGAATAAGCTTTCCTTATAGTCGAGGCTATCCAACGAGAAATAGAAGCCGCAGACACATCGCCCCCCCCTTTTAATGGAATGAAAAGTCTCTTGCGAGAACCTCGAATAGACTTTACCTTTTTAAGGTAGAACTTCAAAACCCTGACCGGGCAAAGGAGTCTATCATCATCTTCATGTCCACAAGTTCTAGATAGACTTGGAACTTTGAAGGGTTTGGAAGCCATAGAGGGGAGTTGATTTTTAGCAAGGAATCCTGACTGACATAACAATGTAACGGAACCATCAGAAGAGTCAAAACGAAGATGACTATCCTCGATAGAAAGAGCATGAATTTCACTTCTCCGTTTGGCTGAAGCCATAGTAAGAAGGAAAACGGTCTTCCATGTTAGGAATTGTAATGAAGCCTGATCAAGAGGTTCATAGGGAGCCTTAATAAGCTACCTAGCACACAAGCTCAATCCCATTTAGGAGCAAGTGTACGAGATACAGGACGACTAAGTTCCATAGCTCGAACAAGTTCTGAAATAGCTGGATCAGCACAGACTTGTGAAGACTTAGTTAAAGCCAATGTATGCGAAATCATAGATCTGTATCCTTTGATGGAACTAAGAGAAAGTTTCTTATCATCAAAAAGATAAATGAGAAAATCTGCTATTCGTCTAGCAGAGGGATTGAGGGGATTAATTTTCCCTCGAAAACACCAATTGGAGAAGAGTTTCCAACGAGCATCATAGACTGCTCTGGTGGATTTTCTCCTTGCCGTAGCAACGAGGGTTGAAGCCCTGACAGAAAAACATTTCTTCTGCAAAGATTGCCTGATAACGGCCAGACGTGTAAGTGGAACATTTTTGGGTCCGCATGTAGTCTGCCGCTTTGAGACAGAAGATCTGACCTGTGAGGAAGATTCCTGGGATAATCGTACAGGAGACTGAGAAGATCGTTGAACCAAGATCTTCTGGGCCACCAAGGGGCAATCAGGAGTATCCTGCAAGAGCTCACCCTGATTTTCCCCAATATTTGGGGAATTAGAATGGGTGAGGGATAGGCGTAAGGGTCCAGTTGGTCCCACGCGAACGAAAGCGCGTCGATTGCCCACGCTGCTGGATCGTAAACTGGACTCACATACAGAGGAAGTCTGTGATTGTGTCTGGTTGCAAATAGATCGACCAGGGGATCGACCAGGGGATAACCGAACTTGAAAAAGATCTGGTTGGTCACTTCTTGATGAAGTGTCCACTCCGATGGAAGTAACTGGTGTTTGCGAGACAAACCATCCGCCAGGGCATTGAGGCGACCTGGTATATATTTTGCCAGCAGATGAATGTTGAGTTTTTTGCAAAGAACAAGTAATTTTCTGGTTTCCAGATACAGGGATTGAGAATGTGTTCCCCCCTGTGCCTGGATGTAAGCCACCACAGATGTGTTGTCTGTTGACACCATCACACAAGAGTCTCGAAGATGTGATTGGAAATGAGATACAGCTAGAAATACTGCTCGCATTTCTAGATTGTTGATATGTAGGTGAGATTCCTGATGAGACCACAACCCTGAAATTATCAGACTGAGAGGTTCCAGGTGAGCACCCCACCCTTCCTTGCTCGCATCCGTTATTAGATATAATGACGGTTGCGGAGGAAGAAGGGGTACTCCTGCCAACAGAGTCTCCTCGTCTAGCCACCACTGAAGATGAGACCTTAAGGAGGGAAGGATTGGAATCTGTGTTAATAGATTGCCTGGAGACCATTTCCAACAAGCTGAGAGATAGTGCTGAAGAGGACGTAGGAAGAGACGTCCCAACTGCACAAAGTCTGCTACTGAGCTCAGGATACCGTTGAGAGAGAGGAATTCTTGAGCTGTTATATGAGATTGGGACAAAACCCAGTTGACCTTCATCAGAAGGTCTGATATACGTTGAATAGACACTCTGACCCGATTGATGTGGGTCAAGAAATTCATTCCCACAAACGTCAAGTCCTGTGAAGGAATGAGGTCTGATTTGTCTGCATTGAGAAGGAGCCCTAACGAGAGGAGTTCCTTCCAAGAGAATTCTAGGTTGAACAGAAGCAATTGACGATCGAGCTGGTGTAAGAGCCAGTCGTCGAAATACTGAAGAAGAATAATCCCGTGAACTCTGAGGTGTGATCCGACTGCCCACATTAGTTTGGTAAAAACTCGTGGGGCTGTCGCCAACCCGAAAGGCATAGACCGGAACTGGTAGACTTGGCCTTGAAAGGCGAATCGCAAGTACTTCTGGTAGTTGGGATGTATAGGAACATGGAAGTAAGCATCTTCCAGATCCAAAGACACCCCCCCAGTGCAGGGGTTTGATGGATTCCCGTATGAAAGAAGGAGTCTCCATTTTGAAAGTTGGTTTGAGGAGATACATGTTGAACACTTTTAAATCTATTACTGGTCTCCAGGAACCATTTTTCTTTTGAACAAGAAAAAGACGACTGTAAAATCCTGGAGAATAAGGATCTTGAACCCTTTCTACCGCCTGTTTTTCCAAGAGCCCGAGAATGGACTCTGGAATATGTGGATGCCGAGATACCAGCTCTATAGGGACGCGAGAAAGTGGAGGCCTTTTTTCGAATTGTAAAGTCAGACCTTTTGTCACAAGAGAATGAACCCATGCGTCTGAAGTAATTTGAAGCCATCGATTTGAGAAGTGGAAAAGTCTGGCCCCGACTGGTATTTCCGGCATCGGAGGTTGTGGCGGTAGAAAGGGAAGGGACCTAGGGCTGATAAGCAGGAGGTGCACCCCTGCCGGTAGAAGGTTTGAAATTCCTCTGTCCCGGCTTGGGTTTGCCCTTTTTCCCAGAATCTTTATTAGAAGACTTGTGTGACAAAGAAGGTCTGTTATAGGAAGACTGCCTATTAGGACCTGACCGTGGATTAAAAGAAGGCTTTTTAGAGAAAAGGTTATTTCTCCTAGCCGTCTTGAATGCTGGAACTGCTGGTGGCCTAGAAGCAGGATGCTTAAAGACCCCTTGGCGTTGTCCAGAGTTGTTTCTAGCTAAAGAAGCATGAAGTTGGTCATCCTTGTCAGCTGTGATTGCTTCTTGTATCCTTCCACCAAAAAGGAACCCTGATGTGAGAGGAGCTGTTCTGAGCGAGTTCATACCAGGTTCCAACAGAAAATCTTTAGGTAAAGAAGTAAGGATAAGATCTCTACGAATCCTTAGCATCTCAGACATTGAAGAAGCAGAAGTGTGAGATAAGGCCAGTGTGGTCCGTGAGAGATGAATTAACAAATCACTGAGTTCCTCCGGAACAGATTCCGACCAATCACACACCATTTGTAAAATTGTCGCTAGCATAAAGTCAATTTGGTTAGTCAAACCTAATGATCTACGTTCCCTCATTTCCCAAGTTTCCAACATTGAAAACGGAACAGAAACTGAATTGGAACCACTTGGCATTACAAGAGATAGCTTGCTAATGTCCGGATCTGGAACCGGAAGTTTTGAAAAATCCAACCCAGATGTTGCATGTTGTACAGGAGGTTTGTAACTTTTACTACCTTCCTGGTGTTTTGGATCAGCTAGTTCCTTAGGAATTTTCCATGTTTCTCCTCGTTTTGGAATAGTCTTAATAGCTGATTCCAATGATTGAAGAACAGATAGAACAGTAGAACCAATGGGAAGTCGCGGGTCAGGACGAGCCGTCGACTTAATAACCCTGTTGGGATCAAATGTACGAAAAAGTTGTTCTGTCACAGAAATCGTCGCATTTGAAGACAGTTCAGCAGGTCTTGGACAGTAATCTTCACCAAGAGTACGAAACATCAGTTCATAGATCTGACCAATCGGAGCTAAATATTGATCCGTCTCAACATTAGATTCTGCATCTGAATCAGCCTCACTCTCTACAACACCAGCGGTTTGTATAGAATCAGCAGGAACAGAAGTGAGAATATCTTGTACCGGATTGTAATTTACTGGTAACAGCGAATGATCATCCCCGACGTCAGTAAACTGATAATGTAAACCGGAAGATGGTAAATTATCAGCATTGACCGGTACAAAATGTCCCGCCGAATTCTGTATCCATAGTGTATCAGGATTCGACAGGGTAGCTGTAGGTATTACACGTCTAGATACGGTAGATGATACCCGTGGTGTTGACACTGACGCCGTAGTAGTGAGATGAGCTCCTGAAGATGCAATACGTATGGTGGTCAACGTTGGAACCGACACATTTGGCATGGAAACATGCGATTCCATAACGGAATATGATGGTGAACGACTATACGAATGGTAAGTCCGATGCTGTCTACGTGAACGTTGCCGACGTCCTCGTTTCCTGCAATGTCGAGATCTGGATCGGCTGCGCTGTCGAGATGTGGATCGGCTGCGATGAGATCGAGATTTTTTGGAATACCGTCTCCGTGAGTGACGACGTGATCGCTTATGAGCGCAGCGACGATAATAACTGCTCGACGAAGAAGAGCGTGTCCGATGTCCACTCCTTGATGAAGACGATGTATTCGACGACGAATCGGATGTAGAAGAATAAGCCGATGATGAAGACCGAGTTCTTCTTGACCGGCGATTGGTGTTATCGGTGGCAGGCCTAACTGATGACTGTTGACTGGTGACCAGACCGGACCGGTGATCAATGACCGGACCGGTGACATGACCGGTGACCGGACCGGCCGGTCATATTATGACCGGTTACGTCACCGGACAAAGACCGTAGAATGGCGGCTGCCATTTGGTCTGACATTGATCCAGTCGTTCCATGATCAATGTCGCCGGTATGCATGGTGTGAGTCATAAGATCTGATGATGATCAACTGACAACAACACCATCTTGCCCGGTACCCAGTGACTGACAAAACCGCTGGTCATCCTTGACCAGTGGAGTCACCGGGTAATCAACGTCGGATGGAGGTTCGTTGCGTTTGCGGCTGATCGACGTCCTCCGGCGACCTGCTTTTGTCCATACGTCGTAAGCCCACAAATCGCAAACCGCACATTTGTTATTAAATGTGCAACCGGTACATGCCAAGCAAGTATCGTGGGAATCCCACCTTGCTTTGATATGACCACAAGAACCTCTATCCTGTAAGTTCATTCTGAAATAAAAGAAACAGAAAGAACCTACAAAAGACAAATTAATGATTATAAATTCAAATAAAAAGTTAAACCACAAAATGTAAACACAAAGAACGCTGTCCAATTGACCTCAATTACTTATTGGGGAATAGGCACGAATTCCTCGTGGTTCACGTGCTCATGACGTCATGTACATGAGCGACGATGCAAACAAAGAAACCCAGCAAAAGCAGAAATATGACAATTACTGCAACAAAAAGTATAGAAATATAAACCGAATGATACAAATAAAAGATAAATAAACTTTATCCTTTTAAACTCCGACAAAAACACAGTGAAAAGAACACATAAGTCCTGAGCCTAAAATAGGCGTGCACATGGTTTTATCCGGAAAGGAAAGATGAGTTGTGGTTCTTGATTTCCTGTTAGGTTGCATTGTACTATGTTTAACCTGATTTGGATTCTTATAGAGGTGGACGATTCCCAGCGCTTGAATATTTTCCGGATGAAATAACTCCCTTGGAAAGGGGTAAGCTAGAGATAACAGGTAACGTATTTATGATATTAAAATATATACATGTACATGTGTCCTTCATCTTTCTGACTAAGATCAGTAAAACAAAATATTGGTGAATACAAGTCCATGGACCATTTGCTTTCTTTATGGAAAACACGTGTCTTATATGGACTGTGCATGCCAAACAATGAGGTTTGACTTCAATGGCCACATTGCTAACAGCTAACGAGGTTGCAGTGTGCTGTAGCACTTAATCAATTGTAATTTTATGTTGACACTTTGACAATTGATTAAATCTGAAACATTATTGGTTATCAATTATCATTGTAAAATATATAACAAACAAGGGCTGTTTGTAAAGCATGCATGCCCCACATGTGAGCTGTCAGTTGTAGTGGCAACCATTGTGTAAATACGTTTTTTGGTACTGTGACCTTTGACCTAGTGACTTGAAAATCAATAGGGGTCATCTGCGAGTCATGATCAATGTACCTATGAAGTTTCATGATCCTAGGCGTAAGCTTTCTAGAGTTATCATCCGGAAACCATTTTACTGTGTCAACTCACAGTGACCTTGACCTTTGACCTAGTGACCTAAAAGTCAATAGGGGTCATCTGCCAGTCATGATCAATGTACCTATGAAGTTTCATAATTCTAGGCGTAAGCGCTCTTGAGTTATCATCCGGAAACCATTTTTCTAAGTCGAGTCACAGTGACCTTGACCTTTGACCTAGTGACCTGAAAATCAATAGGGGTCATCTGCCAGTCATGATCAATGTACCTATGAAGCTTCATGATCCTATGCATAAGTGTTCTTGAGTTATCATCTGGAAACCATTTTACTATTTCGGGTCACTGTGACCTTGACCTTTGACCTAGTGACCTGAAAATCAATAGGGGTCATCTGCGAGTCATGATCAATGTGCCTATGAAGTTTCATGATCCTAGGCATAAGCGTTCTCGAGTTATCATCCGGAAACCATTTTACTATGTTGGATCACCGTGACCTTTGACCTAGTGACCTGAAAATCAATAGGGGTCATCTGGGAGTCATGATCAATGTACCTATGAAGTTTCATGATCCTAGGCATAAGCGTTCTTGAGTTATTATCCAGAAACCATTTTACTATTTCAGGTCACTGTGACCTTGACCTTTAACCTAGTGACCTGAAAATCAATAGGGGTCATCTGCGTGTCATGATCACTGTACCTATTAAATTTCATGATCCTAGGCATAAGCGTGCTTGAGATATCATCCGGAAACCATTTTACTATTTCGGGTCACCGTGACCTTGACCTTTGACCTAGTGACCTCGAAATCAAAAGGGGTCATCTGCGAGTCATGATCAATGTACCTATGAAGTTTCATGATCCTAGGCCTAAGCGTTCTTGAGTTATCATCCTGAAACCCTCTGGTGGACGGACGGACATACAGACCTTCATGTGCAAAACAATATACCCCCTCTTCTTTGAAGGGGGGCATAAATATCAATAATGTTCAAAATGTGAATATATTCTGGATTATAAATAACTTTGATAGTTTGGCTTTATACATATACACTTTGGGGCTTCCTGTCAGGTCACTATTTTGTCATAGGGCCCTCAGTGGTTTCTTTTTTTGAAGTATTTAAGTCAGACAGTGTTCACTTACAGGCTATAAGAGCATGGCCACATGTATACTAGTTAATAGAACAGAACACACAGTTATGTTGAAAAAATGAAGGCAGAAACACTCTTACCATATCTGCTGAACGCTGATACATTTGGCACGAGAGCTCCCCATTGCACACATAAAACTGAACAAACGAATGACAGGGTGGCAATGCCATCTTCTCCAAATCTGTAAATATATGTGCTGCACTGGTAAATCTGGGTTTAATGCGTATGCGTTGAATTTTGTCCCAGAATAGCCTTAGTTATCTGCACAGGCTAATCATGGATGACACTTTCCGCAGATATTTGGTTTAGGTTGAGAAGGGACTTCCTGTAAACAAGAACTCCGTGGTCGGAGACAGATGCCCCCCTTCTCCCCCCCCCCCCCCCCTCAAAACAGGGCCTTGACACTGATTTTTTTTTAAAATCAAACGGTGCCCAATTTAACACTTTATGTCATAGTGACCTCAACCTTTGAACTAGTGACTGATATTTCAATAGGGGCCATCATTCTACTGTCCAAGGCCAATGCACAAGTATCAAGCAAATTGGTCATTTCATTGACGAGTTATCGATTGGAAATGATTTCACACTAAATGTAAAAGTGACTTTGACCTTTAACCTAAAGACCCCAAGTTCATCTAGCGGTCATCTAATGGCAAAGCAGTGCCCCAGATAAGCTGCGTATCTGCGTCTTTCACCCTATTAAAATGTTTTAAAACGCAATGATATACAATATCATGCGTATTGAAAACGCAACCAATTTGACTTTTACGCAAATTCGTCAAATTTGATGCGTACGATGCAATAGTTTCCATCGAAAATGCTTTGCTCGATTTCGGAATTTTCTCTTAACTTTGGAATTATTTTCATAACACGGCGACGCTTTCATTCAGCAAGCGCATGGATAACGGGGCAGTCAAAATTATGACCAAATAATTGACGAAGACATACATGCGTTTTCAATCTGACATAATTCGTTGCTCATTGTGCATGTATATGTAAAGCGTCTGTACTTTCAGTTTCTATTAGAATGCGAAATCAAAATGTTTAAAAGAGGTTGAAAAACGTCCGCGAGTGTTGCGCCAAAATATCAGTCGATTGCATTTTTTTTCGAACCAGAAAGCAAGAGCCAATAAGTGCAGAATAATTTGTGCTATTATTTTTTTTTTTAAGTTTAAAGTTTATATTAAGGACAGTTTCAAGGATAAAAGATGTTATGAAACTTCATTTTATTAAAGTTAATTATGATATTTTACAGTTTTATTGTATCAAAACAAGTATGCAGCTTCAACAAAAGTAAAGCAGCAATGATTTTAAGGTATGCATTTTTATAAATCATTTCACCCTATTTCAAGAATGAAATCACCCTATTTTTTTAAATTGATGGGTGAAAACCCTATTTCCCAAATAATTATCTGGGGCATTGGGCAAAGGCCAATGCACATGGGCAGTATCAAGCCAATTAATTGGTCAATTCTTACACAAGTTTTTGATCGGAAACAAACTGGTCTAACGACAGATGACAGATTTCTGACACTCAGCAAAACAATTTTCCCCCTCTTCTTGAAAAGAGAAAAAAAATCAAGGAAAGGGTCACCCTTGATAAGCCTGAGAAGATTGCACAGGCTTATATGTGACACACTTTAGGCACATGCAAAGCATCAAGTACCATTTTTCCAGCATAAGGCTAAATAATTTAGAACAACCTGCAGAGAACAGGCAAAGTATGAAATTATTAAAAAATGAATGTATTTATATTTTAATTTGAGGAACTGTTTAACCCATTTGACTTCAGTCGGACTCCAACATACTGCCCTTATCACAAAAAATTATTTCAGGAAAAAACATTACTTTCAAATTCAGTAACAAGGTTGAAATTGACTGGCAAACTGATTTGATAGAGAACAGGATGTTTAACTCATCTAAGATCACCCAGAAAGTGTGAGAAGGTTATGTGCCCACTTTAATAAGGCATAAAATCCTAGCAAACAAAAGATCAAACTTTCTAACCCATAGGATTCCAAGCAGACATAATAATCCTGCGATCATCTGGGTTGTTTCTTATTTTATCAATGACCTCCTTCAGTTGATCCACTCCTTGCCCAGTGTAATCGGCGTGCATATCTTTATACTCTGCACCAAAGTGACGCCACTGGAAGCCATACACTGGCCCAAGGTCACCTGAAAGAAATTGAGCTGTGTTCTGTGAAAACTGTTGAGTAGTGTTGTCCTAGATCAGCCTATTAAGTCCTAAAAAGGAAGTCTCATCTAAATGAAAAGATCCTCTAAACATATTTTTTCTGTCCCTGATTAGCCTGCGCAGACTGCCCAGGCTAATCTTGGACCATACTCTACACACATGCTTTTAGCCCAGTTTTCCCATAAAACTTAAATTTATTAACCCATTTATGTCTAGTGGACTCTCCCATCCTTCTAAATTGGATCAATTTATTTCCAAAATTAGGGATGTCTAGTATATTTATTTCTATATTTAGGATATTACTTACTGAAATTCCTTTAAGCGAACAGCGTAGACCCAGATGAGACGCCGCATCATGCATCGTCTCATCTGGGTATACGCTGTTTGCAAAGTCCTTTTTTCAGGACGCTAGGCATAAATGGGTTAATATTCTCAGTTCCATTCAAATAAACTTTGTATTTTTTATAAGTTTATAAATAACAATCTATTGTTAGTTACACTTGTATTCATACTTAAATTTATATAAATAACTGACCTGATCATTCAATATCCCGCCCAACAAATGACACCAGACTCAACAAAAAAAAGTACCCGTTGATTTCCCCAGAACTCATTACACCACTATCAGAGTAATTGATTGTTACATATATAAGTGATTAAATTGTCATTTAGTAAAAATTAGCAGGCATGTTAATATGTGCAACTTTTGTTTTGTTTTCAGGCATAGATTACGGGGTAATGCCAGTTTTCTCAGGGGAAATGGTATGTAGAACTAATAAGTTAATAAATCACTGAAAAGAAGGTGCAGTTTTAATGGGAAATCATGGACTGTAAGAAAAAAGATCGCTGGAAACAAAAACTTTCTTATGTGACATTTCCTAAGTCTAACAACACTTGAATTTAAGTTTGTTTCAAGTTTTAATCTGATTCATTCTCCACGATTTATTTACACCACTTGTTTACTTCAGTTCAAATACCAATATAAGCTGAAATTTCTTGCTGACAATACTATTTAGGGCATCTCCATAAACAGGTGTTTTTCAGCACTGCCTGCGCCTCCGGAAAATGGAGGCATTCCCAAAGCAAACGGACCCGATCCCAAACCGAATTTTTTTTCCCCCAATTTCCAAAAAAATAAAATAATAAATAAATAAAAAAATAAATATTTTTTTAGAAAGAAGTGTCTTTTGACTTATGATTATTAGATTATTAATGTTCCAACTCGTCCTGCTGATGTGTATCATTTCAACAAGCACTGCTGTGGTTGAGCAAGGATTCCGCATCATGAACCTGCTGTGCTCCCCATTACGCAGCACATTCACACAAAGCAAACTTACTCATCTGATGCTTACCTGCACCTGAATGACAAAACATTGGAGGAGCTGTGTGATGCTTTCAAAAACAGAAATCAGAGAAAAATTATGCTGTAACTTGTGTGACTAACCAGTGTTTGTTTTGGTAAAAAATATCTGCTATAAGTTTTTGACTGTACAGTTCTTATCTCAGACAGTAACTGTAACTAAAAACAAGAGCACCGCTTTGCGGGTGCAGACTACTCATCTATTATCTTTTTAAAGGTGAAGGGACTCTCATTTTCAATCACAAAGGAGGGAGGGGTGGAGTGAAGAGGGTGTATAGTGTGGGGGTGTGGACATTTATTACATTATCTTCCAAAAATGGTGGGGGGGGGGGGGTATAGTGTGAGGGTGTGGTGGTAATTTGTGAGATGATCTTAAAAAAAAAAAAAAATTAGGGCGGGGGGGGGGGGGGGGGGGGATTCGGTTGGGGGAGGGGGGGTGGGGGGGATTCTTGGGTGCGATGGTTGGAGGGTATTTCAAACATAAAATAATAAAAATAAATAGTTTTGTTTTTTAACCGTGTAAAAAAAAAATTTGGGGGGGGGGGTTATAGTGTGACGGTGTGGTGGTCATTTGTGAGATGATCTTAAAAAAATAAAAATAAAATAAAAAATAAAATAGGGGGGGATTCGGGGGGGGGGGGGGGGGGCACAGGGGATGGTTTGGGTGGAGTCTATTGTGGTATGTCAGGTAAGAGTAGTTTTGTCAAAGTATCAATAAAATCTAATCATAAATAAAGAAGTTATGGCAATTTTAGCAAAATTTAATAATTTGACCTTGAGAGTCAAGGTCATTCAAAGGTCAAGGTAAAATTCAACTTGCCAGGTACAGTAACCTCATGATAGCATGAAAGTATTTGAAGTTTGAAAGCAATAGCCTTGATACTTAAGAAGTAAAGTGGATCGAAACACAAAATTTAACCATATATTCAAAGTTACGAAGTCAAAAAAGGGCCATAATTCCGTAAAAATGACATCCAGAGTTATGCAACTTGTCCTTTTACTGTACCCTTATGATAGTTTGCGAGTGTTCCAAGTATGAAAGCAATATCTATGATAATTTAGGGGTAAAGTGGACCAAAACACAAAACTTTACCAAATTTTCAATTTTCTAAGTATAAAGGGCCCATAATTCCGTCCAAATGCCAGTCAGAGTTACATTACTTTGCCTGCACAGTCCCCTTATGATAGTTAGTAAGTGTTGCAAGTATGAAAGCAATAGCTTTGATACATAAGGAATAAAATGGACCTAAACACAAAACTTAACCAAAATTTTCAATTTTCTAAGTATAAAAAGGGCACATAATTCTGTCAAAATGCCAGTCAGAGTTACATTACTTTGCCTGCACAGTCCCCTTATGATAGTTAGTAAGTGTTGCAAGTATGAAAGCAATAGCTTTGATACATAAGGAATAAAATGGACCTAAACACAAAACTTAACCAAAATGTTCAATTTTCTAAGTATAAAAAGGGCACATAATTCTGTCAAAATGCACGCCAGAGTTATCAAACTTTGCCTGCCCAGTCCCCTCATGATAGTTAGTAAGTGCACCAAGTTTGAATGCAATAGCATTGATACTTTCTGAAAAAAGTGGACCTAAACGCAAAACTTAACCAAAATTTTCAATTTACTAAGTATAAAAAGGGCACATAATTCAGTCAAAATGCACGCCAGAGTTATCTAACTTTGCCTGCCCAGTCCCCTCATGATAGTAAGTGTACCAAGTTTGAATGCAATAGCATTGATACTTTCTGAGAAAAGTGGACCTAAACGCAAAACTTAACCAGACGCCGACGCAGACGCCAAGGTGATGACAATAGCTCATTTTTTTTTTCCAAAAAATAGATGAGCTAAAAACTTAATTGCAGTACTTGAATAAACGTTGAACATACCCAATATTGCATGTGTTTATATATAGAAGACAAAATAACAAATGAAAACAAATTTATTTGTTAAACCACTGACTTATTTAAGCATGATAAATTCACAATGTTTTTCCCAAAATGAGCCATTTCATCGAAGCAAAAATTCCCAAAATAGACAATTTTGTCGATAAAAAATTCCTAATTTGGTCAGACTCCTTTTCCCAAAATAGGCAGAAAAAACCCTTCTAAATAATAAGACAATTAGAGCATGATAATTTCACAATTGAGCCTTGCTTTGGGAAAATAGGCCTTAATCAATGTGCTTAAAGTGTCGTCCCAGATTAGCGTGTGCAGTCTGCAATCATGGATGACCTTTTCCGCCTTGAATAGTTTTTCGTTTAAATTCAAAGGAAAGAATCCATAAAAGCTGAAAGTGTTGTCCCTGATTAGCCTGTATGGACTGCACAGGCTTACCCTGGACCCTCTACCCACTAGGGCTGTCACGATTCACCGGTATATCGCGGTGCATGTCGTGAAAAAAATCACACCGCGGTACGGCGTTGCCGCACCGGTTTTTTTAATATTATTATATTAGCACAGATATAAATACATTACATAATTATTTTGATATAGATATCCTTTTGAAAAATGTAGAAGCGATTCAAAAGGGCTAAATAAATAATCCGTCAATATCCAGGTCAAGCAAGCGCTTCCACTTGTAGATGTTTAACTTTCACGTTTAAAATACGGCGATGTATGGGTCCGTACCTTTTTTGAAATTAGGGACAGATTTCCTTTGCAAATAAGTTCATAACTATCCAAAAGACGTTTATTCGATTTCTTATTTTCTTTCTTTAGTATATCGATCGTTCAAAGCATGGCACCTCCGAATCATGTTATCTTAAGATTCTGAATAAGTCGAGGAAGAGTCAGAACGCTACGGATTTTCAATACTGGGCCCGCTGACTCCACATTTTGAACATGCCCTTGAAGCGTTCGATTTACACAGATCGTAGTCACAGCTATTGTAAACAACATGGCGGACATTTTAGAAAAAGATGCGAACAATAACAATGACTAACTTCTATCAAGTTTATTACATTTTCTTTTACAGTTTCTAGTCATACTATGATACCAGTGTTTTCTGATTATTGGGTTTCATAAAGTTTGTAAAACTTGTTATTCTGCTGTTTTCTTCACAGATACATATTCTGTAAAATATCGCGGTACGTACCGCGATACAGTGTTACCGTACCACGATATACCGCGGTACGCTCACAGCGTATCATGACAGCCCTACTAACCACACAGGCTTACCCTGGACCCTCTACCCACACAGGCTTACCCTGGACCCTCTACCCACAGAGGCTTACCCTGGACCCTCTACCCACAGAGGCTTACCCTGGACCCTCTACCCACACAGGCTTACCCTGGACCCTCTACCCACACAGGCTTACCCTGGACCCTCTACCCACACAGGCTTACCCTGGACCCTCTACCCACAGAGGCTTACCCTGGACCCTCTACCCACACAGGCTTACCCTGAACCCTCTACCCACAGAGGCTTACCCTGGACCCTCTACCTACACAGGCTTACCCTGGACCCTCTACCCACACAGGCTTACCCTGGACCCTCTACCCACACAGGCTTACCCTGGACCCTCTACCCACACCCACTTAACAGAGCTTCCCCAGAACGAGGCTTTAACAACTAAAGCCCAGCACACACATACCCTCCTCTCTATGACTGAGCCCCAAGTTTGCAAGGAACTCCTTGGACCCGTTGGCATCCCAGATGTGGATGTCTTTGTCCTTGAGCACATTGGCATTTGTGCAGCCAGCCACAAACCAGAGCAGCTCCTCCACAACACCGCGCCAGAACACACGCTTTGTTGTCAACAGTGGGAACTCTACAGGCAAAAATATAAGGACATTACAATTAGTGTACAACATATCCAATTTGTTTGGGATTTATTAGTTCCTTTTATTTCCTGATGTTAAATTGTGATTTTCTTTTCTGAAGACATTATTATGTTTATTTCTTTATACTGATATAAACGCGACAACACAAAACATATTAAGTGAACTAATATCCCAAAATTCCTTGTGAAAATGTAAAACATCCTGCTTTGCTTTTAATGAAACCACAGAATTTAAAGTACATTTCTAAAAGCTTACTCAAAAAAGTTGCTCAATGATTCAAGTCAGTCTGCAAAGTACAACTCCATATTTCCAACATATTCAAATCATATCAAATTTGACAAGAGCTGTGCCAAGACAGCGTGCTTGACTATTCTTTTACATTGACAGTTTAATGTACATTTGTCTGTCACCAAAAAAATTGTCAACAAAGACATAATTAAAGTTAATTTTTTTTAGTAGATATATAGAGTGAATCTTGTGGATGAGACCACTTGAATTAAGCGAACTATGTCTTATGTGACCACTTTGAATCTCCCTGAGCTTTTTCACTCCTTTTTTATATTGTATAAAGTGAAATTTGTCTTACGCAACCAGCGACCCATGATTTTTCGAGTATTTTGATGACCTTATATGGGATTTAGTGATCATGTGGTGGCAAAATTTGAAAATCTTTTGATTGTTATGGGATAAACTTGATCGCCGATTTATTGTTTGTTTGACGTAATCAAAGGAAAGCCGCTTCCTGTCAAGAAGCCATAAAACAACACTTCATTACCGATAAAATTGGCTTTCTTTGTCTTACTAAACATGCTAAACCTATCATGTAATAGCACACGCATAGCTCTGCCTTTTGAGTTTTTAGCTGATAACCAAGGTGGAGTTTACAGTTAAGTGTTCTACGTGATGCACTGATATTGAACACGTGATTCAGGCATGTTCAGTCTCAATTATTTGTAATTGTAATTACTCAGCATAAGCTTTGAAACAACAAAAACATTTGTCTCGCATTTCCCCAAAAAGTCCAATAGTTCTGATATACCAACTTCCTGTAGATTTCAAAACAAGAGGGCCATGATGGCCCAGTATGGCTCCACTGCTAAAAAAAAGGCTGAAACAAATTTACTCAGCATGTGCAAATACTTAAATATAGGCCCTATTTAAGCACATGTACACTTGTACGACCCCCTGGGCTGGGTCAAATTTAACCCCAGGGGCATAATTTGAGCAAACTTTGTAGAGGATTACTATATCTCACTTCATACAAAATGTGGTAGCCCTAGGTCCTAGAGTAAAGGACGACAAGAATATTTTCAAAGTTTTCACGAAATAAGCAAGATATAAGTGTATATAATGTTCAATTTTGTGACCCGCGGGTGAGGGTCAAATTTGACCCAAAGGGCATAATTTGAACAAACTTGGTAGAGGACTATAAGATGTTACTGCATACCAAATTTGGTAGCCATAGTCCCAATGGGTTTTGACAAGAAGATTTTTAAAGATTTCACGAAATAGGCGCTTTATAAGCGTTTATTCAATTTTGTGACCCCCCGGGGCAGGGTCAAAGTTGACCCCAGAGGCAGTATTTGAACAAATTTGGTAGAGGTTTATTGGATGTCACTACATACCAAATTTGGTAGCCCTAGGCCCAATGGTTATGGACAGAAAGATTTTTAAAGTTTTCACAAAATAGGCCCCATATTAGCGTATGTTCAGTTTTGTGACCCCCGGGCAGGGTCAAGTTTGAACAAACTTAGTAGAGAACTACACTGTAACTCCAATATAACGCGGAAGACGGGGTCCAAGCCACGCAAAAGCGTTATAAACGGACAGCGTTATAAGTTTTGAGCTTTTTTATTTAAGAGGGCTATAAAAACAGGTAAAGTATAGCCTATAATATAGGTCCTGTGTATTGTCATGCTGTGTTGTCATCCGCAAAAACATGCATATACACTTCAACACCGTTATTTCGAACACCGATAATCCGAAGTCGTTATTTCGAAGTATTTTTCGGGTCCCGATATTGGTTCTTCTTTGTTTAATGTAAAATTTCATTGTTAATCCGAACTTCGTTAAACCGAAGAAATCGTTAATTCGAAGTGATTCAGTCGGTCCCAACACTATAATTCGCACCTTATTAACAATCTTAATCCGAAGTCAAAACTGCAAAATACTGAGCGTAATTTCACACCTTTGTCGTGGCTCGTCAAAAGCCGATAATTACACCTTTGTCGTATGCGCGAACGCCAGTGTTCAGAGAGACATCGCGTATTTGTTTAAAAAATGTTAATTAATTTCCGAAAATGTATTAATATGTTTGTATGTCTGATAATTTGTGCTATTGATTATATTTTATATGTTCTGTAATAAGACAAAAATAAAAACAAGAAAAATAATCGTTTTATTCCTCCGTTTGTTACAAGTGGAAATCTATTGCTATCTGACTAGTTTACGCTTTTCAGTAAGCGTGTAACCGAACCATGTGAATTCCACAACGTTTCATTTTTTACAGAATCAAAGAAGTCTTCTGTCAAATGTTTATTTCGAATTATCGTTAATCCGAAGTTTTTTTAACAGTCCCGACGACTTCGAAATAACGGTGTTGAAGTGTAAACCGAATCGAACGATAACAGTATACATACCACTGTTCTAATGTGCACATTTATCCGATAATCCAATATAATTACAACATCACTACCAAAAAATAATGTTAAACATTTATGACAAGAAATATGTTTACGAATTTCGTAAACAAATTCATATGCCTATGCCATTTTTCAGAAAAATTAGTACAGTGCATTATGGGACACAGCTTTCATTGGACGAGCGAATTTAAATTTAGATTGAATGCAATACGATACATGTGCAAAGAAATATTTTATTGCGTCATACGCAGCATGTTAAAAACGTGCTTTCCGTGGACTTTCTGATAACGGGCACAATTTAAGTGCATCTCTGTTAACTATTACACTGCGTTAGCATGTATATAATACGCAGGATTTTTTAATTTCTTTTTCTTATACGTACTGAAACATTAAACACACACACAGATATTTTTATTTATCAAGCATGTGTAGCATATAATAAACGATAACACACTTACACAGCCATAGTTTATACAATGAAATACAATACACGATAAATACAAAACATAAACAGGTAATTGTTTTAAATAACTTTAATTTGATAATTATTCCGCTTGCACTTGCCTTATTGAAATTAGCGCACTGAACCGCTCTGATAGGGAATACATGTAATAAACACGGACTCGCGAGTTTTCACACCTTTATTGACATTACACAACAGATTAACACCAATTTGCTGTCGAATGTCGTTTAACCTCTAATGGATTAAAATCAGTTAAGCGGACGGATAAAGCAATCAAGCTGTGATCGCCGGCTTCTTTGAATTTTCTGAAAATAATGTATGAAGTTGCATAACAAGGATTTGAATCAGAAATGGAAGGTTGGAGAAAAAACGGGATCCAAGGACCCCCCGCGTTATATTGGACACAGCGTTATAACGGACCGCACTATATTGGAGTTACAGTGTATTAGATGTCACTACATACCAAATTTGGTAGCCCTAGGCCCAATGTTTATGGACAGAAGATTTTTAAAGTTTTCACAAAATAAGCCCTTTATAAGCATATATTCAATTTTGTGACCCCCGGGGCAGTTGCAAATTTGACCTCAGGGGCATAATTTGAACAAACTAAGAAGAGAACCATTACATGTCACTACATACCAAATTTGGTAGCCCTATGCCATATGGTTATGGACAAAAAGATTTTTAAAGTTTTCCCACAATAGGCCTTATATAAGCACATGTTAAATTTTGTGAACCTCGGTGCAGGGTCAAACTTGACCCCAGGGGCATAATTTGAACAAACTTGGTAGAGGACTATAAGATGTCCCTACATACCAAATTTGGTAGCCTTAGGCCCAATGGTTATGGACAAGAGGTTTTTTAAAGTTTTCCCAAAATAAGCCCTTTATAAGAATATATTCAATTTTGTGACCCCCGGGGCAGTTGCAAATTTGACCTCAAGGGCATAATTTGAACTAACTAAGAAGAGAACTATTACATGTCACTACATACCAAATTTGGTAGCCCTATGCCATACAGTTATGGACAAGAAGATTTCACAAAATAGGCCTTGATAAGCATATGTTCAATTTTGTGACACTCTGGGCAGGGTCAAACTTGACCCCAGGGTCATAATTTGAACAAACTTGGTAAAAGACTATAAGATGTCACTACATACCAAATTTGGTAGCCCTAGGCCCAATTGATATGGACAAATAGATTTCTAAAATTTTCACAAAATAAGCACTTTTTAAGAATAGATTCAATGTTGTGACCCCCGGGGCAGTTGCAAATTTGACCCCAGGGGCATAATTTGAACAAACTAAGAAGAGAACTATAACATGTCACTACATACCAAATTTGGTAGCCCTATGTCATACGGTTATGGACAAGTAGATTTTTAAAGTTTTCACAAAAAAGCATAAGCATATGTTCAATTTTGTGACACTCCGGGCAGGGTCAAACTTGACCCCAGGGGCATAATTTGAACAAACTTGGTTAAGGACTAAGATGCCACTACATACCAAATTTGGTAGCCCTAGGCCCAATGGTTATGGACGAGAAGATTTGTTAAGTTTTCACAAAATAGACCCTATATAAGCATATGTTCAATTTTGTGACCCCCAGGCAAGGGTCAAATTTGACCACAGGGGCAAAATTTGAACAAAATTTTAATTTAAAAGAGGTTAACCCCAGGAACATTCCTGAGAAATTTCATCAGAATTGGACCAGTAGTTTAGGAGATGTTTAAAGGAAAAGTTAACGCATGGACGCACGCACGACGGACACAGGACCATGACATAAGCCCTGCTTGCCTTTGGCGAGTGGAGCTAAAAATGACAAATGTTTTTTTTACGAAATTCTTAAAACACATTCATCTTCAAAAACAGCTACAGTATTTTGTTGGATTATAACTAGTTATAAAATTGCAAGGTAATGTTATGTTTAACTACACTAATATCTGGATTATTCTATATAATTTACACGTTAAACAAGAAAGTTGTGTAACAGAATCTGATTAAGAGACCACTTCAGAAAGGGACATACATCTGCTTAATTTAAGGCAAGAGTTAGTAATTGCATGACCACACCGCTTGACCTCAAACACATGTAAAATTTGACCTGACTACCTGAAGTAAAAAGAAATTATTTTGAGATGTTGCATGTTCACCTTCACACATATTTTAAAGTAATAAATAGGGGACAATTCTGCAAATTGCAAGTCAGAGTTATGGAACTTAGTTAAGACCTCATACAATGACCGCCAACACACAACAAGTTTCAATTGAAGAGCTGCAGCATATGGATGCAGTCATTAAAATTTGGGTGAGTAGAAAACTTCGGTAAATAGTCTAGCTCCCAAGAGCACCGCATAACGGGTGCCACGCTCAGCTGCGAAAGCTTGTCAGATTTTTTTTTTTTTAGAAAACAGCCTCGCTAAAAATTGAAATTTATGTACATGCATAAATAATTCTCATTTTTTATAAATTTAAGCAGTCTTGATGCTCACCACAAGCCTAGTGAATTGTTGTTAAGGCTACTGAAGATTCAGTATTGCTTTTACTTGTTTTAGTAAACAAGTGCAAATTCTGCTTGTTCACTTATCAATATATTTTTTAGGATTGGGGGTAGGAGGAGAGGGGATTGTTCCCCCTTTTTAGTTAAACCAAACAAAATCCAGACTATTAATAGTTAAATAAGCCTCAATCTGTAAAAAACAGGCTTAATGCATGTGCATAAAGTGATGTCCTTTATTAGCCTATGCAGTCAAGGGAGACACTTTCAACAAGTGACCTAGATTGGATTTTCATTTAGAAAAGACTTTCTTTAAACAAGATATTATCGGGATGAATCTTCTGACCAAGTTTCATGAAGATCGGACAGTAAATGTGGCCTCTAGAGTGTTAACAAGATTTTACTATAGCCATATTAGGAAAAATGCCCCGCCCCTTGGAAGCCATTTTTTTCAAGCAAACAAATTATTTTCGAAATCGTCCAAGATATCATTGAGACCAATCTTCTGACCAAATTTCATGAAGATTGGACAATAAATGTGGCCTCTAGAGTGTTAACAAGGTTTTACTATCGCCATATATAGCCATATAAGGAAAAATGCCCCGCCCCTGGAGGCCATGTTTTTAAAGCAACCAAAACCATTTTCGAACTCATCCAAGATATGATTAAGACAAATCTTCTGACCAAGTTTCATGATGATCGGAAATAAATGTGTGTGTTAACAAGGTTTTACTATAGCCATATAAGGAAAATAGCCCCGCACCAGTGGTGGCCATGTTTTTTAACCAACCGGCATCATTTTTGAACTCGTCCAAGATATTATTGGGATGAATCTTCTGACAGAGTTTCATGAAGATCGGACTATAAATGTGGCCTCTAGAGTGTTAACAAGATTTTACTATAGCCTTATATAGCCATATAAGGAAAAATGCCCCGCCCCTTGGCGGCCATGCTTTTCAAGCAACCGTAACCATTTTCGAACTCATCCAAGATATCATTTAGACAAATCTTCTGACCATATTTCATCAAGATTGGACAATAAATGTGGCCTCTAGAGAGTTAACAAGGTTTTACTATGTATAGCCATATAAGGAAAAATGCCCCGCCCCCTAGCAGCCATGTTTTTTAACCAACAGGCATCATTTTCAAACTCGTCCAAGATATACTTGGGATGAATCTTCTGACCAAGTTTCATGAAGATTGGACAATAAATGTGGCCTCTAGATTGTTAACAAGATTTTACTTTAGCCATATATAGCCATATAAGGAAAAATGCCCCGCCAATTGGCAGCCATGTTTTTCAAGCAAAGGTCACCATTTTTTATCTCATCCAAGATATCAGTGGGACAAATCTTCAGAGCAAGTTTCATGAAGATTGGAAAATAAATGTGGCCTCCAGAGTGTTAACAAGGTTTTACTTTAGCCATATCAGGAACATGAGGGCCTTAAAGGCCCAAAGTCGCTCACCTGAGATAACAAGATATAATTATTCAAACAAATCTTCTGACCAAGTTTAATGAAGATCAGAAAATAAATGTGGCCTCTAGAGTGTTGACAAGGTTTTACTATAGCCATATTAGGAAAAATGCCCCGCCCCCTGGCAGCCATGATTTTCAACCAACCGGGATCATTTTTGAACTCATCCAAGATATTATGGGGATGAATCTTCTGACTAAGTTTCATGAAGATCGGACAGTAAATGTGGCCTCTAGAGTGTTAAAAAGATTTTACTAAAGCCATATCAGGAAAAATGCCCCGCCCCTTGGAAGCCATTTTTTTCAAGCAAACAAATTATTTTCAAACTCATCCAAGATATCATTGAGACCAATCTTCTGACCAAATTTCATGGACAATAAATGTGGCCTCTAGTGTCAACAAGGTTTTACTATAGCCATATATAGCCATATAAGGAAAAATGCCTGCCCCTGGTGGCCATGTTTTTAAAGCAACCAAAACCATTTTCGAACTCATCCAAGATAACATTGGGACAAATCTTCTGACCAAGTTTCATGATGATTGGAAAATAAATGTGACCTCTAGAGTGTTAACAAGGTTTTACTATAGCCATATTAGGAAAATAGCCCTGCCCCTGTGGTGGCCATGTTTTTCAACCAACCAGCATCATTTTTGAACTCGTCCAAGATATTATTGGGATGAATCTTCTGACCGAGTTTCATGAAGATCGGACTATAAATGTGGCCTCTAGAGTGTCAACAAGATTTTACTATAGCCTTATATAGCCATATAAGGAAAAATGCCCCGCCCCTTGGCGGCCATGTTATTCAAGCAAACGTAACCATTTTCGAACTCATCCAAGATATCATCAAGACAAATATTCTGACCATATTTCATCAAGATTGGACAATAAATGTGGCCTCAAGAGTGTTAACAAGGTTTTACTATAGCCATATAAGGAAAAATGACCCGTCCCCTGGTGGCCATGTTTTTCAACCAACAGTGTTCATTCTAGACCGCGCGATTCGCGCTATTTTTTCAAAGATCGCGCACATCTGCAGCATGTGTGCGAGAAAATTCGCGCACTCGATATCCGTTACGGGTTTTTTTATATGTTAAATTCTGCTCCGCGTATTTATTGAGAAAAACACCGGAAATCAAAGGGAATTAACTCTTCGATTCACGGGTTAATAAACTTTAACGAATTTTCGTTTAAAATGATACTTGGGTTAATTAAAAAATAAGAAATTTCGTTTAAAAAATAAAGGGATGCGACTCGTGAATGATTAAGGAAGAAAATTGTCCTTTGATACTGGAATGTAAAAACTTAATTCTATACATTAATTAAGACACTTACATGACTTAGGTTTTAATATCATATCATCATTCATATCATATCATGATTGACAATCAGTATTTTTTTTTATTGTTTTAAATGATACAGAAATATCATGTGAACAATTATTTTCATAATCCTTTGTTTTTATTTAAGTCAGCAATATACTATGGAAAGTGCAGTTATATTTAACAGCAGTTACAATGGTATTTCACTGACTTGACTGTTTTAAGTAATTTAGAAGTTAAAACAAACTAGAAATGGCGCGGCAGAGGCCGACGCGTATCCCCACGCCGAATGTTTGACCTAGGTGTGCCCCAGGGTTGGTAATGGGGCCATGCATAGCTGAGATTGACCGTATTGTCATAAGAGAAGTTCATCATCAATTAGAAGTGAATTGGTGTAGAAATGAAGAAGTTATAGTAAAAGGCAATTTTGGGTGGGTGTGACATATGTGGGCAGGGCGCCCCAGGGTTGGTAATTGTGCCATGCATAGTTGAGATTGACCGTATTGTCATAAGAGAAGTTCAGTATCAATTTGAAGTGAATCGGTGTAGAAATGAAGAAATTATAGTAAAAGGCAATTTTGGGCGGGTGTGGTCTATGTGGGCGGGGCCCCAGGGTTGGTAATGGGGCCATGCATAGTTGAGATTGACCGTATTGTCATAAGAGAGGTTCAGTATCAATTTGAAGTGAATCGGTGTAGAAATGAAGAAATTATAGTAAAAGGCAATTTTGGGTGGGTGTGGTCTATGTGGGCGGGGCGCCCCAGGGTTGGTAATGGGGCCATGCATAGTTGAGATTGACTGTATTGTCATAAGAGAAGTTCAATATCAATTTGAAGTGAATCGGTGTAGAAATGAAGAAATTATAGTAAAGGCAATTTTGGGTGGGTGTGGTCTATGTGGGCGGGGCCCCAGGGTTGGTTATGGGGCCATGCATAGTTGAGATTGACCCTAATGTCATAAGAGAAGTTCAGTATCAATTTGAAGTGAATCTGTGTAGAAATGAAAAAATTATAGTAAATGGAATTTTTTGGTGGGTGTGGCCTATGTGGGCGGGCGCCCCAGGGTTGGGATTGGGGCCATGCATAGTTGAGATTGACCCTAATGTCATAACAAAAGTTCAGTATCAATTTGAAGTGAATCCGTGTAGAAATGAAAAAATTATAGTAAATGGAAATTTTTGGTGGGTGTGGCCTATGTGGGCGGGGCGCCCCAGGGTTGGGAATGGGGCCATGCATGGTTGAGATTGACCGTATTGTCATAAGAGAGGTCCAGTATCAATTTGAAGTGAATCGGTGTAGAAATAAAGAAGTAAATGTAAAATAACCTAAAAAAATGAGTGAAAATTTCTGACGCGGCCCCACCCCAACCGCTATAACTTTTGACCCAGGGGTCAGATCAAAATTCCAAATAGTGCAGGGTCGCACATATGCTCATAGCTACCATGTGTGTAAGTTTCAAGGTTCTAGTGCTTTTAGTGTAGGAGGAGATAGTGGCCAGGACGGACGGACAGACGGACGGACGGCGGAGATAACCACAATATCCCCACCTTTTTTTCAAAAAGCGTGGGGATAATAAACATTAAAACGAAAATGAAAACATATAAATGGTACTTGATCAATCCCCCCCATTTGTGAAAAATCCTCCCTATTTTTCAAAGTGAGGGGGGAAATTCCCCCCTACTTTTCGATTTCTAGAATGAACACTGAACCAACCAGCATCATTTTCGAACTCATCCAAGATATTATTGGGATGAATCTTCTGACCAAGTTTCATTAAGATTGGACAATAAATGTGGCCTCTAGAGTGTTAAAAAGATTTTACTATAGCCATATAAGGAAAAATGGCCCGCCCCTTGGCAGCCATGTTTTTCAAGCAAAAGGTTACCATTTTTGAACTCATCCAAGATATCTTTGGGACAAATCTTCTGAGCAAGTTTCATGAAGATCGGACAACAAGGGCTGTTTGTAAAACATGCATGCCCCCCTATATGGGCTATAAGTTGTAGTAGCAGCCATTGTGTGAATACGTTTTTTGTCACTGTGAACGGTGGTGGTGGTGGTGGTGGTGGTGGTGTAGTAGTAGTAGTAGTAGTAGTAGTAGTAGTAGTAGTAGTAGTAGTAGTAGTAGTAGTAGTAGTAGTAGTAGTAGTAATAGTGGCAGTAGTAGAAGTGGTGGTGGTGGTGGCAGCGGTGGCGGCGGCGGAGGAGGAATAGTAGTAGTAGTAGTTAAGTAGTAGTAGTAGTAGTAGTAGTAGTAGTAGTAGTAGTAGTAGGAGTAGTAGTAGAAGTAGTAGGTAGTAGTAGTAGTAGTAGTAGTAGTTGTAGTTGTAGTAGAAGTAGTAGTAGTAGTAGCAGTAGCAGTAGCAGCAGCAGTAGCAGCATTACAATACCAATACTTAAGAATGATCAAAGGTGGTGGTGGTGGTGGTGGTGGAGGAGGAGGAGGAGGAGGAGGAGGAGGAGGAGGAAGAGTAGTAGTAGTAGTAGTAGTAGTAGTAGTAGTAGTAGTAGTAGTAGTAGTAGGAGTAGTAGTAGTAGTAGTAGTAGTAGTAGAAGTAGTAGTAGTAGTAGTAGTTGAAGTAGTAGTAGTAGTAGTAGTAGTAGTAGTAGTAGTAGTAGTAGTAGTAGTAGTAGAAGTAGAATATCTGCTGTAAAATAAGATTTTGAATGAATTAAAGGGAGGCAAATCTGTAATAAAAAGAACATGCGTGAACCGTTGTTGTTTTCCTTGTTTGAACCATGCTAAATCCTTATAATGCCTATTTCCAGTTTTTGTGACCTTCACCTGTGACCTTGCCCCCTGGCGGCCATGTTTTTCAACCAACCGGCATCATTTTCGAACTCGTCCAAGATATTATTGGGATGAATCTTCTGACTAAGTTTCATGAAGATCAGACAATAAATGTGGCCTCCAGAGTGTTAACAAGATTTAACTATAGCCATATATAGCCATATAAGGAAAAATGCCCCGCCCATCTGCAGCCATGTTTTTTAAGCAAACGTAACCATTTTCAAACTCATCCAAGATATCATTGAAACCAATCTTCTGACCAAATTTCATGTAGATTGGACAATAAATGTGGCCTCTAGAGAGTGAACAAGGCAAATGTTGACGTCGCACAACGGACAACGCACGACAGACAAAAGGCGATCACAAAAGCTCACCATGAGCACGTTGTGCCCAGGTGAGCTAAAAATGCCCCGCACTCTGGCGACCATGTTTTTCAACCAACCGGCATCATTTTCAAAAATTGACCAAGATATTATTGGGATGAATCTTCTGACCAAGTTTCATGAAGATCAGACAATAAATGTGGCCTCTAGAGTGTTAACAAGATTTTACTATAGCCATACATAGCCATATAAGGAAAAATGCCCCGCCCCTTGGCAGCCATGTTTTTCAAGCAAACATAACCATTTTCGAACTCATCCAAGATATCATTGAGACCAATCTTCTGACCAAATTTCAAGAAGATTGGACAATAAATGTGGCCTCTAGAGAGTTAACAAGTCAAATGTTGACGCCGCACAACGCACGACAGACAAAAGACGTTCACAAAAGCTCACCATGAGCACGTTGTGCTCAGGTGAACTAAAAACACAAGAGATGTGTTCGTCAGAAACACAACGCCCCCTATTGCGCTGCTTTGATATTATTTATTTTTTTACCTTTGACCTTGAAGGATGACCTTGACCTTGAACTTCCACCACTCAAAATGTGCAGCTTCATGAGATGCACATGCATGCCAAATATCAAGTTGTTATCTTCAATATTGAAAAAGTTATGGTCAATGTTTAAGTTTTCGGAAGGACAGACGCCATATATTTGACATTTGACCTTGAAGAATGACCTTGACCTTCACCTTTCACCACTCAAAATGTTCAGCTCCATGAGATACACATGCATGCCAAATATCAAGTTGCTATCTTCAATAGTGCAAAAGTTATGGCCAATGTTAAAGTTTTTGGACAGACGGACAGACGCCATATATTAAACATTTGACCTTGAAGGATGACCTTGACCTTCACCTTTCACCACTCAAAATATGCAGCTCCGTGAGATGCACATGCATGCCAAATATCAAGTTACTATCTTCAATATTGAAAAAGTTTTGGCCAATGTTAAAGTTTATCGGACGGACAGACGCCATATATTTGACATTTGACCTTGAAGGATGACCATGACCTTTCACCACTCAAAATGTTCAGCTCCATGAGATACACATGCATGCCAAATATCAAGTTGCTATCTTCAATAGTAAAAAAAAGGTAAAGGCCAATGTTAAAAGTTTTTGGACGGACGGACAGACGCCATATATTAGACATTTGACCTTGAAGGATGACCTTGACCTTCACCTTTCACCACACAAAATGTGCAGCTCTGTGAGATGCACATGCATGCCAAATATCAAGTTGCTATCTTCAATATTGAAAACGTTATGGCCATTAAAGTTTTCGGACGGACGGACAGACTGACATACACGCATACTGACATACTGACTGACACACTGACGGACAGTTCAACTGCTATATGCCACCCTACCGGGAGCATAAAAATAAAAAAAGCTGTGAGCATTGTCCCTGATTAGCCTGCGCCAACTGCACAAGCTTATCTGCGACAACACTTCACATCAGGAATATGATTTAAGAACCACCTCAGGGGAGAAAAATGCCCCCCACCCCCACACACACACACAAGGTTAAACTGAACTCATTTTATCATAGATCCAGAACTATTGTTTAATAAGATTGATGAGGAATTCGACAGATAGGAGGAAAAATCACAACCCTGACACATGCATTCAGGCTCAGATTTCCCACAGGGCAATCTATATTCATGATTGAAGCATCACTAGATGTAGAATTTACCATCTCTAAGGTTGTATCTCATCTGCATCCCAAAGATGGACAGCGTATCTACACCAGTCCGGTTCTCCTTCCTTGACCCGTGGTCAATTATTTGTTGAATGGCATCCAAATAGTTGTACTCAGAATGTCTGTTGTAAAATAAATGATAGCTCTATAACATGGTTATCAGTGACAGTATAACAAACTTATTTTTAATCTGATTACTGTCTTGTAAATGACAGCTTTCAAATATGGTTACTGTTTGTAAAACCTACTTATTACATTTGGTTACACAATCATGAGCTTTAAAACACATAAATTGAAGTACCATTTAGAAATAAAAGTGACCAACATTTTATTGAAATGAAGGAAACATGTAAATGGTCATCAAAAGCAGGATATCCAAAACTAGAAATAAACACAGAAGTCACATGCATTGTTAGATCCCAAATACAGTGAATCTTGTGGATACGACCCCTTGAATTAAAGGACCACTTTGAATTCCCCCAGATCTTTTTCACTTTAATTTGATATTGTATTAGCGACTTTTGCCTTACGCAACCAGCAACCGCTGATTTTTGTGTAATTTGATGTCAAATTCTTGGCATTAGCCAGAGCTCCAGATAAGGATTTGTGAAATTAGTAAAGGTACTGCCAATGATAGAAAGAAAAGTTGTAACGCTGAAAATCAATTAGTACCTGTACTACCATATCCAAAATAGAGGTAGTACTGTACTACCCATGTTCTTCGATATTGAAGGGTGTATAACCGACTTTACAGAAACATTTGCAGCAATTATAACAAGATTTCTTTGAGAAACACAATGCCCCCCAGTAAGCCAAATATGAAGTTGCTACGTAGTTTATCAGGGTTGCCACCAACCTGATGAAATAAAATTCCCCACACAACATATACATGGTTAAACACAGGTCACCATGACCTTGACCTTTGACAAAGTGACCTGAAAATCAATAGGGGTCATCTGCGAGTCATGATCAATCTACCCATGAAGTTTCATGATCCTAGGCGTTTGCGTTCTTGAGTTATCATCCGGAAACCATTTTACTATTTCAGGTCACCGTGACCTTGACCTTTAACCTAGTGACCTGAAAATCAATAGGGGTCATCTGCGAGTCATGATCAATCTATCCATGAAGTTTCATGATCCTAGGCGTATGCGTTCTTGAGTTATAATCCGGAAACCATTTTACTATATTCGGGTCACCGTGACCTTAACCTTTGACCTAGTGACCTGAAAATCAATAGGGGTTATCTGCGAGTCATGATCAATCTACCCATAAAGTTTCATGATCCTAGGCGTATGCGTTCTTGAGTTATCATCCGGAAACCATTTTACTATTTCTGGTCACCGTGACCTTGACCTTTGACCTAGTGACCTGAAAATCAATAGGGATCATCTGCGAGTCATGATCAATCTACACATGAAGTTTCATGATCCTAGGCGTATGCGTTCTTGAGTAATCATCCAGAAACCATTTTACTATTTCGAATCACCGTGACCTTGACCTTTGACCTAGTGACCTCAAATTCAATAGGGGTCATCTGCGAGTCATGATCAATATACCCATGAAGTTTCATGATCCTAGGCGTATGAGTTCTTGAGTTATCATCCGGAAACCATTTTACTATTTCGGGTCACCGTGACCTTGACCTTTGACCTAGTGACCTCAAAATCAATAGGGGTCATCTGCGAGTCATGATCAATGTACCTATGAAGTTTCATGATCCTAGGCCCAAGCGTTTTTGAGTTATCGTCTGACAACCATCTGGCTGACGGACCGACCGACCTACCGACCGACCGACATGAGCAAAGCAATATACCCCCTCTTCTTCGAAGGGGGGCATAATAAATATATTTAGCTTCGTAAACAATTAATTTATAAGGTTTTCCATTCTGAATTTTGATCATTAAAACTCATGACTTAATACTATTTCTTTTATTTTCTTGACAAAAAATACCAGCCAACTAGTAAGCTAAGTAAATGAATACTAATGTCACTGTCTCATCTCAAAAGAATAATTGCTTTAGCAGTTAACTGTCAAATAATATTTGGTTTTCCAATCTTCCACAGTGTTTGTTTGGATCCTGTTGTGTTTTCTTACGTTTCTTGCCACTCCTGCAATCAAATCGTTTAATATCGGTGCGACAATGTCTTGTTCTGGGTTTACAGATTTAATGTCAGGATGGTTAAGATGACTGTATGCAGCCATTATATGACAAAAAAGTGTGTTTTTTTACCGCTTTTGGGTTTAGCCGGCCTTCCCATGTGCGCAGAAATATTGTTTTGACAGGTTTACGAGTAATTAGAAATCACACGACAGAATAGACAATAATACCAGAACCCAGTCTACAACTTTTCGGTAATTTAAATTAACGAAAAGCACCATTAGGTTAGAGACTGACAAATCACACTGCCCTGATGCAGACGTATCGGTACGGATCGTTTTTGTAAATGCGTAAAAGGAAAATTAAAGTCGTAATTGAACATCCAGTTTATAAAAATAAATGCGTTAACCTTCAAGAAAAAGCCGTATTTACGGCTGTGCGGCCCTTATCTGGAGCTCTGATTAGCGACCAATAGGGGAAAACATGGGAAATTTGTTGATCATTAAAGGGACAGTCAACCACGAATGACCAAAAAAGAAAAGTTCTAAAATACCGTATTTTTTTACAATTATTAGGTTATATTGATTAAAATTTCACGACTGGTATATTGCATTACTTGAAAAACTTTTCAGTATATTAGTTAATAACATTTCTCAATGTGAAATTGAAAGTACATCGCGAAAATAGGTGACATAACGATATACACACTATAAATAACGCAAGTAGATTGATCATTTTATATATAACATACCGTAATTACTCTATGTTTTCGGACACTCTAAGTTTTCGGACACCCCCTTTTTTAGCAAAAATAATTATTTTTCGTGACTCTTAATTTTCTGACACACGAGTTTTCGTCCATAATTAATGTCTCCAATTTTTCTGACAGTATATTTGACAGCGCTATTTTACCAAATTTCGGTCCGGTTTACGATATCTATTAACACTTCGACCATCGGGTTTTACAACCAGTTAAACATCATAAAACATAGCAAGTGCATGCCTGAGGGCAACGGACCATTACATTTGCGTTATTGGGTAAATAACCTTGTAAACCGGTATTGAACAATGGTTTCGCCCGATAGCATAAGCTTTATTACAAATACCAGGGGTAGTGCCAATTAACAGTTCAATTATCTACTGCAATGGTACTACCCATTCTCAGTAAAATAACAGTGACAAATACTAAGCGCTTCAAAGTGTGATGAACCCTATTGAATGTGTTACGAACAATGGAAGGTGTTAGACAACAACTATCGGAAATGTACAAATTATTGCGTTAATTTCAGGTTCATTCTAGCGAGTATCGGTACATCACATGCTCATCTTTTAACTCGTTGGTCAAAGTACAACCTTGTAGTAACTTTCTGTCAATTAAATTAAGCATTTAAAATGCAGTGCAAACACATATGACTGTAATTTATACTATACGGCATGGTATTTTACAAGCGTGTGCTACCACCGGTAGTCGTTGATACAATTGACGCTATTTTCGGACACTTCAATTTTCGACTCTAAGTTTTCGGACATCTGTATTTTGTGAATATTTTTCGTATCTAAGTTTTCGGACACGAAATAAATTAATTATTTTTAAGTGTCCGAAAACATAAGAGTAATTACTGTATATACCATTCAATTTGTATGCACAATATGCATTCCTGGGTTTACCACGTGACAATGATGATCTATCTACTGGCGTTATTTATAGTTAACTGGTAGTTACCTGTTAGGCATACCCAGTAAAATGTATTACCAAATATACTGAAAATATGAAAACTTAACAACTTTTTTCATGTAATGTAATATACCAGTCGTGATATTTTAATCAATATAAAGTAATAATTGTAAAAGAATACGGTATTTTACAACTTTTCTTTTCTTTGTTGTCCCGGTTGACAGTCCCTTTAAGCGACTAACTTGATCAACAATTTATTGTCAGTTTGTCATCATCAAAGGAAAGCCGCTTTCTGTCAAGAAGCCATAAACCAAAACACTTTCTCGCCCATAAAAGGCTTTTTTTCGTCTCGCAATTAACATGCAAAAACCATATGTAAAATAGCAAATGTATAGCTCCGCCTCTTGAATCTTTTACAGTGAACTTTGGTGGAGTTAATGTTTAAGTGCACTACCTGAAGTGCTGATAATGAACGCGTGATACACGCATGCTCATAATGACTCGTAAGGTTAGAATTTTTTTAAGCAAAGGAAGAGTAATTTTGATATACCAACTTCCTGTACATGTCCAAAATATGGCATGTTAACAAAATTCTTAAACACCTTTATCGTCAATAACAGCAACAGCTTAGTTTGATTTTTATTTTGTTTGATTTACGATTGCAGTGCTGCCACCAGAAATACGTAACCTGGCCCATGCTGAAATCGTATATATCCGTCAAAGCTTTTCATTTCTAACCTCAGTTGGGCTGAATGAAAGAGATTAACAGTCATCAATTGGGCCTGCCATTTTATTTAAATAAAGCTAGAATATATGCTATATAATTGTTGAGGCGTGGGTAATTTAATAAAGATGTTACATCACAAATATTTTCATAAATAATCAAAGCGCCATAGGCGCTTAAGGCCTGGGGCTAGATTTAGGGTGCTTGGAAAGAAGTGTAGTGACTAAACTGAAGTAAATGTAAACGGATCCACGCTATTTTGCTGCCAGATACAGTGTACATGTATGCTGATGTTATGAAGTTGAAGGTTTAATATGTTAATCGTGCTCAATATGTCTATATAGTTTTAAACACTTCGACCTTTAAGCTAAGGTCATTCAATGGTCAAGGTCATCATCAAAAAGGTCAGTGGGAAGGTCTTGTCCAAAGGGGAGTTATGGACAAAAATAAAGTAAATCCAATCATGAACCACAAAGTTATGGTGAATGTTAAGTTATTGGGTGCTTTGACTTTTGAGTTCAAGGGCCAAGGTTATCAAGAAATATGTCCGTGGGAAGGTGTTGATCAAAGAAGAGTTGAGTACAAATATCAAGTGAAAAAAATATTCTGTAGTATGGAAGTTATGGCAAAAGTATAATTTTTCGGACAGACAGTTCAGAAACCATATGCCTGCCTTTGGGGCATAAAAACAATGTATGTATGAACAAGTTTAAATTTAATATTAGATTTATGGTTGTATTTAACAGACAAACATTTTCAAGAGATAAAGAGGAAGATTCATAAGTAAGGCTAGGTTTCTTTAACTGAAGTGTTAATCGGATGTCAAGCTTCTCATTTATACTCTGGACAAGCAGTATCAAGTGTTGACTAGAGCACTGCCAATGGGTGCAGGACGCTGGAATATAAGTGCTTGACACAGACTAAGTTTCAAATCCAAAAAGAGGAATAGTTTCCTCATGTCAATAGAAGAAGGTTATCACATAATCATTCATCAAGAGTGTTGAATTTCAAGTTGAAAGCTTTTAATGATTGAGAAATTGAAGTCGGAAAAGGGGAATAACTCTTACAAAAATGGTGAATAGTTGTCTTCTGTTGTCAGTAGATGAAGGTGTTGATATTCTACAAGTGCATAGACTTCGAAGTTGAAAGCTCGATCGTGTTTGAGAAATTGTAAGTCGGTAATAACAAGGGCTGTTTGTAAAACATGCATGCACCCCATATGGGCTGTCCGTTGTAGTGGCAGCCATTGTGTGAATACGTTTTTTGTCACTGTGACCTTGTTCTTTGACCTAGTGACCTGAAAATCAATAGGGGTCATCTGCGAGTCATGATCAATGTACCTATGAAGTGTCATGATCCTAGGCAAAAGCGTTCTTGAGTTATCATCCGGAAACAATTTTACTGTTTCGGGTCACCGTGACCTTGAACTTTGACCTGAAAATCAATATGGGTCATCTGCAAGTCATGATCAATGTACCTATGAAGTTTCATGATCCTGGGCGTAAGTGTTCTTGAGTTATCATCCAGAAACCATTTTTACTATTTCGGGTCACTGTGACCTTGACCTCTTACATAGTGACCTGAAAATCAATAGGGGTCATCTGCAAGTCATGATCAATCTACCTATCAAGTTTCATGATCCTACGCATAAGCGTTCTTGAGTTATCATCCAGAAACCATTTTACTATTACAGGTCACTGTGACCTTGACCTTTGACCAAGTGACCTCAAAATCAATAGGGGTCATCTGCAAGTCATGATAAATCTACCTATCAAGTTTCATGATCCTAGGCCTAAGAGTTCATGATTTATCATCCGGAAACCATTTTACTATTTCGGGTCACCATCACCTTGAACTTTGACCTAGTGACCTCAAAATCAATAGGGGTCATCTGCGAGTCATGATCAATGTACCTATGAAGTTTCATGATCCTAGGTCCAAGCGTTCTTGAGTTATCATCCGGAAACCAGCTGGTGGACGGACGGACCGACCGACCAACCGACATGTGCAAAGCAATATACCCCTTCTTCTTCGAAGGGGGGAATAATAAATGAACAAGTACGTAGATCAATTTAATGAACAGAATGTATCAACAACCTGTAGGACATGGAAGGTTATTGTTTTTAACGTCAAAGCGTAATATAATTTTGCATAATTTAGTATTAACAAATAATCTAGCTCTACAAAATGATTTTAAAATGTTAGAAACAAGAAAAGTGGCATGTATTTCTCCTCCTTTTGTATGAATATTAACATATGTACTCTAAATGTAAAAGGGCTAAATAACAAAGACAAACACACTTAAATTTTCAAATGGGTAGACGAAAAAAAGTCTTTTACAGGAAAATCACATCACACAAACCTTCGCACAAACATTGAAAAAAAGCATGGGACGGAGATATTTATCTTAGCGGACAACATACAAATAAACAAGGCATTACTTTACTGATCAAAAGTAATACAGGAATAACAGTGGATAACTTGAAAGAAATAATGATTGGCAGACAAGCAAGTATAGATATAACAAGCAAATTCAGTGAATTGATATCCCCCGCCAATATGCTGCTGGACACAAAAGTGTTATATTTGACACTCAAAAAAGCATTTTTTCAAGATTTAAAGGCCATAACTCCATTATCAACAGATAATATACAATGCCATTTGGCGTGCATTATTATCTTATGAATATATATACTCATTCCAAGTTTCAATGAAATCCGCCAAAGCACTTTCAAGATATGGCTGCCGACACGCAAACAAATGCATTTTTTCAAGATACAAAGGGCCATAACTCCGTTATTAACAGATGGTGTACAATGCCATTTGGCGTGCATCATCCTCTTATCCATATATATACTCATACCAAGTTTCAATGAAAACCGCCAAAGCACTTCCAAGATATGGCTCCGGACACAAAAGTACCTATGGTAAAAAGCATTTTTCAAGATACAAAGGGCCATAACTCTGTTTTTAACAGATAGATGGTATACAATGCCATTTGGCGTGCATCATCCTCTTATGCATATATATACTCATACCAAGTTTCAATGAAATCCGCCAAAGCACTTCCAAGATATGGCTCCGGACACAAAAGTGCCTATAGTAAAAAGCATTTTTTCAAGATACAAAGGGCCAAAACTCTGTTTTTAACAGATGGTGTACGATGCCATTTGGCGTGCATCATCCTGTTATGCATATATATACACCCAAGTTTCAATGAAATCCGCAAAAGCTTTTCCAAGATATGGCTCCGGACACAAAAGTACCTATGGTAAAAAGCATTTTTTCAAGATACAAAGGGCCATAACTCTGTTTTTAACAGATAGATGGTATACAATGCCATTTGGCGTGCATCATCCTCTTATGCATATATATACTCATACCAAGTTTCAATGAAATCCGCCAAAGCACTTCCAAGATATGGCTCCGGACACAAAAGTGCCTATAGTAAAAAGCATTTTTCCAAGATATAAAGGGCCATAACTCTGTTTTTAACAGATGGTGTACATGCCATTTGGCGTGCATCATCCTTTTATGCATATATATATATATATATACTCATACGAAGTTTCAATGAAATCCGCCAAAGCACTTCCAAGATATGGCTCAAAAGTGCCCAACGGACGGACAGCTGGACGGACGGACAACACCAAAACAATATCCCTCCGCCTCTGGCGGGGGATAATAATACATGAAACACAATTAACATTAATAAACGTGTACGGCCTGAATAAAGATGAATCCAAATTTTATGAAACATTACATTCCACAAAAATAAATAACAGAAAGATAAAAACATTTTAGTTGGAGGTGATTTCAATATTGTTCTTTATGCATAATTAGAGATAACAAGGGCTGTTTGTAAAACATGCATGCCCCCCATATGGGCTCTCCATTGTTGTGACAGCCATTTTGTGAATATGTTTTTAGTCACTGTGACCTTGACCTTTGACCTAGTGACTTGAAAATCTATAGGGGTCATCTACCAGTCATGATCAATGTACCTATGAAGTTTCATGATCCTAGCCATAAGCGTTCTTCAGTTATCATCCAGAAACCATTTTACTATTTTGGGTCACCGTGACCTTGACCTTTGACCTAGTGACCTGAAAATCAATAGGGGTCATCTGTGAGTCATGATCAATCTACCTATCAAGTTTCATGATCCTAGGAATAAGCGTTCTTCAGTTTTCATCCGGAAACCATTTTAGGAAACCATTTTACTATTTCAGGCCACCGTGAACTTGACCTTTGACCTAGTGACCTCAAAATGGATAGGGGTCATCTGCGAGTCATGATCAATGTACCTATGAAGTTTCATGATCCTACGCATAAGCGTTCTTGAGTTATAATCCGGAAACCATTTTACTATTTTAGGTCACCATGACCTTGACCTTTGACCTAGTGACCTCAAAATCAATAGGGGTCAACTGCGAGTGATTATCAATCTACCTATCAAGTTTCATGATCCTAGGCATAAGCGTTCTTGAGTTATCATCCGGAAACAATTTTACTATTTCGGGTCACCGTGACCTTGACCTTTGACCTTGTGACCTGAAAATCAATAGGGTTCATCTGCGAGTCATGATCAATGTACCTATGAAGTTTCATGATCCTAGGCATAAGCGTTCTTGAGTTATCATCTGGAAACCATTTTACTTTTTCGGGTCACCATGACCTTGACCTTTGACCTAGTGAACTGAAAATCAATAGGGGTCATCTGCCAGCCATTATCAATCTACCTACCAAGTTTCATGATCCTAGGCATAAGCGTTCTTGAGTTATCATCCGGAAACCATTTTACTATTTTGGGTCACTGTGACCTTGACCTTTGACCTAGTGACCTGAAAATCAATAGGGGTCATCTGCGAGTCATAATCAATCTACCTATTAAGTTTCATGATCCTAGGCCTAAGCGTTCTTGAGTTATCATCCAGAAACCATTTTGCTATTTCGGGTCACCGTGACCTTGACCTTTGACTAGTGACCTCAAAATCAATAGGGGTCATCTGCGAGTCATGACCAATGTACCTATGAAGTTTCATGATCCTAGGCCCAAGCGTTCTTGAGTTATCATCCAGAAACCACCTGGTGGACAGACCGACAGACCAACCGACAGACCGACATGAGCAAAGCAATATACCCCCTCTTCTTCGAAGGGGGGCATAAAAATAATGGAAATCTTTATACTCACTCCAAAAATAGGAACATTTTGAATAACATAGTTGAAAACTACAATTTGATGGCATAATACTTCGTGCACGGGCACAGCATGTTGGACACAATGAAAACAATACAAAATACTTTGCAAACAATGAAAAACTTACAAACAAACAAAAAACTATACAGAAACTAGTAGTTGATGGCAAAGACATTACAAATAGAAGTCAAATACTAGAAGAACGCATATTTTTTAAAGGATCTATGAACAAAAATGTTGAAAATAACACCCTCTTAAGAAATACACATCATGCTTTAATTGAAGAGGAACACACAATCATTTGATGTGCCTGCACTTCCAGCTTGTTCAAGTGAACAATCAATCGTGTCAATGTTATCTCACCATTGATTGACTCGAATATAAATATAAACAGCCTCAGACAATGAAAGGAAGCAAAAAATACAAGTGTATAATTTCGCCTGTTTGAAGTTCATTCTTTAAAGGGGCCTTTTCACAGATTTTTGCATTTTTTAACTTATTCATTAAATGCTTTATATGATAAATGTAAACATTGGATCATAAAAGCTCCAGTAAAAATCAAGAAAAAAAATAAAAAAAGGAAAAGAACATTGCCCGGAGCAGGTTTCGAACCAGTGACCCCTGGAGTACTGCAAGAGTCCTGAAGTAAAAACGCTTTAGCCTACTGAGCTATTCCGCCGAGTACACAATAATGACGTATTTTATACCTTATATAAGCCTCTTCGTAGTTTCACAAAATTTAACGACAAAAACAGAACTCTCCAAATTATTCAATTGTTTCGCGTTGCACCGCTTTATAATTTTTAGGTTTTAAATTCGTTAAAGATGCATATAATGGCTATATTAGAGCATGGTTATGTTCAGTATTACTTTTCCTCACAAATATCATAGCTAAAACGAAAACTTACGAATCTGAAACAACTTTTTTCAATTTTGTCAATTTAACAAAGCGTGAAAGATCCCTTTAACAAAAGGACTTTTCGGCACTACAACAATGGATCAGGTCAATTTCCTTGCTGATCACATGAATAAACTAACCATTTATAAGAATGGACAACTGTATGTCAGGTATTAAATATAACATGCTACCAAACAAATTAATTGACTGTGGATTGCAATCAACATCCTCAAATATGCACCAAGTCATTGATTATGTTACAAGTATTCTTATGGATCAAATAAGAGAAACCAGTAGCATACATGATGAATTAGAAGAATTTAAGTTAGGAGTTCCAGATTTAATCAATGGAAAGACATGTACTCAATGAATGATTTTCTGTTTGCAAGAAATGAATCAAGCTTGTTTGTAACTTTAAAACTTCTAATTTTATAACTGAAAGATCCTTTGCATTTATACAAGGTCGAGTCTTTTCCTGTACCTATAAATGCTACATCTCATGATCTGTAGATGAAACTCAAATATTAAATCTCCCTGCTTTCTTATTGATAACTAATGAGTGGCAAGACCCAAATAAACTGAATGTGTAGGGTCCAGCATCAAGTATTGTAAAAATAATTTTGCCTAATTACTTCTTCATGTTGTATATTGGCAATCTTTGCAAATGACAAAATCAAGCAATTATATGCGTAATTTCAGGTATGTTAAAAATGCCATTATACCTACAGCAAACACAACTATATTTAAAACACTATGAATACATGTATACATATCCAGGTGACATCAAATTAACATAACCAAATTTTTTTTTTTGCCCATTAAAAGTTTTTAAGACTTGTTACTTGAAAAAGAACAAGGGCTGTTTGTAAAACATGCATGCCCCCCATATGGGCTGTCAGTTGTAGTGGCAGCCATTGTGTGAATACGTTTTTTGTCACTGTGGTGGTAGTGGAGGTGGTGATGGTTTCATGATACCAGGCGTAAGCCTTCTTGAGTTATCATCCGGAAACCATTTTCCTATTTCCAGTCAACCATTTTACAGCCTCATTTCACTGTGACCTTTGACCTAGTGACCTGAAAATCAATAAGAGTCATCTGCCAGTCATGATCAATGCCTCTTTGAAGTTTCATGATCCCAGGCGTAAGCCTTCTTGAGTTATCATCCGGAAACCATTTTCCTATTTCCAGTCGACCATTTTACTGTTTCAGGTCACTGTGACCTTGACCTTTGACCTATTGACCTGAAAATCAGTAGGGGTCATCTGCTGGTCATGACCAATGTCCCTATTAAGTTTCATGATCCTAGGTGTAAGCATTCTTGAGCTATCATCCAGAAACCATTTTACTGTTCCAAGTCACTGTGCCCTTGACCTTTGACCTAGTGTCCTGACAATCAATAGGGGTCATCTGCCAGTCATGATCAATGTACCTATGAAGTTTCATGATCCTAAGCGTAAGCATTATTGGGTTATCATCCTGAAACCATTTTACTGTTTCAAGTCACTGTGACATTGACCTTTGACCTAGTGACCTGAAAATCAATAGGGTTCATCTGCTAGTCATGATCAACGTTCCAATGAAGTTTCATGATCCTAGGCCTAAGCATTCTTGACTTATCATCCGTTAACCATTTTACTATTTGGAGTCACTTTGACCAAATGACCTGAAAATCAATAGGGGTCATCTGCCAGTCATGATCAATGTACCTGTGAAGTTTCATGATCCTAGATCTAAGCGTTCTTGAGTTATCATTCGGAAACCATCTGGTGGACGGACCGACCGACGGACCAACCGACATGTGCAAAACAATATACCCCCTCTTCTTCGAAGGGGGGCATACAAATTAAAAAACAAGTGATGTCATCATCCTTCGAAAACGAGAAAAATTGCCATATCTAGTCACAAGTCTTTTTTTAAATAAATTGTCAAACAAGAGCTGTCACCATATAATGACATAATTATGCCCCCTTTAAACGGTTTGATAGAAGTTATAGCATTTTTCAAAACCGAAACGCAGATTTCGAAACCTAAACGCGGACCCTAAGTTCAAGGTCAAGGTCACAGGGGTCAAAATGTTTGTGCGTATGGAAAGGCATTGTCCATATAAACATGCACACCAAATATGAAGGTTATATCTCAAGGGACATAGAAGTTATGAGCATTTTTCGAAACCTAAACGCAGATTTTGATACCTAAACGCAGACCATAAGTTCAAGGTCAAGGTCACAGGGGTCAAAATTTGTGTGTGTATGGAAAGGCCTTGCCCATATACACATGCATACGAAATATGAAGGCTTTATCTCAAGGGACATAGAAGTTATGAGCATTTTTCGAAACCTCAACGCAAAGTGTGACGGAAAGATGGACAGTCCGATTACTATATGCCCCCTTTTCTTCAAAAAGGGGCATAAAAAACATAGCAAAAGGAAATTACAATCTTCGAACATAGAAATCATCAACAATGTATGCTTGAATGAAAAATAAAGAAAACAAGAGCATCAGAGGACAGCGCGCTTGACTATTCGAGTGCTTGACAGTATAACATAAGCCATCATGGGGAAATTAATCAAATTAATCAATAAGGTCAAGGTTATTGTTCAGGTATATTTTCAACAATCTATTGAGCATTTGTAAAGACATAAAACAAACTAATAATATTTTTTTTAAAGTTTGATAGCAATAGCTTGGGTGGGTTGTTTGGATGGTCCTTCAAAAATAAAGTAAATAAACATTTGTTTCTTTTTTTAAACCATATTTCAAAGAAAAGAAAAAAAATGTGGGTTGGGTAGGGGGGGAGGGTTGAGCGGGGGTATAATGTGGGGCGCGGTCATTTATTAGAAAGTCTTTCAAAAATATAAAAGGAAAACAAAATTTATTTATTTATTTTTTTTTTGGGGGGGGGGGGTGCAGGGATTCTGAGTTGGGGCTTGGGGTATTGTTTTGTTTGGGTGGAGTCCATTGTGGTATTCAGGTAAGTGCCGTATTGTCAAATTATGAATAAAATCTTATCATACATAAAGAAGTTATGGAAATTTAACTAAAATTTATTCTTGTGACCTAGAGAGTCAAGGCATTCAAAGGTTGAGGTACAATTTTACTTGCCAGGTACAGTACCCTCATGGTATTAAGAAAATATAAAGTTTGAAAGAAATAGCTTTGATACTTTAGAAGTCAAGTAGATCTAAACACAAAATTTAAGAACATATTCAGTTACTTAGACAAAAAAGGGCCATAATTCTTACACAATGCTTGATACAGTTGTCTGCTCTTGTTTATAGATTGGGGTCATGTTGGTAAAACAGTTTGCAAAATATGAAAGCAATATGTCAAGGGATATTGAAAATATTTGAGGTGGTACGCAAACTTTAACATATATTTATCAATAATATGCATATTCTAAATGGAGAAGGGCCATAATTTTACAAAATACTTCATACAGTTGTCTGTTTTTGTTTATAGATTGGGGTCATGTTGTTAAAGAATTTTGCACAATATGAAAGCAATAGGTCAAGGGACATTGAAAATATTTGAAATGGTACGCAAACTTTAACATAGATTTAACAATAATATGCATATTCTAAGTGAAAAAAGGGCCATAATTTTTACAAAATGGTTGATACAGTTGTCTGCTCTTATTTAAAGGTTGGGGTCATGTTGGTGAAGAAGTATGCAAAATATTAAAGCAATATGTCAAGGGACATAGGAAATATTTGGGGTTGTACGCAAACTTTAACATTAATAATATGTATATTCGAAGTGAAAAAAGGGCCATAATTCATACAAAATGCTTGATTCAGTTGTCTTCTCTTGTTTAAAGGTTTGGGTCATGTTGGTAAAGAAGTATGCAAAATATTAAAGCAATATGTCAATGGACATAGGAAATATTTGGGGTGGTACGCAAACTTTAACATTAATAGTATGCATATTCTAAGTGTACAAAGGGCCATAATTCTACAAAATGCTTGATACGGTTGTCTGCTCTTGTTTAAAGGTTGGGGTCATGTTGGTAAAGAAGTATGCAAAATATTTAACCCCTAAGCAATATGTCAAGGCACATAGGAAATATTTGGGTTGGTACGCAAACTTTAACATTTGTACGCTCACGCCGACGCCGGGGTGTGTAGGATAGCTCCACTATATATATTTCATATATAATAGGCTATATAATAATAAGCTTAAAATGGGGGTCACCAGTGAAAACGAAAAGTTCCCGCTTTAAAATCAAGGTTACCCCCCTTTTCCAGAAACGCCCTACTGAATTTGAGATTTTTATATGTGAGCATTAAGACGAGCTAAATGTTCAAAAAATATTATAAATAGATAAAAAAAGAGGAAAAGCCTATAATAAACCCATAAACATACATACATCTCATATATCATGTGTGAGATGGAACCTACTCAGTGCAGTAAGATTTGCTAACCTTGTTTGAAATTGCACGTGAAATGCGTTCTTCTATAAACAAGGGCTGTTTGTAAAACATGCATGCCCCCCATATGGGCTCTCTGTTGTAGTGACAGCCATTTTGTGAATATGTTTTTTGTCACTGTGACCTTGACCTTTGACCTAGTGACCTCAAAATCAATAGGGGTCAACTGCAAGTCATGATCAATCTACCTATCAAGTTTCATGATCCTAGACATAAGCGTTCTTGAGTTCTCATCTGGAAACCATTTTACTATTTCGGGTCACCGTGACCCTGACCTTTGACCTAGTGACCTGAAAATCAATAGGGGTCATCTGCGAGTCATGATCAATGTACCTATAAAGTTTCATGATCCTAGGCATAAGCGGTCTTGAATTATCATCCAGAAACCATTTTACTATTTCGGGTCACTGTGACCTTGACCTTTGACATAGTGACCTGAAAATCAATAGGGGTCATCTGCTAGTCATGATCAATCTACCTATCAAGTTTCATGATCCTAGGCCTAAGCGTTCTTGAGTTATCATCCGGAAACCATTTTACTATTTCGGGTCACTGTGACCTTGACCTTTGACCTAGTGACCTCAAAATCAATAGGGGTCATTTGCGAGTCATGATCAATCTACCTATGAAGTTTTATGATCCTAGGCCCAAGCGTTCTTGAGTTATCATCCGGAAACCACCTGGTGGACGGACCGACTGACCGACAGACCGACCGACATGTGCAAAGCAATATACCCCCTCTTCTTCGAAGGGGGGCATAATAAGACTTGAAAATGTTACAGGGAAATTAGAACATTAATAATTAAGTAACAAGGCACATATAATCATTCAATCAAACACGTTTAAAGGAAAATAGATTTATCAATGTATCAATGACTCGTGAAACTGGTGATATTAAACATTAAACTTATTATGACAAGCAAAACAAATACACGATTGTCATGGTAGTTCTTTGAAGAACTTCGACAGGTTGGAATAAGTGTCTCCAAAAGACGCTTGGCATTGGTGACCCTGGGCTGACTGTAAGACTTATTCATTATGAAAATGTTCTCGAGACCATCACGTTCAAAGATCATTTTAAGATGCACAAGGTTGAGTCCAGAGCCAGCTATAGTATTTATGTTGTTGCAGCATTGAACACATCACTGTAAGCAAGAACACTCAGTGACTGCAAGTTCCTAGCTTTTTAACGGGTTGAATTTGAGTCCATAATCTGCCTGGTTTCATTTTCCTCCTGCACAGGTTATCAGCATACAATGTATCACTGAAATGTTGAAGTTGATATTTGACTAGTACATGTACTTATATTCAGACAGGTTCATAAGATCATCAATTAGTTTCAGTCGAACAAAATTATGCACAATTGCAAATTGTGTATGAATAATTTTAACCATTTGTATTTATTAAAATTAAAATATTTGGTCTTTTCTTATTAATTTGGCTTCAATAAGCCTTCTCAAAGTTGTTTCTATAAATTGACAACATTTTCTTCAAGTTATTTAACAAAATAATTATATACAGATGTCAAATACACAAGCACTTGTATAGGAGTAAGAACTGATATTAGTGTTTCATGAGAAGGGTGAAATGATCCAATATGATATGCGTCATCGTTTTTATTTATTCAAACATTCACGACATAGCATGTCATTACTAGTATTTTATATGATAAACCCCTTTAAACTGGATTAATAAGTAAGTGTAAACACCACATATCCAGTAGGGATAATACATGTATTTGGTATTAACATTTGGATGAAGAATGTATACATACATTCTTCATCCAAATGTTAATACCAAATACATGTATTATCCCTACTGGATATGAAACTGACTATTAACGTTACATTTTATTTATTACTTAAAACATTGGTTCTACATTAACAATCACATAAATCAGTGAAATATCTACTTCGTTTCCATCTTATAAGCCTGTCTGCTATAAAGGAGATAGTTGAAACTTGATGAATGAACGTCCTTCCCGCATGTATTTCCATTTTCTTTAAGTTTAATTGATCATTGGAACATACAGTGTTGACAAAAAGTAATTAACCGTTCCTGGACCACCAATGTTGTTGATCATTGCTGAAAAGATAATAAATATGCAGCATTTTAATTTGAATAACCATAATACATAATTTAGGTGATCAGACAAAAAGTATATCATTTTCAGAATAGTAATTTTTGTATTTGGGACATAATATACTTTTTTGTTGTTTGTTTGAGGAAAACATCAATACTCGGTCATAAAATTCAAATATGCTGTCCTTGATTTCCATGCATTTACAACACAACTTTTTCCTTACATGGCACATTTTCGGTATCGGGTCCGTTCGCCCTAGTTACACGTTCGCCCTGGGTCCGTTTGCCCTGGGTTTGTTCGCCCTATATTATCATTTCCATATCGGGGTATGAACACAATGTACACAATATAAAGTGCATCATTTATTATTTTATATATAAGCTGTATATATTAAATTAATAAATTATTTGTACATTAATATGTGTATTATTATCATTAAAATTATGAGATTTTGAGTGTGACTTCTTGCGTTGTTTGTGGTTCTTTCATTCAGCTATATATAACCACCGTCTGTCGGATTATCTATATTCTTGTAATCTTGTCGATCCCTGCATAGGCAAATAAATTTAAATTTCATATAAACATCATTAAATCTCAATAAAAACATCATCAATATTCAATTTACTAAACTGATCAATTTCCAATAATTCTCGCGTGTATTGCGCTGTGTGAAGTAGCAACTGGCCTTTATTGATGGTTGTCGATTAATTAAGAGATTAAAGAGATAACGGTCTGTGTTAATTAATTGATTGATTGTCGTTTTAACCTAATTTAGCTAACATTGAGAACAATTACTAAATCATATAGAAATTAGTTATGTAGAATATGATTATTAAGTTGAAACTATTAGTATTATCCTAAAGAGTATACTAAATATAGAATGCATGCATGAATCATGTTTATAAAACAGAACTGTTATTTTTTTATTTTTTTATTTAGAAATTATCTTTAATATGATTATTAGCGTATGATTAAGTAAAATATGGGCTGTCCGTTGTAGTGGCAGCCATTGTGTGAATACGATTTTTGTCACTGTGACCTTGACCTTTGACCTAGTGACCTGAAAATCAATAGTGGTCATCTGCGAGTCACGATCAATGTATCTATGAAGTGTCATGATCCTAGGCAAAAGTGTTCTTGAGTTATCATCCGAAAATCATTTTACTATTTCGGGTCACCGTGACCTTGACCTTTGACCTTGTGACCTCAAAATCAATAGGGGTCATCTGCAAGTCATGATCAATCTACCCATGAAGTTTCATGATCTGAGGCGTTTGCGTTCTAGAGTTATCATCCGAAAACCATTTTACTATTTCGGGTCACCGTGACCTTGACCTTTGACCTAGTGACCTCAAAATCAATAGGGGTCATCTGCGAGTCATGATCAATCTACCCATGAAGTTTTATGATCCTAGGCGTATGCGTTCTTGAGTTATCATCCGGAAACCATTTTACTATTTCAGGTCACTGTGACCTTGACCTTTGACCTAGTGACCTCAAAATCAAAAGGGGTCATCTGCAAGTCATGATCAATCTACCCATGAAGTTTCATGATCCTAGGCGTATGCGTTCTTGAGTTATCATTCAAAAACTGTTTTACTATTTCTGGTCACCCGTGACCTTGACCTTTGACCTAGTGACCTCAAAATCAATAGGGGTCATCTGCGAGTCATCTTGAGTTATCGTCTGACAACCACCTGGTGGACGGACCGACCGACAGACCGACCGACATGAGCAAAGCAATAAACCCCCTCGTCTTCGAAGGGGGGCATAATAAACATAAATTATGTAAATCAAACAGAGCGGTATATTTTAAATTGTGTAGAAATTGGCCTCAAAGAAAATGTTCAATTATCAGGGGTTTTTATCTGATTTTGGGGAAAGGGCCTGGCCTTTTTTGAGGGGAAAAAAATCGCACAAAATGCCGGATTTTGGGGGGAAAAATCACGCGAAACGCCGGATTTTGGGGAAAAAAAGAAAAGTCTTAAATAATCAATTCAACATATTTTGCTGTTTTTAAAACAAAATCAAGCAACAGATAATTTAATTATGCAATATGTTATATTTTCTACACTGGATCAGGTTAACTTATGTATTAAAAGTTTAAAAAAAAAAAAAAAAAATTTTTTTTTTTTTTTTTTTTTTTTAGGGTAAAAAAATGAAGTATTGGGAGAAATTTAACTGCTGAGGGGAAAAAAAATCTGAGGGAAAAGGGCCGATTTTCGGCGGGTCCCAAAGAAGGAAAAAAAGCCCTGATTATAATTAAATAATAAATACATTAAGGTATAAGATTATTATTTTTTAATTATATAAATATTAAAATGGTAAGCAGCGCAACTTAAAGGCCAATTTCGTAAATTATGTAAACGGTCTCCAAACGGAGAGATTCAGGTAAAATGTCAATTTATATTATAACCTTATTCGATTTTGTCCGCCTTTTCAATTAAAAAGACCATTTATTGTATAAGCAAACCAAAAAGACCGATATATATGATAAATGACGTCTTTGGTGATAGGTTTCTCTTCCGCAATGAGGCCTATCGTCAGGCCCAATGGAATGATGGTTTGCATTTCATATGCAAACAGTGTGAGGAAAGAAACTGGCCAGAAATCACCGACACCGATGCAGATGAAGATGAAAGAGCACTCACCAACACTGACCAACAATCGATGGGAAACTCAATTTACGAGAACGCTTCATTAATGATTATGAATTTCATAAAATGTGCTTAACTATATTATACTCGATTGCCATGTAAGATAATACACATATTTCCAGAATGCTAACAAGAGTTCCACATTCTGGCGGTGTAACGTAATGTTTTAACATATTTAAATTATTCATTAGAACATGGGACGACAATTTCAGCTTATATGGAATTTTTCCGTTTAAATGATGTCTCCAGTTAAGTTTAGGCGGAAAGTGTAGTCCCTGATTAGCCCGTGCGAACTGAACAGGCTAATCTGGGACGACACTTTACGCACATGCATAATTCCCAGTAAAGCATTATTGTATCGTATTTATGTTTTGTTATAGGTCAAACAGCGTATCAAGGAACAGCCTTATGCCCGGGCAATAAAGGTGTAACATAAAGTTTTCATTAATTAATATAATAAACAAGAGTGCCAAACTGTCACAAGATACGCCCATTTAAAGGTTTTGGACAACTTGATAACTTTACCATGACCCATATTTGAACTTGACCTACATATCATCTAGACACAACTTCTGACCAAATTTGGTGAAGAACAGATTAAAACTACTTCAATTAGAGAGCGGACACCATGCTAAATGCTTGAAATGCACTAAGTGACCTTGTGATCTAATTTTTGACCCTGCATGACCCATATTCAAATTTGACCTAGATATTGTCTAGATACAACTTCTGACCAACTAATGTGATTATCAGATGAAAACTACTTCTATTACAGAGCGGACACCATGCTAAATGCTTGAAATGCACTAAGTGACCTCGTGACCTAGTTTTTGATCCGGCATGATCCATATTCGAACTTGACCTAGATATTGTCCAGATACAACTTCTGACCAAGTTTGGTGAAGATCGGATAAAAACTACTTCAATTAGAGAGCGGACACCATGCTAAATGCTTGAAATGCACTAAGTGACCCTGTGACCTAGTTTTTGACCCGGCATAACCCATATTCGAACTTGACCTAGATATTGTCTAGATAAAACTTCTGACCAAGTTTGGTGAAGATCGGATGAAAACTATTTGAATTAGAGAGCGGACACTGCTGTGGACGCCGCCCGCCCGCCGCCAAGGCGAAACTATAATACGTCCCGTTTTTTTAAAACGGGCGTATAAAAATTAGGGGGGGGATTCGGGTGGGGGGAGGGGGGGTGGGGGGGATTCTTGGGTGCGATGGTTGGACGGTATTTCAAACATAAAATAATGAAAATAAATATTTGTGTTTTTTAACCATTTAAAAAAAATTGGGGGGGGGGGGGTGGGGGGTGGGGAGGTATAGTGTGAGGGTGTGGTGGTCATTTTTGAGATGATCTTTAAAAAAAAAATTAGGAGGGGGGTAGGGAGGGGGGCACGGGGGATGGTTTGGGTGGAGTCTATTGTGGTATGTCAAGTAAGAGTAGTTTTGTCAAAGTATCAATCAAATCTAATCATAAATAAAGAAGTTATGGCAATTTTAGCAAAATTTAATAATTTAACCTTGAGAGTCAAGGTCATTCAAAGGTCAATGTAAAATTCAACTTGCCAGGTACATTAACCTCATGATCGCTTGAAAGTATTTGAAGTTTGAAAGCAATAGCCTTGATACTTAAGAAGTAAAGTGGATCGAAACACAAAATTTAACCATATATTCAAAGTTCCTAAGTCAAAAAAGGGCCATAATTCCGTAAAAATGACAACCAGAGTTATGCAACTTGTCCTTTTACTGAACCCTTATGATAGTTTGCGAGTGTTCCAAGTATGAAAGCAATATCTATGATACTTTAGGGGTAAAGTGGACCAAAACACAAAACTTAACCAAATTTTAAATTTTCTAAGTATAAAGGGCCCATAATTCCGTCCAAATGCCTGTCAGAGTTACATAACTTTGCCTGCACAGTTCCCTTATGATTGTTAATAAGTGTTGCAAGTATGAAAGCAATAGCTTTGATACTGTAGGAATAAAGTGGACCTAAACACAAAACATACCCAAATTTTCAATTTTCAAAGTATAACTAGAGCTTTGTCACTGAATGTGACTTATACCCCCATACCACTTTGACGCAGGATAAAAAGTTGTTTAAAAGTTTCGGATGAATACAATTTGAATTAGAGTCCGGACAAAGTGGCGCCGTTGAAAATGCACTAATTGACCCTATGACCTAGTTCTTGACCCGACATGACCCATATTCGAACTTGACCTAGATATCAACTAGATGCAACTACTGACCAAGTTTGGTAAAGATCGGATGAATACAATTTGAATAAGAGTCCGGACAAAGTGGCGCTGTTGAAAATGGACTAATTGACCCTATGACCTAGTTTTTTACCTGGCATGACCCATATTCGAACTTGGCCTAGATATCAACTAGATGCAACTACTGACCAAGTTTGGTGAAGATAAGATTTATACAATTTGAATTAGAGTCCGGACAAAGTAAAATGCACTAATTGACCCTTTGACCTAGTTTTTGACCCAGCATGACCCATATTCGGACTTGACCTAGATATCAACTAGATGCAACTACTGACCAAGTTTGGTGAAGATCGGATGAATACAATTTGAATTAGAGTCCGGACAAAGTGGCGCCGTTGAAAATGCACTAATTGACCCTATGACCTAGTTTTTGACCCGGCATGACCCATATTCGAACTTGGCCTATATATCAACTAGATGCAACTGCTGACCAAGTTTGGTGAAGATCGGATGAATACAATTTGAAATAGAGTCCGGACAAAGTGGCCCCTTTGAAAATGCACTTATTGACCCTATGACCTAGTTTTTGACCCGGCATGACCCATATTCGAACTTGGCCTAGATATCAACTAGATGCAACTGCTGACCAAGTTTGGTGAAGATCGGATGAATACAATTTGAATTAGAGTCCGGACAAAGTGATGCCTTCCGCCCGCCGCCCGCCCGCCCGCCCGCCAAGGGGTTTCACATAATACGTCCCGTATTTTATACGGGCGTATAACAATTAGAGAAAATTACTGGCCTTTTACGGCTTTGTTACAAACACGCTTACACGTTAAAGAGCGCCGTCTTGATTTTGTACACATGTTGGCAAGTTTGTAGCTTAGTTGTCATTTATATATTAAAATGTTTAAAGATAACAAATTTCGTTATATCTATTGCTTCCCTGCTTTGATAATAAAATTTAGGGCGAACGGACCCAGGGCGAACAGGATTGAGGGGGAACAGGATTAAGGGCGAACAGAAATAAGGGCGAAGGGACCCGGATTCCACATTTTAATTTTCAAAATGAAAGCAAATATGATCCTGATTATGTGGTAAAAATCACTGACAGGGTGCACTTTTCCTACAAAATCTACTTTACTCCAATTATGAATAATGAAACTGTTATACTTGAAAAAAAGCAAAATCTGTGTACCTTCCTGTTCCGAGCTTTGTGTTGGCAGCAAAACAAGGCATTCCTTTCTTGAAAAGTTGAAGACTCTTCTTTACGTGATGGGTTTTGCCGTACGATAACCCGTTCACATGGCTACAGTCATCACACAAGCATAAATCCACTTTAACCCCTTTTACTTCTCACCAACAATATAAAATGTTGTAAGTGACACGGGTTCTAAACGTGGTCAAAATTTTCAAGCGTTTCCAGGAATCGTTTTTTTTTTCCATAAATATCAACACTGCCATGCATTAATTGACGTTTATCATTAACTCCATTCACATTAATATGAACGATAATAACACTTTTATTAATCTTTCTCTTTCAACATAGCAAATTGCTTTTTCTTTAAACGACCAATCTGTCAAGTACAATGTCGGCCATATTTGTTGTCTTTGTATTTAGCGGATCCTACATTTAGTATTTATAGAATATTCGTAGTTTTCAGCACATTCCCGGATAAAGTTCAGATTGACGGATGTGTACGGAAGAAGGAGATATTGCACAAAGTTCATTAGAGTGCTAATACCTTAAAAAATGTATCAGAAAAAATTCTTTGTACTGTCTCCGTAGACACTCGTATATTTTCGGCCTAGACCGTCAAGTGAGGAACTTATTCTCGCATGAATATGCAAATAATAATAAAAACTATGCCGTACCCAATGCTTAGGAATTTTGCTTCAATACTATTTTTTACACGTTTTATGACACTGTCATGTTATATAGTGATGTTCTGTATTCACAATGCGGGTTATTGAGAACTTCTTTGCAGGGACCTATTTGTTTGTATAGGTCCCTCTTCTTTGATTGCGCATGAATGACCGCCAAGTGGTAAATCGGACTTTTCCAAATTCACTCATTCGTGGTTGTTTTGGCAGCCAGCCAAGTCAGCTTATCTCAAAAAACGGTATTGAGTACTTTGGCCTAGGGGCTTCGCCCCAGGCCAAAAACTATGAATCAATATGAACATATGATAACTATTAACTGATAGTCTTTTAAACTCTTGCTTTTTTTATCCAAATGTTTATCGTCTGTAATAATAATAAATAATCAATTGCGTTAATAGTGCCAAACGGCAATCTTGAAAATAGGTTCTTGTTTAGCGCTGTTTTCTGATTGGCTATTCCAATTTCAAGATCAGCATACTATAAAAAGACTTAAAGGGGCCTTTTTACATTTGGGTAAATTGACATAATTGAATATAGTTGTTTCAGATTCGCAAATTTTCGTTGTAGTTATGATATTTGAGAGGAAACAGTAATACTGAACATCAACCATGCTCTAAAATAGCGATTACATGTGGTTAAAAAGATATCATAGCCAGAGTTGATCATGTATCTATAGACATAAGTCCACAGGTATGTAATGAACATTAAAGAAATTATAATTATATCATTTAAAAAAAAAACTTTGAAAAATCAATCATTATGGTTATAAATAATCAAAATAATAAATCTGTACAGTAACTGTGAAAAGAACTTCAATTCTTGGTAAGGAAATATATAATATGAGATTTATAATTATATAAATTACTTCCCTTGAAAATAATTGTCTGTAGCAAATCTCTATTTTTAGTAGCAAATAATTAAAAGCCACTACCGTGACTGTAGATTCACCACTCAAAATGTGCAACTCCATGAGATACACATGCATGCCAAATATATAAAGTGTCTATGTTCAATATTGAATAATTTTCTCCCTTTATAAAGCTTATTACTTCCCTTAAATCGGTATTTTTTACCGTAGACCGTAAAGGATGACCTTGACCTTTTACCACAATGTGTTTGTCAGAAAAACAATGCCGCCTACTGCCCCGCTTTGATTTTTTTAACAAAAATATATACGTGGGCAGGTCAGATAACTATGTCCATTTAAAGCTTATTACTTCCCTTGACTTTGTTTTTTCTACCCTAGACCTTAAGGATGATGTAAAACCTTGAAATTTTACCACTCAAATGTGCAGCTCCATGAGATACACCTGCATGCCAAATATCAAGGTGCTATCTTCAATGTTTAAAAAGTTATGGCCAATGTTAAAGTTTTTTCGGACAGACGGACAGACTGACATACTGACTGACGGACAGTGCAACTGCTATATGCCACCCTACCAAGGGCATAAAAAACAAGTAAAAACATAAATCATAACATCGTATTGTGTTTTTCCCAGGTGGGAAAAGGGGCGTGGCGCCGTACACTCACAAAGGGCATTTTCATGCGCAGTTAAGGCAAAAAAGGGCAACACGTTCCTTGAAAACCTGGTACTGAATATATCAAAATATAACAGGTGGCAGTTGTGGAAAAAAAATATCTATATGAACAAGCACACAAGTGTTATATACAGGGATCATATTTTCCCGCAACATCAATCGGTCCGGATATAAATGGGGAAAAGTATCCGAAAATGTATATCCGAAATCATGACAAATAACGTTAAAATATATACCATTGATTTTGCCATTCATGAAGGTGGTATAATACATGTACAAGTAAAATTCCCTTAGGCATTTTTTTTAAACGGAATGAGTTTTCTCAACTGGTTTTATCATTTGGTATTTCATTGTTGTTTCGTGTGCTGTTTTATCAGACTTTTTCATCGTTGTCAATATTAATAATCTGTGTAAGTCTATACCGATGTTTTAAATTGTTGCCGACTCGATAATAGCAGTGCCCCAGATAAGCTGCGTATCTGCGTCTTTCACCCTATTAAAATGTTTTAAAACGCAAAGAAACTCAAGATCGTGCATATTGAAAACGCAACCAATTTGATTTTTACGCAAGTATGTCAAATTTGATGCGTACGACACAATAGCTTCGATCGAAAATGCTTTGCTCATTTTCGGTATTTTCTCTTTGGAATTATTATCGTAACACGGTGACGCTTTTATTCAGCAAGCTCCTGGATGACGGAGCAGGAAAACAGTCAAAGTTATTCAAACGCTCTACAGACTAGATTTCATAGTTAAATAAAGCGTCTCACAAAATTATTTACCACGACATATATGCGTTTTCAATCTGACTTATTCCGTCGCTCATTGTGCAGGTATTTTTAAAGCGTCTGTACTTTCAGTTTCTATTACGATGAGAAATAACAAGAGCACCGCCTTGCGGGTGCAGACCGCTCATCTATTTTCTTTTTAAAGGTGAAGGGACTCTCATTTTCAATGGGGGGGATGGGGAGATTTTGGGTGCGATGGTTGGACGGTATTTCAAACATAACCGTTTTAAAAACTTGGGGGGGTGGGGTATAGTGTGAGGGTGTGGTGGTAATTTGTGAGATGATCTTTAAAAAAAAAAAAATTAAAAAAAAAAAATTTGGGGGGGGGTGGGGGGGGGTGGGGTGGGGGTATAGTGTGAGGGTGTGGTGGTCATTTGTGAGATGATCTTTAAAAAAAAATACAAAAATTAGGTGGGGGAGGGGGGGAGGAGGGGGGGAGGGCACGGGGGATGGTTTAGATGGAGTCTATTGTGGTATGTCAGGTAAGAGTAGTTTTGTCAAAGTATCAATCAAATCTAATCATAAATAAAGAAGTTATGGCAATTTTAGCAAAATTTAATAATTTGACCTTGAGAGTTAAGGTCATTCAAAGGTCAAGGTAAAATTCAACTTGCCAGGTACAGTAACCTCATGATAGAATGAAAGTATTTGAAGTTTGAAAGCAATAGCCTTGATACTTAAGAAGTAAAGTGGATCGAAACACAAAATTTAACCATATATTCAAAGTTACTAAGTCAAAAAAGGGCCATAATTCCGTAACAATGACAACCAGAGTTATGCAACTTGTCCTTTTACTGTACCCTTATGATAGTTTGTGAGTGTTCCAAGTATGAAAGCAATGTCTATGATACTTTAGGGGTAAAGTGGACCAAAACACAAATCTTAACCAAATTTTCAATTTTCTAAGTAAAAAGGGCACATAATTCCGTCAAAATGCCAGTCAGAGTTACATAACTTTGCCTGCACGGTCCCCTTATGATAGTTAATAAGTGTTGCAAGTATGAAAGCAATAGCTTTGATACTGTAGGAATAAAAGTGGACCTAAACACAAAACTTAACCAAATTTTCAATTTTCTAAGTATAAAAAGGGCACATAATTCTGTCAAAATGCCAGTCAGAGGTACATTACTTTGTCTGCACAGTCCCCTTATGATAGTTAGTAAGTGTTGCAAGTATGAAAGCAATAGCTTTGATACTTAAGGAATAAAATGGACCTAAACACAAAACTTAACCAAAATTTTCAATTTTCTAAGTATAAAAAGGGCACATAATTCTGTCAAAATGCACGCCAGAGTTATCTAACTTTGCCTGCCCAGTCCCCTCATGATAGTAAGTAAGTGTACCAAGTTTGAATGCAATAGCATTGATACTTTCTGAGAAAAATGGACCTAAACGCAAAACTTAACCAAAATTTTCAATTTTCTAAGTATAAAAAGGGCACATAATTCAGTCAAAATGCAAGCCAGAGTTATTTAACTTTGCCTGCCCAGTCCCCTCATGATAGAAAGTAAGTGTACCAAGTTTGAATGCAATAGCATTGATACTTTCTGAGAAAAGTGGACCTAAACGCAAAACTTAACCAAAATTTTCAATTTTTTAAGTATAAAAAGGGCACATAATTCTGTCAAAATGCATGCCAGAGTTATCTTACTTTGCCTGCCCAGTCCCCTCATGATAGTAAGTAAGTGTACCATGTTTGAATGCAATAGCATTGATACTTTCTGAGAAAAGTGGACCTAAACGCAAAACTTAACCGGACGCCGACGCCAACGCCGACGCCAAGGTGATGACAATAGCTCATGATTTTTTTTCAAAATTGCTAAAAGAGGTCGAAAGACGTCCGTTATTGTTGCGCCAAAATATCAGTCGATGCAAACTTTTTCAAACCAAGAAAGCAAGAACCAATAAGTGCCGAATCATTTGTGTTATCGATTATTTTTTAAGTTTATATTATGGACAGTTTCAAGGATTAAAGATGTTATGAAACATCAGTTTATTAAAATTAATTATGATAGTTTACAGTTTTATTTAAAAAAAAAATGAATCAATACAAATATATGTGCATCTTCAACAGAAGTAAAGCAGCAATGATTTTAAGGTATGCATTTTTATAACTCATTCACCCTATTTCAAGAATGAAATCCCCCTATTTTTCAAAATCAATGGGTGAAAACCTTATTTCCCAAATAATTATCTGGGGCACTGTAATAGCTTACAAACATGCACTGAACCAAGCAAATGTCTGTGCGTAGCTTGGCTACTGACAACAACAACTAAATATTTAATAAATAATTTGTTGTCAAATAACCCACGGCCGATAGTTTAGATGCGTAGGGATTTAATCACGAGAGCAAAGCATTTGAAACCACGCATCTAATTTTCCGGTCGTGAGTTATTCAACGACAAAGTATAAAGTACACGAATTATTTTGATTCTAACACGGTTTTACTAAAGATTTATTCAATGTATATTATTTTTCGTGTGAACTATTTTATGTGAAGTTCCGCCCATAAAAATAACTTTCGGCTGTTCTGTCAATCAGATCTGCGACTTTCATTCATAATTATATTACCGGATTATTACGCTGGTGGAAAATGTATCTGCATGTTTTGTTTAGTTACAGCGCGTGCATTCAGACTCGTCTTTTCGGATGCATCTTTAATCCGCTGTTCACAAGTTTTTGATTCTTGGTCTGACGTGCAATAAACCGGTCCTGGCCGGTTTAGAGACTACAGCAAATGGTTTATCACACCTACCGGTAATCGAGATAAGAATGTCATTAGGGTGTGTTAGCATGTACACTGTGTAATCGATTTCATGACATGGGAATTTTAATAGCAAACAGAATCGGACCGACTGTTTGGGATTTTCAATCGGTCTTTCATGACCCCAATCGGTCTAGGACCGACAAAACCGAAAAAAATATGATCCCTGGTTATATATGTATTTAAATTATTTTAATTAAAGCAAGATTATACAATTTTGTATATGTGTTACATCGTAATAAATTGATAAAATATATTACAATAACACAAAAAAGGCAAGAAAAATATACATTGAAGACAAATTTCATAAAATGCAGCGAAGTCAAATTAGCGCCCCGAGCCGATTGTGACGAAGATATTTCGTACATATTTTTTCTACAATTACTGAAGCATTCTTCTTTTTAGTTAGTGTTCGTGTGTCATATAAAAAGATATCGCTGAAGGAATTTAAAATGAACCGTTAATCTAAATTTAGATTCACATCATACATGCATGATTTACATGCTGGCGAATTAGACTGTACAGACATTTTCGATTTCAGTATTAAATATCTAGCTTATTTCGCATTTTTCGACACATGTTCTTCTTAACTTTTATTTTAATTTATATTGAAATACATGTTTAATAAGTTTTTTTTACACATTTTATATAAATTAATAAATATTTGACAAAATCGTAATCTCGCTTTAATATAAATATATTTACCTTGCAATGTCTTCCATATGAGTTCCATGCTGCGTCCATAATGACAAACATAATAAAACAATATATGCATATGAATCTGATTATATGCTAGTCAGTGAAATGATATTTATAATATATAAAACTTTATGCCAAAATTGTGTTACATGAATTAGGATATGAACTGTTTAAAAAAGTTTCATGTTTATTGCAGATGAAAGTAACTAAAAATATTTAATCCATAAACTACGTCTAGAGCGATTTCTGCATAAAACACAGTCCCACAGTGGACAATATTTCGTCAGGATGGATAATCACTGGTTTGAAAGGGATTTCATTATGATAGATCGCGGTGACGGTGGGTGAGCACAGTGGACATTTATTGGGAAATAGATCTCACAGTGGACCACCACCATCATGGTGGACCAACGCAGCCACGGTGGTTCGTGGTGAACAAATGTGCCAAATGATTTTTAAATCTCACCAAGGACGACATAGATATGGCCCGGACAAGCTCATTTATGGCCATTTTTTACCTTTGAACTCAAAGTGTGACCTTGACCTTGAAGATATCGACGTAATTATTGTGCATGACACACCGTCCAATAATGGCAAACAAATGTGCCAAATGATTTTAAAGTCTCACAATAAATGACAAAGTAATGGCCCGGACAAGGTCATGTATGGCCATTTTTTACCTCTGAACTCAAAGTGTGACCTTGATGTTGCAGATATGGATGCAATTCTTTCGTATGACACACCGTCCAATGACGGTGAACAAATGTGCCTAATGATTTAAAGTCTCACACTAAATGACAAAGTTATGGCCCGGACAAGCTCATTTATGGGAAACTCCAAGTGTGACAGTGACCTTGGAGATATCGACGTACTTCTTTCGCATGACACATCGTCCCATGGTGGTAAACAAATGTACCAAGTCATTTTAAAATCTAACGATAAATGTCAATGTTATGGTCCTGACAAACATTTGGTTTAAAACGCACTTAGTGACCCCGTGTCCTAGTTTTTGACCCGGCATAATCCATATTCAAACTTACCCTAGGCATCATCTAGATACAACTTCTGACCAAGTTTGGTGAAGATCGGATAAAATTTTCAGGACAGACAGATGGACCGACAAAGTGACTCCTATATAGCCCCCTTATAATTGTCACAGACGTTACATATACCTCTACATGCTGCAGACACAGAATATTATGCATGCTGTCTTCACAAAACAAGAGAAACTCATTTATGGCGATTTGTAATAATTACTATGCCATTATCATTTATGGCCATTTTGACCTATCAAATCTTAAATTCTTTCGCATGACACGCCGTCTAATGACTGTGAACAAAATTAATGTACCGGTACATTTTAAAATCTCATGATGAATGACATACCGTAGGTTTCCACGTATAGCGCGCAGTGTTTTACCTCCAAAATTCAAATTAAAAAAATTAAATTAAAAAGCTGGTGCGCGCTATACATTGATACAACGCTATCCCAGCTGCTAAATTGGTAAAAAATATGTTGTGTAATCGTAAATAATCAAAATGGCCGCCATGTTTTTTTCCAGAAAACTACCACCCTATAATCGTACAGACTGAGGGGCCATTGTCGAACAACAAGAAGTCGCTACTGGTAGATATGAATGCGGTAGAAGAAGTTTTGGTCAAAAATAAATTTGTTTAAATAAACTTGCGGAAATTTCTTTGTTTGTGTTTATACACTTCTTTATTGATGAATGCCGATGGGGATATTCCGGAGAGAAGGCAAGGGTAGGTGCGAACAAGGTCTTTTTTGCGGGTAACGGTAGGTGTGAAAGGGGGTCATTTTGCACTTCGTAATTGGCAGATGTTATTGAGTAATATGTGCCACGACTTGTTAAGACGCTAATTGACATTTGAGACACTAATTGAAACTTGAGAACGTGAAGATATGCAATTGCATTTTGTGTGTATAAATATTGAACGTTCAACAGTGGTGTACCTCAACAACTGTATCCCTGTCCCCCATGCGACATTCAAATTTACCGGAAATGACCATGCTTTCCCCCGAGGAAAAATCACACGATGTACACTAATCAGTGATTTTTTTTGCCCAAAATTACCGCCGAATTTCGGCTGCTTCCCAATCGCGAAATTCCACGTTTTTTCCCAAAATTCTGATCAAAATTTCCCCAAAAAATTCCAAATTCCCCCCCCCCCCCCCCCCCAAAAAAAAAAAAAAAATTTTTTTTAAAGAAAGAAGTGTCTTATGATTTCTTAACTCTAGATTTCAACTTTATTGTTTTTTTAACATATTACAAACTATATACCTTTAATTTAGTCCTTTTTGTCGATAAATAATTCCCAAATTTGCCACTTTTATTGATTAAAAAAAAATTCCCAATTTCACCAGACTCCTTTTCTCAAAATGGCTAGAAAAACCCCTGAACATGCACTTAAAAACAATATTAATTCTGTTACTTATCCTCATATTTATAATTCTTAATTTTTCCCAATTTCATGGTTTATCGTGCCATTTTCCCCAATTTCACAGTTTATCGCGCTAATTTTCCCAATTTAAATGGCACAGGCTGTAACAAATAAAAGCAAAAAAAATCACTGCTAATTCTTATTTTCTCACATTTTTCACGAAATGCACGTGGACTGTTAATCTTTTGCTAGAAAATTACAAAATTGTGAGAAAAGTATAGTGCTATGCAACCCATGCTCCTAATCATAATGACGCTTCCTATTTTGAATGCTTAATTAAGCTTTCCAATGCCCCGGATTATTGGATTGTGCAATAGTAAAATGGCGGCCATTTTCAGTCCAATTTGGTGGTTTTATTGTCTTTAAATATTTTTTCTCAATTTTTGCATTTAAAAAACAGCCTGCGCGCTATACATGGGAGCGCGCTATACGTGGAAACCTACGGTTGTTATGGCCTGGACAAGCTCATTTATGGCCATTTTTGACTTTGAACTTAAAGTGCGACCTTGACCTTGGAGATATTGACGTAATTCTTTCCCATGACATATTGTCCAATGATTGTGAACAAATGCACCCAGTAATTTTAAAATCAGACAATGAACAACATAGTTATTGCCTGGACTCTGGACAAGATCATTTATGGCCATTTTTGATCTTTGAGCTCAAAGTGTGACCTTGGAGATATTGACGTAATTCTTTCGCATCACACACTCAAATGATTGTGAACAATTGTACCGATGAATTTTTAAATCTCACAATGAATGACATAGTTATGGCCTGGACAAGATCATTTATGGCCATTTTAGACCTTTGAACTCAAAGTGTGACCTTGACTTTGCAGATATCAATGTAATTCTTTCACATTACACACCGTCCAATGATGGTGAACAAATACGCCAAATGATTTTAAAATCTAACAATGAACGACATGGTTATGGCCTGGACAAGGTCATTTATGGCCATTTTTGACCTTTGAACTCAAAGTGTGACCTCAACGTTGCAAATATTGACGCAATTCGTTTGCATGACACACCGTCCAATGATGGTGAACAAATGTGCAAAATGATTGTAAAGTCACACAATAAATGACGAAGTTATGGCCTGGACAAGCTCATTTATGGAAAACTCCAAGTGTGACCCTGACCTTTGAGAAAGCGATGGACTTCTTTCGCATGCCACACCTTCCCATGATGGTGAACAAATGTACCAAGTCATTTTAAAATATATTGATAAATGTCCCCTCATCCAAGCGTTTGTGACGGATGAGGGTCATTATTAGAAGTAAAGCCGGAGGCTGAGCATGTATCAATAGCATGTCTGTCAGACGCTGCGCATACGGCCCGCAATTATAAAGATCCGGAAAATACACCATGCACTACGCTCCGCACAGTACACATCGAAGAACCCGGATAATCATTGTTTAAAAGTTATTTGTTGTCAGTAAATGTCAACCTGGGAGGGTGAAAAAGAAGAATAACACTTCCATATAACCTTTATACAACAACAGGGGTGGGTTGATACATGCTCAGCCTCCGGCTTTACTTCTAATAATGACCCTCATCCGTCACAAACGCTTGGATGAGGGGACATTATTTTCCGTAAAGCCTTTGGCTTTACATGTATCAATAGCATCTTTAAAGACTGACAACAAATCTAGCAGGACACAGATATAAAACCAATTCTTAAGTTCCTTTCCTGTCTAGATTGTATTATTTCAACATGTTAACAAAATAATACACAATAGGTATACAATATGATAATAGGCATTCCATACCCCAACCATATATGACAGAATACAAAGGTAATAGAAAAACATTTGTGACTGTTCATACAAATACCTGAAACGTCAACAAATGAAAACAATACGGTTAAATAAACCTTCACTTTGTATATGTATACATGTATATTTTAACATATAACATATGAAAAAACACTAAGTTTAATGATACAATTAAACCTGCGAAAAAACTGCCTGAACAAATGGTACATCAGACCTTTCAACAATGTCTCTATAATAAAACTTGTAGAAATTGGAATCAGTATTCCACCCTGCCGTTTTAAGGATATTATTAATGGAACAATTTCCTTTAACTGCAGCAGAAACTGCTGCTGATCTGAATGAATGTGGCTTAAAAATAGCCACATCAATACCTGACATAACTAAAACATCCTTCAACCATCGTGCAATAGTACTTGTAGACACTTCTTTATAAGAAACATAAGACACAAACAACTGAGATGAAAGTCTAAGATGCTTAGTTCTTTTCATATAATGAATTAAGGTATGAAACACACATAAACTTTCTTCCTGAAAGTGCTGCAATTTTAAATAAAAACTTTGTTTTTTACCCACTGGCGTAGTTTTCAACAAATTTTTGAAATAAAACACCGCTTCACAAGTAGTATAATCAATTTTAACACAATCAATATTCAAGGACACAATAGTTTGTGCACGAGGGGCAGCAGCCAAAGCCACCAAACCAACTAACTTTAGCGTTAATGTTTTCAAAGATAACTGTTTCAAAGGCATAAGCGACTTTAATAGTTGCAAAACACAAGACACGTCCCATGTAAATTTGTACCTTGGAACCACAGGTTTCATAATAGCTACACCTCTCATAAACCTACTAATTAATGTTGGAGATTCACACCATTTATTGCCTAAAATATTTAAAGTCTGCAAAAGCATTGCTTTATGTGTGTTCAGCACTGAATAAGACTTATTGTTTTTTAACAGGTAAAATAAATAAGCTATTACCTGCGTCTCAGAGGTTTTAATGGGATTTTTACCTCGTTCTTGATTCCAAATACACCACTTACGCCATGACAAACTATACTGTTTTTCTGTTCCTGATTTCCATGAGTTAAGGATAACTGAGACTGCTCCTGAAGGAACTCCTTGCACAAGCAAATGTCGGCTGATAGCTGCACTGCGACCAAGTCCATACTTTTGGATAGTGGATGTGATGTTCCATCCTCTGGGTCGGTCAACAAATCCTTGTGACGAGGTAATCTAACAGGAATTGATATCAATAAATCAATAACATTTGGGAACCAAAATTGAGATCTCCATAATGGAATAATCAATATAGCTCGTTTAACATTATCTTGTACTAGTTTGTTCAGTACCTTACCAATTAAGGCAAATGGCGGAAACAAATATGGTTCAAAATCTGACCATGAAATTGAAAAAGCATCATTGAAATAAGCTTGAGGTTCAGGAACCCAAGAAACAAACTTATTACATTTACAATTAAGGCTTGATGCAAAGAGATCAATATCAGGTATAAAATACTCTGAACAAATTCTTTCAAAAATCTCTTGTTTCAACATCCATTCTGATGATTTATTAAAATATCGAGAATAAAAATCAGCAACATTATTCTCTGATCCTTTCACATAGGCAGCTGAAAGATAATTATTATTTTTTAAACACCACTGCCAAATTTCTGCTGCTAAACCATCCATTTTTTGAGAAGTCATTCCTCCCATATCATTAACATAGGTCACTGCAGATACATTATCAGAAAAAACTCTTATATGACAATCATTGGTTTTATCATATAATGACTGTAACCCAAGAAAAATCGCTTTAAGCTCCAAAAAATTAATATGATATTCGGAATCTTTTTTCGTCCATTCAGCATTAACAAATCTACCAGATTCGTTGTCAACACAACTCCAACCTAATAAAGATGCATCAGTTTGACAAATGAAACTGACTTTCTTAGGTCTAATCCTTTTACCATTTTTACAATTAACATTCCCAATCCACCAATGCAAGTCTTGAATAACTCTCCCATTTAACATTATTTCATTATCAAAACTGTTATTATTTCCAAGTCCTTCTAATTTTAAACGTTCAAGTTGTCTATAATGCAAAGGAGCCTCTAGAACTGCATAAAAAGCATTAACTAAAAGACCTATAAACGATGCCAGGTCTCTAACTATTACTCTTCTACTAGACAAAAGTCTTCGAGCTTTAAGAATAATTTTTTCTATTTTCTCCTCTGTAAGGAATATCATAAACTGAACGGAATCTATTATAAAACCAAAGAACACAATCCTTTGTGTTGGCACTAGAACTGACTTAGTGGGATTTACCACATAACCAAGAGACTGTAATGTGGAACAAATTGTTTCAGCATTCTGTAAACATATATGTCTGTCTAAACTCATATTAATAGAATCATCAATATAGTAAGCACATTTAATACTTTGGGACCTAAACCATGCATAAACTGGTTTTAACAACTTTGTAAATACTCTGGGTGCTGCACTATACCCAAACGGCAGGCAAACAAATTCATATAAAACTCCTTTCCATGTAAATTTCAAATATTTTTGATAATCTGGATGAATAGGAACCGAAAAATAAGCATCTTGTAAATCCACAGAACAAAAGAAATCATTTTCTTGAATTAATTCAAGCACTATCTTAAAATGCTCTTGTTTAAAATGTTCATAATGAACAAAATTATTTAACCTTTTGAGGTTTATAATTGGTCTAAATTTTCCATTAGGTTTTTTGACCACAAATATATTTGAAATAAACTGGTCTGGCTCCCACTCAGAACCGACAATAGCTCCTTTTTTCAATAAATCATCCACCTCTTGATCAATAATCTGAATTTCTGATTCATTAAAAGAGATTTCATTTGGAATAACTGTTTGAAAAGGTTTTGACTCAAATTCCAGGACATAGCCTTTTATATTATTCAAAATCCATTGATCACTGGTAAAAAATTCCCAGGACTTATAACAGTGTTTGAGTCTACCTACCGCTCCTAATTGCCCTCGTTTGGGGCTGATACAGTTGCAGAGGGTTTAAAACCTCTACCGCCTCTAGGTCCTCCTCTCATGGGTCCTCTAAATCCTCGAGGATTGAAGGCAGGTGCCTGTCCATATGGCATGTATCTTACATTGCCACGACCTCTATTGAAATTACGTGGAAACCTTCCACGGAATCCTCCCCTCGGAAAGAAATTGGGCTGAAAACTTTGCTGCGGTCTCATCTTTCCAAGATTAAGACTGGTCTCGCAATTCTTCACTTCCTTGGCAATGTCGTCCCCAAACAGTTGGGTTGTCACAGGCATGTTTATGCTACACAAATTTTTGTATTTCTGGTCTAGATTAGGTTTAAGAAGATATCGCCTACGGACACTCAAATTGAACTGGGCTTGACCCAATAATGTCAGAGAGTCAGAGATTAACTCTTTAGCCTCTTCATTGGTCATCAATGACTGCTTAAGCACTTGGACCAATTTCAGAATTGGGACAATGCCTGATGAAAGTAGTGATTGTATGTCTTGGAAAAGACGATCATAAGTACGTGTTCTTTTGTCTAAAATTTTCCATATCTCATTGTTAACAGTGGGAGGATTTAATTTCTCACAATTTTCAGGAACATGATACTTCTCTGAAACAGATTCAATGTCACACTGTGATGTACAAGCCACACTAATTAAGTCAGCCAAAGATTGTGTAATAGCTGGTCCTTTAACTTTTGTTTTAATCTTGGGCAATTTCCAGTCTGATCGATCTTCAACCTGATCAGAATCGTCAAAAAGACTATTTTTCAACTTAGATGTCATGTTATTGCTAGAGTCTTGGGCATATTTTCGTGCACCTATAGAATCATTTGCATCTGAATCTGTAAATTCATTTTCATTTTCAACCTCTATTCTCAAATTTGGGGCATTCTGGGGGTCAAAACCCTCAAAGTCATCATACACTTCCTCTACTGGCATATCAAAAATGCCCAGCTTTTTTCTCAGTACATCAATATCATTGGCAGACAAATTATCTAAATCAAATAAGCCTACACTTGTTGACTTAGGGGTTGTTTTCTTTGTGGCTTTTTGCTTTCCCTTTGTCTGTTTTGAGTCATTTTTAGAATTATTATTTACGTCAGTTCGTGTCGAACTTTTATGTACTCGCTTAACAACCGATTTAAGCTTTCGTTGTTGGCACTGTTTTGGTTCGGCGCTATCTGCCTCGAACCCCGAAAACTCACCTTCGCTTTCCGAAGATGAGAACAGAACATTTGCAGTGTACTCGAGAACTTCGTTCTCGGACTGGCTCATTTTAATTTTAACCAGAGTTACAATTAACAAATAAATAACAGCAAAGAACTGTAAAAACGGAAACTTTCTGTAATAATAAAATCAACAAATACCTGGACTACGTCCTAGGTGGAGCCAATATAATTTAAAAAATATCGGGCCATGTGAAACTCACCGATAAAATCGTGCTCTCGCTTCAAGCGCCGAAAAGACAATGATTATCCGGGTTCTTCGATGTGTACTGTGCGGAGCGTAGTGCATGGTGTATTTTCCGGATCTTTATAATTGCGGGCCGTATGCGCAGCGTCTGACAGACATGCTATTGATACATGTAAAGCCAAAGGCTTTACGGAAAATAATGACAAAGTTATGGCCTTGACAAACTTTCGGATTAAAACACACTTAGTGACCCCGTGGCCAAGTTTTTGACCTGGCATGACCCATATTCAAACTTGGCCTAGACATCACCTAGATAAAACTTCTGACCAAGTTTAGTGAAGATCGAATTACATTTTCAGGACAAACAGACCGACAGACAAAGTGACTCCTATATAGCCCCTATTACCAAAGGTAATGGGGGTATAATAAATTCTCTTGATTAATGTAATTGTTTTATTTAATTGTTCACACCAATTTTGTCACTCTTTGTTGCAGCATTTTTATTCCAGTGTGTAATTACACATGCGTTAATCACAAACTGATTCTCTCGTTAAGATCGGATACTGTCCAGACTATTACAAAAACAAGAGATTTATGTGTCAGAAACACAATGGCATGCCCCCTATTGCGCCGCTTTGAAGCCATAAATTTGACCGTTGACCTTAAAGGATGACCTAGACCTTGACCTTTCACCACTCAAAATTTGCAGCTCCATAAGATACACATGCATGCCAAATATCAAGTTGCTTTCTTCAATATTGCAAAAGTTATGAAGAAGGTTAAAGTTTTGGTTAAAGTTTTTGAATTTGTTTTTTTGACCTTTGACCTTGAAGAATGACCGTGACAATGACCTTTCAAGTTGCTATCTTGAATATTGCAAAAGTTATGACCAAGGTTAAAGTTTTGGGACACACACATACAATGACAGACAGGCCAAAAACAATATACCCCCGATATTTTGATCTGGGGGCATAAAAACATGGTGTCATGAACCCAGGGACCTATACTTGGGTCCCTGCATAAACCACATGTTGCAGACGAGTGTCTAGGCATTAAACACAATTTAAGATACCTCCAGGTCATCTCTTGGCATATTGAGCAGTCATTTAAGCTACATTTTTAAGCCAAAATACTGAACAGTTGATTTTATAAAATATTTTAATATTTAAAAATGAAATATTTTAACGTTTAAAAATGGATAAAGAGGAACTGGTGTATATATCAGCCAGTTTAATTATAATAATACAGTGTTTAACTAGAGCTTTGTCACAGATGTGACATATACCCCCACATGCCGCATTGACACAGACTATTTTGCATGCTGTCTTCACAAAACAAGAGAATGTAATTTATGGCAATTTTAAGAATTATTATGCTATTATTATTTACAGCCATTTTGACCTTTGAACTCTTGAATTCTTTCCCATGACATGACGTCCAATGGCTGTGAACAAAATTAATGTACAGATTCATTTTAAAATCTCACAATGAATGACATAGTTATGGTCCAGACAAAATCATTTATTGCCATTTTTAACCTTTGAACTTAAAGTGTGACCTTGACCTTGGAGATATCTACATAATTATTTCGCGCAACACACCGTCCAATGATGGTGAACAAAAAAGCCAATTATTTAAAAATCTCACAATAAACGACATAGTTATGGCCCGGACAAGCTCATTTATGGCAATTTTTGACCTTTTAACTCAAAGTGTGACCTTGACTTTGGATATATCACATAATTGTTTAGCGCAACACACCGTCCAATGATGGTGAACAAATGTGCCAAATGATTTTAAAACCTCACAATCAACGACATAGTTATGGCCCGGACAAGCTCATTTATGGCCATTTTTGACCTTTGAACTTAAGGTGTGACCTTGACCTTGGAGATATTGATGTAATTCTTTCGCAGGACACACCGTCCAATGATGGTGAACAAATGTGCCAAATGATTTTTAAATCTCACAATGAACGACATTGTTATGGCCTGGACAAGCTCATTTATGGCCAGTTTTGACCTTTGAACTTTAACTGTGACCTTGACTTTAGAGATATTGATGCAATTCTTTCGCGCAACACACCGTCCAATTATGGTGAACAAATGTGCCAAACAGGGCAACAGCTAAGATTTTGTGTCAATTAGTTTTCACTACAAGCTTTTTGAAACAATTAGTTTTTTCTCTTAAAACTATTTGTCAATTAGTGTTTTTTTTACAATTTGATCAAAACTTGCATATATGTCTAGAAACAATAAGCGCTAACAGGGATTTTTTTCCACTTTTTGGGAAGATAGCCCATGGCTTTGGAATTGGGAATTTTATCGGCATTTTCATGAAATTGGGAAAATAAATTCATTAGCCTTTTTTTCCACACGAAAAGGCCACTGATTAGGGAAATACTAAATTTGATTTAACTCTTTATAATCATTCAAATTAAAAGAAAAAAATCATACAATACTTTGTTAGATGTAATTGAATTAAAATTGAGAGAGATAAAATACACATAAGACTTCTTTCTAAAAAAAAAAAAAAAAAAAAAATTTTTTTTTGGCAATTGGGAATTTTTTGCCACATTTTGGGAAAAAAGTATACATTTTGGGATTGGGAACATAGTCGAATTACGGCTATAAAATCGGGCCAAAAAAAACCCTGGCTAAATTTCGGGGCATTGATAATTCTCAACAATTCTTTTTCAAATTAAGTCATTATAAATTCAGTGTCAATGGTGGTCTGTAAATATTACTATTAATATTAATTGTATGTTGACAAATGGATGATGATGAGTCATTTAGTTTCAACCAGTTTCAACACTCCTGCCTTTCGGTCTCAGAGCACACTCACGTTGCCAAACCATCTCCATCAAAGACAAGCCAGTGTGTTCACGATGTTCTTAGTTTTTGAGACAGGGAATCGCCGCAGTGTTTTGATTCGAATATTCAGAATCTGTCACCACCTGCGCTATTAAATCCGATAGTATACACTACACAACGTCTTTTCCAGACGGTTTGGGACGCATAACGAATTGCAAACTATTTGGCGCGCACGCTGTTTATGAAAGATTCTCAACCGTCCGCGTTAAGTGGCGAACTTGTTCCCGAACTTTTTAAGACGAAAGTAGCTCTTTATATTGACACCCACCCGAACCGGTGTCTATATAAACTTAATTAAATTATTAAGGCAGCACTAAAGGTCACAAAATACTAATTCAAATTAAACGCAGTACGGCGGAAAACGGTACAACTAAAACTACAAAGAATCATTTGCAATTCGTTTTTCCATTTCATGATCGTTTTCTGTATGATTGATTTTTAATTTCAATTCGTTTTCTGTCAAATACAAATCGTAAAAACTATAAAACGAACTTTATCTGTTGCCCTGGTGCCAAATGATTTTAAAATCTTACAATGAATGACAAAGTTAAGGCCCCGGGACAAGCTAATTTATGATTATTGAACTCAAAGTGTGACCTTGACCTTGGAGATATCGACATAATTCTTGCCCGCGACACACCTTCCACTGATGGTGAACAAATTTGCCAAAAGATTTTAGAATCTTACAATAAATGAATAAGTTATGGCCCGGAAAAGCATTTGACCTTTAAATCCCAAGTGTGACCTTGACCTTGGAGATATCAACATACTTTTTCACATGACACACCGTCCCATGTTGGTGAACAAATGTACCAAGTCATTTTAAAATCTAACAATAAATGACATAGTTATGGTCCGGACAAACTTTCTGTTTAAAACACACTGAGTGACCCCATGACCTCGTTTTTGACCTGGCATGACCCATATTCAACCTTGACCAAGACATCATCTAGATACAACTTGTGACCAAGTTTGGTGAAGATCGGATGAAATTTCGGGACAGACCGCCGGACCAACCGACAGACCAACAATGTGACTCCTATATAGCCCCATTACCAGTAATGGGAGTATAATGACTATAAATGTAAAATATGTGCAATTTTACTGCTACACAATATACATATTTAATGGGTACCAGCAAATGTAAACTCTGCTATAATGTGTAAAGATTGTACGTTACTGCATCGTACCAAACACAATCATGAAACAAGAGGGCCAAGATGGGCCTAGTTCTCTCACCTGAGAGGAGTCGGTTCATTCAATCTTTACCAAACGTCAAACTTGACCTAGATATTGTCCAGACAAACAACCTGGTAAAGTTTTATCATTATTGAACCAAAACTCTGGCATATGGAGTGATTTTTTTTGGTAAGATTTGACCTGGTGACCTATATTTTCAGTTGACCCCCCTAACCAAACATCAAACTTTGCTTACAAAAATAAATATTATGACCAAGATTCATAAAATCTGAAACAAAATTGTGACCTCTAGAGTGTTCACGAAGATTTTGTATAATAAAATGAAAATTTTGACAATCTAAAGGCAATAATTATGGCATTAATTATGTGATATATATAAAACCAATCTTTTCATCAAGTTTCATGATGATTGGGCAAAAAATGTGACTTCTAGAGTATTCACAAGCTTTTTTTACTATATAAATATGAGAAAACTGCCCCCCCCCCAGCAGCCATGTTATTCAACTGACTTGAACCATTTTCAAACTCGACTCTCATATCAAGGAAACAAATGTTCTGACCAAATTTCATGAAAATTGGGCCAAAAATGTGACTTCTAGAGTGTTCACATGTTTTCACTATATACATATAGAGAAAAATGCCCAGCCCACTGGCGGCCATGTTTTTTTACCGATCTGGACCATTTACAAACTCGTCCGAGATATCAATAAAACCAATGTTTTGACCAACTTTCATGATGATTGGGCAAAAATTGCGACTTCTAGTGTTAACAAGGTTTCTCTATAGCCAAATAAGGAAAACTGCCCCGCCAACTGGCGGCCATGTTTTGCAACGGACCGGAACCACTTTTGAACTCGACCAACATATAATTAAGACAAACATTTTGACAAAGTTACACGAAGATTGGGCATGAAATGTGACTTCTACAGTGTTTACAAGTTGTTTCTTTTTTTGACCTAGTGACCTCGTTTTGACCCGACACCAGTCTTGGACGTAACCCACTCGACTTTCGACCGAGTCAAGTGATTTTTGCGTCGGTCGAGTGAAAATTCTAAGCCGGTAGCTCGATCGGTCGAGTGCATTTTTTCATTTTTCATGTCCGAACTTAGTAACATGTCCCAAATAGATTGATATAGACGCTTATTCAAAACTGCATTTGTTATTTCTCTTGAGCATTCATTGATTAGACGCTTATCGAACAGTGTTGTAAGTCAATCTCGGGAGACGCTATAACTTATTACTACTGGGTGGAGAACATGTGTCGATAAATTTATTTTAATGTCTTTTCTTCATTATTTTGAGCGCGCAACGCTCACACACGCGCAACGCTCACACAACAACTGCAAAATGAGAATGAAGGTTGCAAAAAAAATTATTAAAAGTCAATAAAACGAAAATTGCAACCGTTATGGAAGAATAATCAGTCATCGCTTCGTTTTGATGTCTCCAAGGAGACTTTGATTCTGAGCCATCATTGCTAACTGACTGGTAAGTGCAATTCATACATAATTTTAGAAAACAACATGCAATTAAATATCATGCACTAACTTACAAGTATAGTTTTTGACGATGCTGGTATCATAACCATCAAAAAAAAAATTCACAATGGCGACCTATGTAAAAGACCGAGCCAGTCCGATTGAGATAACTCGATTTTTCAGTTACTTCCCTTTTGCATTCGCCACTGCATAGGAGATTGCTCGTCATTGATAACATTCTCCTAGCAGAGTTGTTGTTTCAACAATAAACAATGGCCGCCCCCATGAGAGTCTAGATTCAAAACTTTCTTACTGCATAAATTGGCTTGTTTCGCTATTTAGAAGCTGTCATTTAGGATATATGAATTATTTATTCACTTAATCTCCGCTCATGACAACAATAGTTGGAATTCGAAGGATATATACTCGATGTGAATGAAGGACTTTCTGGATTGTAACAGCTTGACACGGCAAAACTGGCATACTGGTAATTTTAGTTATCAATATAAGTCACATTGTGCTTTATAAATTGTATTCGAGCATTTTCCGACTTATTGAATGACTATGATACCTGATATCAACATTTCATCGGGGATTTGCAGATCACTAAGCTGTCCTGAAATTCAACATTGATTTCAAACTCTTTACTGGTTCGTACTCTTTCTTAGTGTTAGTACTTTTTATCATTTTAAAGTTAAATGAAATGTGTCCCAGTAAAAGAGACATTAAGGCGATTGTGGCCAGTTTGGATCTAGATCAGCCTGCAGTCACTTGAAAGCTGTTTGCTTAAAAGCGTTTTTCTGACAATAACAAATAATTTAATTGGATACTGATTTGACTGCGCTTTTCCTGTGACTTGGCTCAAATAATAGAATTGTCATTATTCAAATTATTTATTTCGAACATTAATCAATTGTTTTTCTTGTCCCTCGGGATCAATGACTCCAGCACTTTCCTGTTGAGAATTGAATACTGCTAAAGGCGATGCTAGGGGGCGTGAGAGATGTTGCACCTTCCATTATCGCTCGATTGTTCATTGTCGGCTCGGGTACTACGTACATGTACCCCGAGTACTCTTTAAGTATACTTACATGTATCACGGGTACGGTAAATATACTAAAATGTACCCGAGAAATTTAACCCTAAATCAGTCGTTGTTGACTATTTTTTTGTAACATGGGTTTTTTTTAGAAAAAGGGGAAGACGCTGGACGCTGGGTAAAAGGGGAAAATCGAGTGCGAAAGAGACATATTTGGGGAAAAAAAATACAAACTGTTCATTTCAATGTCTATAACTCACCTACAGACTTCAGGTTTTTTTAGAAAAAGAGGCATGTCTCTGACCTTTTTGTTCTTAAACACATGAACAAGTATGATATTAAAGTCAAAGTCCTAAATAAAGTTGCAGGTGTAGATCTTATAATGGGAATTTTTTTCAACTGGGACCGGGGAACGATGTCAATAGTATGATTTCAATTTCATGATAAATGGGTTGACGATCTAGATCTGCTACAGTATTGGAAGGGAAAGGTGCGGCAGCTGCCGATTGTCTACTTTCACTTTCACAATAATCCGACAGTAGTAATCGATGTTGATGTATGTATGTATGTATGTATGTATGTATTTATTTTGACCTTGCGGTCAAGGATAACCCATGAAAGTGCAAGCATTTATTTCCAATAGGGTCCTTTGGTTTTGCTGAAGAGATGATTACATGTACCTCCGAATCCTGCTGGGTTACAACGGTTTTTGATGATTCATTCTTAAAAAATGCGTCAACGCAATTAATATTTTCTGAGTCCGAACGTTTTATTTTGTTCGTGTATGAACGCCAATTGTGAGACTTTTTCTATTTTAACGTTTATATCTTGGCTTTCACATAACCCGGATGAAAATTCGACTGGTTTCCGGTAGTAAATTGACGAAACACCCTTCTCGCGCGAGACCGGAATCCAGTAAAATAGTCACATGATTAATACGATTAGTTGCCCGGTTTCCATGACGTAATTTAAGAGCTATATATAGAATCACTGGGATTCCCAGATTTGAGTGTTCGTCGGGAGAGAGAGAGCGAGATCGTTGTACATGGTACAAATTTGATAGGTGTCGACTTCCCAAAAGAAAAAAAACATTTCTTTGAGGGTAAAATATTATATTTTGGTGAAAAATTATATTTTTGGAGGGGAAATGGTAATTTTAGGGGAAAAATTCTGGTAGGGGAAGACGCCGAATATCGGCATCACTTTCTTAGTAAAAAAAAGCCCTGACTTAAGAAGTAAAGTGGATCGAAACACAAAATTTAACCATATATTCAAAGTTACTAAGTCAAAAAAGGGCCATTATTCCGTAAAAATGACATCCAAAGTTATGCAACTTGTCCTTTTACTGTACCCTTATGATAGTTTGCGAGTGTTCCAAGTATGAAAGCAATATCTATGATGCTTTAGGGTTAAAGTGGACCAAAACACAAAACTTAACCAAATTTTCAATTTTCTAAGTATAAAGGGCCCATAATTCTGTCCAAATGCCAGTCAGAGTTAGATAACTTTGCCTGCACAGTCCCCTAATGATAGTTAATAAGTGTTGCAAGTATGAAAGCAATAGCTTTGATACTGTAGGAATAAAGTGGACCTAAACACAAAACTTAACCAAATTTTCAATTTTCTAAGTATAAAAAGGGCACAAAATTCTGTCAAAATGCCAGTCAGAGTTACATTACTTTGCCTGCACTGTCCCCTTATGATAGTTAGTAAGTGTTGCAAGTATGAAAGCAATAGCTTTGATACTTAAGGAATAAAATGGACCTAAACACAAAACTAAACCAAAATTTTCAATTTTCTAAGTATAAAAAGGGCACATAATTCTGTCAAAATGCACGCCAGAGTTATCTTACTTTGCCTGCCCAGTCCCCTCATGATAGTAAGTAAGTGTACCAAGTTTGAATGCAATAGCATTGATACTTTCTGAAAAAAGTGGACCTAAACGCAAAACTCCTTATCACTAGTAAAGAGATTTCAATATACACGCAGATAGTTCAATTTGCATAAATAATATTATAATATGCAGAGGTTTTTTTCCCCCATTTTTCTGCTTCAATTTATTAATATTGAAATTCAATGTAAACTAAACGAAAATTCATTCAATGGGAAAGCAAATTATCATAACATTTAAAATTGGAATGCATTCCGCTTTTAAGGCTTTGTTTTATAATTGATTAAATGCATCTCTTATCACTTATAACCAAATTAATAAATGTTTTATTATTTTTTAAATATAATTTATTAAAGTTTAACTATCAGAAAGAATACCGCTAATTTATTGTTTTGTTTTGTGGAATAGTCAGTATTTAATCTTCTGACCACGTTTAAGCTGATGCTTTAAACTACCAGTACTTGGTATTTATATGCAGAGGAAATTATACTTATGAATATACATTTATTGGTACTAAATATAATATATTTGCATTATAATTTAAGAGTTTTAATGTTTATATCGGATTTTTTATCAATTTATTGACTGAATAAAAGCCCTTTATACATGTTTTAAGTTGCTGTACCCAGTGTTTTTCCAACCAGTCTTGTGTGGAAAATCCTGAATGTAAACAATAACATTTAACTGGTCTATATGTAACTGTGATGATAAACTGTGCAGCAGCAGCATTTATACATGTACCTTGTTTTATTCACACCATTCATGGCAGGTGTGGTATTCTTTGGCGATTCAGTTTGCTGTGAGGTTGTATGTGAGGTTGTATGACCATTTTGAGTTGCAACATCACCAGACATTCTAACCTGAATAACAATGGCAGACAGCATTGAACAGAAATGAACAAAACAATATTATGTAGTTTAGATACTTTGCAACAAACAAATACAATTAACTCGTTACTACTTAGATACGTATTTTTACGCATGTGTTGTACCTTAGAAAGTTAAAATAAAATTTAAGGCCTTTCTTATTAAATTCAAATTTTAAAGGCTTCATTTCCAACCCTTACATACTGCTGAGCACAGGCACTCAGTATTAGTTACTACCCCCCTCCCCCAGCTGCTACCCCAATCCCAAAACTCTCAAAATGGTTCATTTTTTATACAAAATAACCATACAAAAAAAGTAGATTTTTGTTTCACTTTTAAACAGGGCCCTTGCTACACTTTGGGGGATTCGGCCCTTAGATGGGGGAATTTTGCGTCGTTTTGGGCGAAAAGGGGAATTTTAGAAGATCTTTTCACCAACCATTCAAAAAATTGCTATATTTTAATGTAATTTACATAAATATACATTAAATCAAATGTTAGTAGCACAATACCAGCTGGCAACATAGGTATAAAAGAAGTTTTTTGAGGGGGGAATTTTTAGCTGAGAGGGGAAAAAACTCCTTTTTTCATGGGAGCAGCTTAACCATTTAATCAAAGGTTAGTAGCACAATACTAGCTGGCAACATAAAAGTAAAAAAAAAAACTAAAAAAAATTTTTAAAGGGGAATTTTTAGCTGAAAGAGGGGAAAAAACTTCTTTTTTCATGGGGGAAGCCGACGATATTTGGCGGTTTAAAGTGCAAATCGAGGGCCCTGTAATATACCAAGGTTTTGCAAATCGGTTGAAAATTGATGGAGTAGTGAGCTTTGGAAAAAGGCTGGTGTGCTGAAATTAGCATTTCATGGTCGAAGTAACATTACCTTGTTACATATACATGTATGTGGCGTGTTCTGAGACTTTTGGTGCTAATTTGGCAAGCGTCAAAATGAGAAAACTTATCCGAAATGATGTCAATATGCTTGCGCTTAATTTTATATAAATTGCCTAATTTTTTCAGTGATTTAACCATTTATCTTATTTAAGTTATATAAATATCGGCATAGACTGGTCCTAGAAAGTATTTTCTATCAAACAAAAAGTTGATTTTGACCTTTTAATATCAATGAGCTGACTTATTATTCCCTTTTAATCAAAGTTGGCCATGGATAATGTATAGCCACACACAATTTTTCAACACATGTTGATACCGTTTTTAGCTTGCTGTTTATAATAATGTTTGGATTTAGCCTGTCCTGAACAAGGTAATTAAAGTGTTATTTTTTAATAAATTTAACTTTTTATGGTTAAATGCCCAAAATAATTACAAAAACAACATATTTATAACTAAAAATGAAAATAAACAAGAGCTGTCAGAGGACAGCGCGCTTGACTATTCGAGTGCTTGACAGTATAACATAAGCAATCATTGGGAAATTGTTCATATTCAATAATTTATTAGACGATCTTTCAAAAATAAAAAAAGGAAAAAAAATATATTTTATTTTTTTTTGGAGGGGGGGGGGGGTTGAAAGGGGGTATAATGTGGTAATGTGGGTTGTGGTCATTTATTAGACGATCTTCAGTGGTTTTTTTGGATGAAATATTCGGCGTTATTCGGCCCCATTCCCCCATCTTTAGAGTATATATTTTTCCCCCCAATATAATTCCCCTCTGGGAAGTGTTATTCAATTTTAATCAATACCTCATTTAAATACGTCTTTCGTTACGAATTTACTACAATTTTCCTGAACTGCATCCGCTTTTTTTTCTTTTATTTTAGCCTTTACCGCAAACCGTACGTAGTTCACTATCACGACTTTCGCTTTACGACATCTACCGCAAACCATACGTATTCCAACATGTCGCACAACAACAAAAGCTATCGTAAAAAAAATTGACAAATCTGTTTTAACTTAAAAATAAATTGATATTCTCTTCAAACAAGTACAACTTAAAAGTCAGTCTTCTTCAAATGCCGGCAGTGAAACGCCAGAAATGTCCGGTCAAGAGTGTTGAAAGACTGTTTAGTTTGCTCAACCTGCTTTGCACGCCACAGAAAAACAGGCTTTGGGAAGCTACACTTAAGTCCCTGATCAGACTTTGTCTGCACACGGAGAGACTTGGTGAAGAGGAGGTCACCAGAATAATTGATAAATTCGCTGAAAAGCCCAGAAATGTTGAACTTTGAACATGAACATAACATGTTAATGAATAAAGTGCTAAAACTTGATTTTGTACTGTTACTAGCTAAGCATAGAAATTCCCCCCTTTTCCCAATTTACGCGCAAATTTTCCCCCTCTCAGGGGACCCGATCCCCTTCCCTCAAAACTGAAAAAAAACACTGATCTTTCAAAAATAAGAGGGAAAAAAAAAATTGGGGGGTAGGGGGGAGTAGGGGGGTGAGAGGGGGGTATAATGTGGGGTGGGGTAATTTATTAGATGATGTTAAAAACAAGAGGGCCATGATGGCCCTGAATCGCTCACCTGACTCATAAAGATCAGATGAAAACTATGACCTCTATTGTCTACACATGTTTTTCTATGATTTGACCTAGTGACCTAGTTCCTGACTCTAGATGACCCAAATACAATCCCAATCCAGATTTCATCAAGATAAACATTCTGACCACAGTTCATAAATATTGGATGAAAACTGTGACCTCTATTGTCAACACAAGGTTTTTCTATTTATTTGACCTAGATTTTTACCCCAGATGACCCAAATACAATCCCACCCAGATTTCATCAAGAATTCTGACCAAATTTCATAAAGGTTGGATGAAAACTGTGATCTCTAATGTCTACACAAGGTTTTTCTATGATTTGACCTAGTGACCTAGTTTTTGACCCCAGATGACCCAAATAAAATCCCAACCCAGATTTCATCAAGATAAACATTCTGACCAAATTTCATAAAGATTGGATGAAAACTGTGACCTCTATTGTCTACAGAAGGTTGTTCTATTATATGACCTAGTGACCTTGTTTTTGACCCCAGATGACCCAAATACAATCCCAAACCGGATTTCATCAAGATAAACATTTTGACCAAATTTCATCAAGATTGGATGCAAACTGTGACCTCTACTGTCTACACAAACAAATTGTTGACGGACGGACGCACGGACACACGCAGGCACGCACAACGGACGCCGGACATCACACGATCACATAAGCTCACCGTGTCACTTCATGACAGGTGACCTAAAAATATGTGTCGGAGATAAACATGAACAGTTTTGGTTAAAATCCCATAGAAACAAGGGCTGTTTGTAAAACATGCATGCCCCCCTATATGGGCTATAAGTTGTAGTAGCAGCCATTGTGTGAATACGTTTTTTGTCACTGTGAATGGTGGTGGTGGTGGTGGTGGTGGTAGTGGTAGTGGTGGTGGTGGTGTAGTAGTAGTAGTAGTAGTAGTAGTAGTAGTAGTAGTAGTAGTAGTAGTAGTAGTAGAAGTAGTAGTAGTAGTAGTAATAGTAGTTGTAGTAGTAGTAGTAGTAGTAGTAGTAGTAGTAGTAGTAGTAGTAGTAGTAGTAGTAGAAGTAGTAGTAGTAGTAGTAGTAGAAGTAGTAGTAGAAGTAGTAGTAGTAGTAGTAGTAGTAGTGGTAGTAATAGTAGTAGTAGTAGTAGTAGTGGTAAAAGTAGTAGTAGTAGTGGCAGTAGTAGTAGAAGTAGTAATAGTAGACGTGGTGGTGGTGGTGGTGGTGGTGGTGGTGGTAGTAGTAGTAATAGTAGTTGTAGTAGTAGTAGTAGTAGTAGTAGTAGTAGTAGTAGTAGTGGTAGTAGAAGTAGTAGTAGTAGTAGTAGTAGTAGTAGTAGTAGTAGTAGTAGTAGTAGTAGCAGTAGCAGTAGCAGCATTACAAGACCAATACTTAAGAATGATCAAATGGGAAAAGGTAACATAGCACCGGCAGTAAATATGGGGCTCATTTACAGGTCAGATTTGGAATCTCTGCTGTAAAATGAGATTTTGAATGAATTAAAGGGAGGCAAATCTGTAATAAAAGAACATGCATAAACCGTAGTTGTTTCCCTTGTTTGAACCATGCTAAATCCTTACAAGTTTGGAAAGAATTGGATGAAAAATTTGTACTTTATTGCATAAACACCATTTTCTCAATTCAAGGGGAGGTAATTCTGTACTTCATGGACCAATAATGCTTATTTTTTGTAGGGTTCGTGTCCTCATTGATATAAAGACACTGTGCAAATTTGGAAAGGATCGGACAAAAAAACTGGAAGATTTTTGAAAGTTTTCACAAAATAGGCAAAAACGAATAAACATGCAAAGTTCAACGAGCTCCTGCGGCCATGTTTTTTGACGAATCAAATTTCTTTGAACAACTTTTTCAGGGGAGCCCTCAAAGGTCATCCCTGTGAAATTTTTTGAAAATCTGATGAGCGGTTTCTGACAAGAAGATTTTTTAAGGTTTTTACCATATATGGTCATGGCGGCCATCTTGGTTATGCGATCAAATTTTTTTTAACAATTCTTTTTTCCCATGACCTAGGGATGCTCCACATGAAATTTAGTTGAAATTGGCTCAATGGTTTAGTAGAAGAAGATGTTTACAAATTGTTTACAGACGGACGGACGGACGCCGGACGCTGAGTGATCACAATAGCTCACCTCGAGCTATCGCTCAGGTGAGCTAAAAATTGGGGGGCGGGAGGTTGGGAGGGGGTAAGGAGGGTGATAGGGGGTATAATGTGGGGTGGGGTAATTTATTAGATGATGTTAAAAAAAAATTGGGGGGGGGGGAGGTTGCAGGCTTTTTCCGCCCTATGCCACGGGTCCAAAATTCGGCCCCATTCCCAATGGAAATCTGGTTGTTTTTTTCCCAATTGAAAAAAAATATTCTCAATTCAAAAAAAAAAATTTTTTTTTTTTTTTTTTTTTACCCTTAAAATAAATAAGTTAACCTGATCAGGTGTAGAACATAGAAAGTATTGCATAATTAAATTATCTGTTGCCTTGAATTTGTTTTAAAAACTGTAAAATATGTTAATGATTATTTAAGACTTTCCTTATTTTCCTCAAAATCCGAATTCCCCAAATTCAGATTAAAAAACCTGCACTTATCACACATGTTCATAATATTTTGTAAAATTTTAATAAGTTATCCAAATAGTTGTTATTTACCAGTTAACGGCTTCTTTGAAATATAAGAAACACTATTTACATGTTATAATTTTTCCCAATTGAGCCAATTTTGCGATTAATTTTTTCCCCAAAATGGGGGTTTTCACGAAGCGAAATTCCCAAAATTCCAGGGTGGCGTTTTCCCAAAATGGAGTGGAAAAAGCCTGGGTTGGGGCGGGGGAGGCTGGGGGGGGGGGGGGGGGGGTAGGGGGGGTGAGAGGGGGTATAATGTGGGGTGTGGTAATTTATTAGATGATGTTTTAAAAAAAAATTGGGCGGGGGGGGGGAGGCATTCTCGGTAGGGGCGTGGGTTATTGTTTGGGTGGAAATTCCGAATCCATTGTGGTATTCAGGTAAATGTTGTTTTGTCAAAGTAATAATAAAATGTGATCATAAATAAAGAAGTTATGGTAATTTAAGCAAAATGTTCAATAATCTAAGTGTAAAAGGGGCCATAATTATGTCAAAATGCTTGATACAGTGGTCTGCTCTTGTTTATAGGTTGGGGTCATGTTGGTTAACAAGAATGCAAAATATACAAGAGGGCCTGAAAGGCCCAAAGTTGCTCACCTGAGATAACAAGATATTATTGGGACAAATCTTCTGACCAAGTTTCACAAAGATAGGAAAATAAATGTGTTAACAAGGTTATACTATAGCCATATAAGGAAAAATGCCCCGCCCCCTGGCAGCCATGTTTTTCAACCAACCGGCAGCATTTTATAACTCGTTCAAGATCAGTCTGCGAAATAAGCGCACGCCCGGTGGCCTGGGCGTGTAAATTATAGCTCGGGCCTATTAAAATTGCCAAATCGTACGCCCGTACCAGTAGAAATTCCGTGTATTAATATTGTTTACATTTTTAAGTGTGATAAACGTCATTATTTTGTGAGTACTCCCCGAAGATTTCCGACAGAACTTCGTTCAACTTCGCCTAAAATACGAGATTTAAATGCGTTCTGATTGGTCCATACATTCAACGGTCATTTTCGAGTCGTAACCCAGGCCACGTGGTGCACAATTTAAACTGGTTATTTACTATTGGCATACGTCATGCTGATGTGTTTACTGCTGAAGGAAACCAATCGACGTCCGCGGCTTGCATTTCCGGAATAAACATCGCTTTACTTTGTAACCTTGTGTGTGTGTTTACTTCCAAAGTTGTAAGTCCCTACGCGCATAAGGCTGCATAATGCTTAAATACATAGCTAAAGCGAAGCCTGGCAAGAAACTGCCCACTACTGATCGTAAGTCAACAAATTACTATGAAAAATCACGGAAACGTGAATTTCAAGAAAAGTGGTTAAAAATCAGTGATGAAGGAGAAGCTACTTCTGTAAGACAGAGTTTAATTAGCTATGCTTAAAAACACAACATAAGAAAAAAGTCAACATGTATGATAAAAGTATGCCATCTTATGATCTATGCCTTCACTTGTCAAGTAAACTTCTGGAAAATAACTATCAGGTTGCTTGTTTTACAGGATATGGTTTCTGAAAAAGAGGATCTCCAGGATGGCAGTGATGATGAGATAAACGAAGAAGTTGTTTATCACATGTTAAAGACTTATGATTAATAAAGGACATAATTACCTTGACATGTTATATTGTGTTGCACTTGTTTTTGCAATAGGCTTTACAGTTTACATACCCTGGATACAATTTTACTTTTTAATAAATTATCTGCTATTGAAAGATGAAACCCTTTAGCAGGGTGTATATTTTAACAAATTTACTTTGGGCTAGTAATTTTGCTGCCGGGCTACTTGTCTTCACCATTCAAGTAGCCCAAATGGCTAGTGGATAAAATGAGCTACCGTGAAGACTGCAAGATATTATCGGGATGAATCTTCTGACCAAGTTTCATGAAGATCAGACAATAAATGTGGCCTCTAGAGTGTTAACAAGATTTTACTATAGCCATATAAGGAAAAATGCCCCGCCCCTTGGCAGCCATGTTTTTCAAGCAAACGTAACCATTTTCATACTCATCCAAGATATCATTGAGACCAATCTTCTGACTAAATTTCATGAAGATTGGACAATAAATGTGGCCTCTAGAGAGTTAACAAGTCAAATGTTGACACCGCCCAACGCACGACGGACAAAAGGCGATCACAAAAGCTCACCATGAGCACGTTGTGCTCAGGTGAGCATAAAAGCAATATGTCAAAGGATATAGGAAATCAGGCTTTTTCCGCTCCATTTTGGGAATACACCACACTGGAATTTTGGGAATTTCGCGTCGTGAAAACCCCCATTTTGGTAAAAATAATATTCGCAAAATTGGCTCAATTGGGAAAAATTATCGCATGTAAATAGTGTTTCTTATATTTCAAAGAAGCCGTTAACTGGTAAATAACGACTATTTTGATAACTTATTATTAAAATTTTACAAAGTATTATGAACATGTGAGATAAGTGCAGGTTTTTTAATCTGAATTTGGGGAAAATGCCTGGCCTTTTTTGAGGTGAAAAAAATCGTGCGAAGCGCCAGATTTTGAGGAAAATAAGGAAAGTCTTAAATAATCATTAACATATTTTACAGTTTTTAAAACAAATTCAAGGCAACAGATAATTTAATTATGCAACACTTTCTATTTTCTACACCGGATCAGGTTAACTTATATATTTTAAGGTAAAAAAAAAAAAAAAAAATTTTTTTTTTTTTTTTTTGGAATTGGGATTTTTTTTTTCAATTGGGAAAAAAACAACCAGATTTGCATTGGGAATGGGGCCGAATTTCAGACCCGTGGCATAGGGCAGAAAAAGCCTGGAAATATTTGGGGTAGTACGCAAAGTTTAACATAGATTTATCAATAATATGCATATTCTAAGTATAAAAGGGGCACATTGAAAATATTTGGGGTAGTACGCAAACTTTAACATTTGCTGCATATTTTAAGTGGAAAAGGGGCCATAATTATGACTAAATGCTTGATAGAGTTGTCTGGTCTTGTTAATAGGTTGGGGTCATGTTGGTAAAAAAAGTATGCAAAATATAAAAGCAATATGTCAAAGGATATAGGAAATATTTGGGGTAGTATGCAAAGTTTAACATAGCTTTATCAATAATATGCATATTCTAAGTATAAAAGGGGCAATAATTCTGTCAAAATGCTTGATACAGTTGTATGCTCTTGTTTATAGGTTTAGGTCATGATGGTTAACAAGTATGCTAAATATGAAAGCAATATGTCAAGGGACATTGAAAATATTTGGGGTAGTACGCAAACTTTAACATTTGCTGCATATTCTAAGTGGAAAAGGTGCCATAATCAGCGTTTTTTTTCCCCAAAGGGGAAAGGTACCTGTACCCCTACAATTGGGAATTTTTCGAGTCGTGAAATCTTCAAATTGGGAAAAAAACGAGTCGCGAAATCAATGAATTGGGAAAAATTCGAGTCGCAAAATTGATGAATTGGGAACCTTAAAAATGCATGTAATCTATCATTAGGGGCTATATTCTGCATCACAAAGCATTTTAAACTCTAGGTTTTGACAGAAAAACTACAGTATGGTTATGATATTTTGACTATCGTATCATGTCATGTGAAAATTGTGTTATTGCCACTTCAGTTACAATGTGCCCGTCAATTGGAAAAAAATATCTTCCAGTGATAGGCATAAGCACTGAGGTTGCATAAAAAATAATATTAATAATTTTGTTTAAGCCCTTAAAAGTCTTACAAGCCCTGCAATGTTTCATGTGAGTTAAATTAAAAACTTAAAAACTAAACAAAAACAACAACAATAGATCTTGTACTGGTTTGACATCTTTTAACAATAGACAGTGAGAATAGTCACACGTAACCAAAATGAGTTTTTAGAGTGGAATGCTTTAACAATAATTTTCAAAGGTAAGTCTTATATTTTGTTTTGATTTTTTTTCAAATCATCAAATAAGATATTAAGATCATCTGCCATTAAATGCTTATGTATATGTTGTAAATAACTATAGGATTTTACACCCATGTCTCATTATTTTTAATTTTATGTTAAACTTTTATTTGTTTATATCCGTATCCGAATAGTTACTGTCCGGATTTGACACTTAAAAAACTATACATAGAAGTAATATGCGCATTTAACTCAATACGGTTACGTTTTTTTTTAATGTCAACGAAAAATTAGTGTTGAGAAAGTTTATTGATGTAAGGAAGACTGGTCTTAGCGAATGAATTCTTTCACGGGAAATATCGATCACTCGTCGCGGTTATGTAATCCATTCACATTTAACACAGCGGTTAGAGTTGCGCCCCATTGGAAAAGTTTTGTTTACTTTCTACACAACAATGTCCGGCGAAAATAAATGGCCGAAAATGAAAGGCTCGACAATATCAAAAGATATTTCCAGCGAAAATAAAAGGCACTGGCTATTGGGAACGGCACCTAAAATCGTTCAGAACGGTATATATCGAGATTGGGAAAGGTCCGGTGCTAAAATTGGGAAGCCTCCGGTAGGCTTTGGGAAAGCTACCGTTCCCCGGTACTAGTTAAAGAAGGAAAAAAAACGCTGATAATTATAACAAAATGCTTGATAGAGTTGTCTGCTCTTGTTTGTAGATTGGAGTCATGTTGGTAAACAAGTATGCAAAATATGAAAGCAATATGTCATGGGACAATGAAAATAATTGGGGTAGTACGAAAACTTTAACATTTGCACGCTAACGGCACGTCACGGAAACGCCGACGCCGAGTGAGTAGGATAGCTCCACTATATATATTTCATATATAATAGTCGAGCTAAAATGGCGACCGTGACCTTTCTCAGTTCCTGATAGTGATATATTTTGTTTACATTTTAATTTAATAAATTAAGTTTGTCAATGTTTTCTTATTATTGAATGAGAAATTCCATCTGTTAATTATATAGACTAGGATATTTGTTCATGTCAGTGTAAGATCGTTTGTTATTTCACGAGTGAGCATAGAAAAGATATTGTCACGAGTGGCGCAGCCACAATGTGAAAATATTATTTTTCTATGATAACGATTGAGATTACAAACGATCTTATTAACACTGGCATGAACAAATTTTCTGTTTCTTTGATGCCCCTTTTTCAACAAAATAATTAACAGCTGTTTTCCTTTCGCTGCAAAGTTACCCTTTCTCCCGTGGCGTGCCTCACTACATTTCAATACACAAAATGACGTCATTTTTTTACGAAATGCCGTCACTATTCCAGCAAAATTCTCCAGTTCAACTATTTTACAATGTAAATAAAAGGTGAAAAAAGCATAAAATATAAAAGAAAATTTGTTGGTTTCGGTGGAATACCAAGTTTAATTAACTCATGATCATAAAAATCTTATGATAATCTAAATATAGAACAAATGCTGTCACCATAGGATGACTTATGCCCCCTATAAACGCTTGATAGAAGTTATGAGCTTTTTTCGAAACCTAAACGCAGATTTCGAAACCTAAACACGGACCCTAAGTTCAAGGTCACAGGGGTCAAAATATGTGATATGAATAATATATGAAGGGTATATCTCAAGGGACATAGGGACATTGTCTTAGAAGTAATGAGCATTTTTCGAAACCTAAACGCAGATTTCGAAACCTAAACGCTAGAGCTGCAACGATTCGATCCGATTCATCGAAAATCGATTCGAAATGCTTCGATTCGATTACGATACCAAACCTACCAAATTCGATTCGATTCTTTAACATATATACATATATATGCATAGATACGTAAAGCACGCTGTATTCTGACTGTTGATACGGGAAGGTGAAGGTTTTATCTTTACCTGTAATTACAACGCGCGCGATTGGTTGCTTATTACTTTAGTCATCCAATCAATAAGCGCGTTACGGTCTACTTTCGGAAAAAGCGTCAAAATGGCTGAACAAGTTGTTGCCGACAAATTGAAATTATCAGATGCGCCTAAGAAGCTAAAATCTAAAGTGTAGCAGTATTTTGGGTTTCGGGATGGTAGCCCTACCGATTAAGCAAAGTGCAAACTGTGCTTCACGGATGTGGCGTACGCTAAATCCGGCTCAACCACTAATCTAATGCAATATGTCGAACGCAAACATAACGTTGATTTAGCAAGACTAAGAGGTCGCTCAAGTGCAACTACTGAAGTCGCGAGCCAGAAAAGTAGTTCTATTTCTATTGGAATTTTGTTAAGTTTATTAGAGAATGTGATTTGTCCTACAGGTAACAGGTGATGCTGTCATGGCACAATGGAAGACATGTTTATAGCGGTTTTGGGTAAAAGTATAATAGTGATAGTTAAACCATTCAACTGATTCCAGATACGTTCTTATGATTATTTCTTTATTTTTTATATTATTGTGTAATCAACACAATCTTCTAGTGAGAAGATTTTATATTAAAATTCCTAATTTGCTATTCTTTTTATGTGTTTTATTGAAATCACATTTGAACAGAAATGTTAATTTTGAGGCATAAGAGTGAATATATGATAAAACTAGGTTTGAAGATGAATCGAATCGAAAAAATCGGTATCGGAGTGTCTGAAATCAATATCGAATCGAATCGAACTGTTGGTGAATCGTTGCAGCTCTACTAAACGCGGACCCAAAGTTCAACGCCAAGGTCATTTTTTTGGGGGGAAAATTGGAACCTTCCATTAGGAATTTTCTACTCCCATATGGGAAAAATATATACCATTGGGAATGGGGCAGCTTACCAGACCCGACGTTGAATGAAAAGAAAAAACAGGGGTGTCAATTGGCCAAAATCTAAAATCCTGAAAATAAGCCTAGCATGTGGGGGGCCAGTGCCAAAAAAGGGTTAATTATTCATTTAATTATGTCTAATGTGTTAACAATATGTCAAATTAAATAATTTATGTTAAAAATGACATTTTGTGACAAAAATCTTTAAATACCACAACAAAAATCCTCTAATTTATATCAACATCAAAAGCAGTTTTTGAGGGCCAAAATCCTGAAATCAGGAATTATCCTGAACTTTGACACCCCTCAAAAACATTGCCATCTATCCTACTTGCAGATGTAACAATGCCAACAATATGTGACTAATCACAGCCCATATTACAGCCAGTTTCTACAACTATTAAAATCATGAGCATTGTAGGATAATTATGTGCTATTACCTTCATAGATTTAAGAGTTAAAAGAGACCTATGCACTCATAGTTTAAGAATATGTTTGAATATAGATAACATTTTACCTATACTTATTTTGTTATTCAGATTTATTTTTAATAATTTATATTCAATTCTGCAAAAGGGAATTTAAATAACTGTAATGTTGTTTTGTAATGGTAACCAGGGCCCTCAATCTGTCAAATCCACGGCCGAAATTCGGTCGCATTCCCCCCCCCCCCCCTGAAAAGTATACTTTTTCCCCCTTTTTGGGGGAAAAATTCCCCCTAAAAAAAAAAAAAAATTTTTTTTTTTTTTTTTATATAGATAGATGTCTCATGATTATTATATCTCAATTCTATTTTAATTTAATCTTGTCAAACATACTTATTAATTATGAAATAAGCAATGAATATAGTGCAAACATGTACAAATGTAATAATTAGATAGTAAGTAAAAAATCCCCCAAAAAGGGAAAACGCCGCGAAAAATTCCCCCTGCTATGGGTAGCGACCCGCTTCCCCTAAAATGGATTTAGGGCCCTGGTAACCACACAGCTTGTATAATTATTATTATGTTACTAACTATTTAACATAAATGATTCCTGAATATATTGTTGTTCGCTAGGTTTTAAGATCATGGCAATGTTAAACTTAATGATTAAATGAAAATTGAACAAAAATGAGAAAAGTAGGTTTGTCTATGTATGTACTTAATTTTGGAATCTTTTTCGAATTCTTTATACATTTATATTATCATTGAATTACTATTATATGATTATCTGAATTGCTGAGAGATTGTATAATGCAATATTTAATTAGGTTGTGTATTATTGTTTGCAACGTTTAATAATCATTATATTTAATGTTCACATCTTTTAGACTTTTAAATAAATTATTTAAGTTTCACCTCTTTTAAATAAATTAATTTAGTTTCACCTCTTTTAAATAAATTATTTTAATTTCACATCTTAAAATAAATTATTGTGTATGGACATTGGTTTCCATGGTTACAGGACAACTCAAACCTTGAGATACCTTGTAAAAAATCAATTATTATCTTTGGAAAAAAGTAGATGCAAACTTTGTAATATAATGGTACAATTTTGTAGACATATTTTGCTGTGTCATTACATTTGCTAAAATGAGGTAATTGTTAGTTATCTTATCTGATCCAAATATGCTGCAAACTAATTTAGAGCAAATTAACACAAGGGTCCATATCTATTGAGATAACAGTTTGACTCTTTATCTGCATTTGGAATGGAAGTATTTTTTTCTTAAATGATATAATATAAGTCAGTGTTTTTTTTCTCACAAATAGGGGAATGGTGGCGGGGCCCATCCATAGGCGTCGTTTTTTAGAAAAAGGGGAAAATAATTAAAAAAAATCACTCTTTTATATGTTATGATATTTATTATATGAACACACATGTTTGTATGAATGTAATATTCATAGCTGAATTTCTCTGTCCTTATTCTTAAATATATATAAATGATTTTTTCATCAGTAGTTTCAGACATTTCAGCCTTCATGCACAGTCTCAGTTTTCCTAGCCATATTGAGTCTAATCGGGATTTTTTAATCGATAAAATGGCAAATTTGAGCATTTTTTTTTCAATAGAATAGACCAAAGTGGAATGTTTTTATCAACAAATATTGACACAATATAGATACATCAGGCCTTTTCCTGACCATTTTGGGAAAAAAGGCAATTTATATGAAAAGTCCAGTTTGGGGAAAAAATAATTAAATATAACTCTTTGTAATAATTCAAAAACATATTAATTTGTTATATACTTTGTTAGTTGCTTATGAAATAAATTTGAGATGTATTAATCATTAGAGAGTTTTTTCTAACCAAAAAAAAAAAAATTTTTTTTTTTTTTTTTAAACTTTAGGGGATTTTTTCTACAAAAAATAGGGGAAAAATATATACTCTTTTTTGAGGGGAATGGGGCCGAATATCGGCCCCAAAATTGCCATAAAAAAAACTGTCAGTCATTAAACAAAAAAATTAGGAAAAATTTCTTTGTATACACAGAATATCAATAATTTGAATATTAATGGTGTTTCCATGGTAACCAATATAACTTTTATAATGATTCTTATTTTTGAGTAGTATTAACTTTATCATATAATTGTAGATTGCAGTCGTCGAAATTCGCACTAGTCCGACAGCAAAAAACTAGTATTTTTTCTTTCGGGCTTGTGGGAAATCCAATATTACAAGCCCGACGTGCTTGTACAATTCATTAAACAGAAAACGAGTTCCACTTGCATTTTCAATATTTGTAAACAAAGTTTTGAGCCGCTTAAATCAACAGCCGCTTATGTTTTAACACACTGCACACACGTGCTGGGCAATCAGCCGATAATTGGATTACTGCGCATAAAGCGCCTGGTTTTGTGGTTCCCGGATTACAATTATGTAAAATAAATGTTTTGCGTTGCGTTCGGGACACAGAGAGTAATGGCCGAACAGTTGTCATTCAAGTATGTCGTTTAGGAATGCAGATCTGAGGTAACTGTGATTGACGCATTTGTCAACTGGCTTTTTGTAGAATAACCTGGCACTTAATTGCTTATATATTTTCTGGTGGTTCTGGTACTCTCTCTTTCACATGGATATATGGTCGCTGTCGTTCTCAAACCTCGTAGCTACAAAATGCCAACTTTTCAGGAGAGAGAAAAAAACGTCGTCTCATTTTTTTATAACGATGTTTCAGAAATTGAAATTCTGTAAAAATACCAAACAAATGAAGCTGCAAAATACGGTATAAGCCTTAGACGCGTAAGTCATACACTGTAACTCCAATATAGCGCGGTCAATGGGGTCCAAGCCGCGAAACAGCGTTATAAAGGCTCCGCGTTAGGTTTTGAGCTCATTTACTGCAGGGCGCTATAAAAAAACAGGTATAGAATAGCCTATAATGGGTCATGTATATATATATTGCCATGCTGTGTTGACGCAAATACATGCATATAAACCGAATCGTATCGATAAAAGTATACATACCGCTTTTCTTATGTACACATTTATCCGATAATCCAATAAAATTGCAACATCACTTAAAAAATAATAATCTTGAACATTAATGACGATATATGTTTAAGAAATTCGTAAACACAACCGTACGCATATATGCCATTTTCAGAAGTGTTAAAAGTACAGTGCATTATGGAGCAGAGCTTTCATTGGACGAGCGACTTTAAATTTAGAATTAATGCAATACGATTTATGTACACAAAATTGTTTTATTGCGTCATACGCATGCAAAACACGTGTTTCCTGGGGACTTTCTGATACCGCGCGAAAATGAAAGTGAAACTCTGTTAACAATTACCGGTACACTGCGTTTGCATGTAAATAAATCGTCTGCATTATTTAATTTCTTATACACGAACTGAAAGATTAAATGACATAATACTAGAATGATAATGAAATGACAGAAAAATTTGTTTTATACAGTAGGCAGTATATTTCACAGCCGCTCATTTAATATAGTCAAACTGCAACCATATCAAAGTAAGAATGTTTCAATCGTTTTGAATTACTTTAGTTGGATAACTATCCCGCTTGCACTTAACTTATGGAAATTATCACACTAAACCGCTCTGATGAGGAATACATGTAATAAACACTGACACGCGAGTTTTTCACACCTTTATTGACATTACACAACAGATTAACACCAATTAGCTGTCGGTGTTGTTTAACCTCGAGGCTATTAATATAATCGGTTCAACGGACGGTTAAATAAAGCAATCAACATGTGATTGCCGCCATCTTTGAATTGTCTGAAAATACATGAAGTTGCATATTACGGATTTGAATCAGAAATCAAATGGAAGGTTGGAGAAAAAATGGGATCCAAGCACCCTCCGCGTAATATTGGATTCAGCGTTATAACGGAGCGCGTTATATTGGAGTTACAGTGTACTGATAAGTCATACTGACAGTCAGACATGGTAGCTACGATATTTTGTCACCACAGTTTTGTAATTTTTATGAGGTACGACAATTCGTCCTGATAGGAAACCTCGTAGTTGCAAATAAAAAACAAGAGCACCGCCTTGCGGGTGCAGACCGCTCATCTATTTTCTTTATAAAGGTGAAGGGACTCTCATTTTCCATCACAAAGGAGGGAGGGGTGGAGTGAAGAGGGGTGCATTGTGTGGGGGTGTGGACATTTATTACATTATGTTCCAAAAATGCAAAAAAAAGGGAAAAAAAATTCGGGGGTGGGGGGGGGGGGGGTGGGGGTGGGGATTCTTGGGTGCGATGGTTGGAGGGTATTTCAAACATAAAATAATAAAAATAAATATTTGTGTTTTTTAACCGTTTCAAAAAAAAATTGGGGGGGTGAGGTGGGGGGTATAGTGTGAGGATGTGGTGGTAATTTGTGAGATCTTAAAAAAAAAAAAAAAAAAAAATTTAGGTGGGGGGGATTTGGGTGGGGGGAGGGGGGTGGGGGAGGATTCTTGGGTGCGATGGTTGGACGGTATTTCAAACATAAAATAATCAAAATAAATAGTTTTGTTTCTTAACCGTTTAAAAAAAAAAAAAATTGGGGAGGGGATGGGGTGGGGGGGGGGTATAGTGTGAGGGTGTGGTGGTCATTTGTGAGATGATCTTAAAAAAAAAAGAAAAAAAAAGGGGGGATTCGGGGGGGGGAGTCAAGGTCATTCAAAGGTCAAGGCAAAATTCAACTTGCCAGGTACAGTAACCTCATGATAGCATGAAAGTATTTGAAGTTTGAAAGCAATAGCCTTGATACTTAAGAAGTAAAGTGGATCGAAACACAAAATTTAACCATATATTCAAAGTTACTAAGTCAAAAAAGGGCCATAATTCCATAAAAATTCGCATGTAAATAAATTGTCTGCATTATTTAATTTGCTGTGAATATTATATTCAGGGATCAAGCAACTGGGCGATTTCGATTATATCGCCGTGGCTTCCCTTTAATCGTCCGGATCAAAAGCACCGGCGATATCACTTTGCCCTAAAATCTGGCAATTATCATATCCGCAGCGCTATCTAAGAGGCTTCTGTTTATTACAGAATACACGCCAAAGTCAATCAACTGACCGAATCGACGAAACTCCGCCCCCTGGCGTAGTAAATTACCTATTGAAAATTGATAAGCAACCATTCACAGGGCTCGTCATTCGGGTATTTGGCAGGAATCTCTTGACCAAGCAGAGTGAAATCACTGAAGCGTGTAAGTGTTACAAATGGTGTTTTTAATGCTATTGTCAAGTTTTATGGGGAGTTATTATCGGATGAACGGCGCCTTTATGATAGTGAGCAATAAAAAAAGTAACACTGTGGCAAACTCTCCCCACAATAATAAATTATAACGATTATTAGGGCCGCTATTTCTTTACCATTTAATCAATAGTGACTGTCAATATCACGGGCCTGGCAAAAGCATTTAACAAAAACTATTTCTCTACAAAAACACATTAAATCTTGTTTTAACAGGAATTTGTGAGCATTTCTGTTTAATAGTTTCATTATTAAAATATTTTGGGAAAGGTAAAGTTTGATTAAGAAACAAACAATTTCGGAAATAAAAAGTATACCATTCACTCTTTGTACTATATAATATATTTCGGATACGTTTAAAATTCGGACATTTAAAGATACTGACATTTCTGTGTTGGTTTGTTGTTGATAGTCACAGTGTGTAAAACAATGTTTTATGATATTTCAGGCAACTAGAATTGATGGTGGCAATTATCTGGGCCTTTCTGTCAAGAAATATGCGTGAAAAACATTCATTTATTTGAACCTAGAAATCATCCACCACTTACAGAAAACGTTTTAACAACAGAAGCTGTCAAAGATATTTGTATATCATGTCCAAATGACCAAATACTGTTAAACAATATGAAGTGAGATGCTTTATTTTCTGATGTTTTCTTTTCAGGTTTTTTTTACCTTATATAACAGAATATCCGAATATCGGCGTCTTCCCCCACCAAACTAAGCTGTTTTTTCCCCCTTTCAGAACCAAAAATTCCCCTTAAAAAAATATAAAAATGTTATTTTTTTTTATTTTATTTTTTTAATAGAAAGCTGTGTCTCATGATTATAATATCTCAATTCAATTTCATTTTAATCTTGCCAAACGTAATAAATTATGAAAAAACAATTAATATAGTGCAAACATGTACAAATGTATTGTAACAAGGGCTGTTTGTAAAACATGCATGCCCCCCATATGGGCTCTCCGTTGTAGTGAGAGCCATTGTGTGAATATGTTTTTTGTCACTGTGACCTTGACCTTTGACCTAGTGAACTGAAAATCAACAGGGGTCATCTGCCAGTCATGATCAATGTACCTATGAAGTTTCAAGATCCTAGCCATAAGCATTCTTGAGTTATCATCCGGACACCATTTTACTATTTCGGGTCACCGTGACCTTGACCTTTGACCTAGTGACCTGAAAATCAATAGGGGTCATCTGCGAGTCATGATCATTCTACCTATCAAGTTTCATGATCCTAGGAATAAGCGTTCTTCAGTTATCATCCTGAAACCATTTTACTATTTCGGGTCATCGTGACCTTGACCTTTGACCTAGTGACCTGAAAATCAATAGGGGTCATCTGCGAGTCATGATCAATCTACCTATCAAGTTTCATGATCCTAGGCCTAAGCGTTCTTGAGTTATCATCCGGAAACCATTTTACTATTTCGGGTCACTGTGACCTTGACCTTTGACCTAGTGACCTCAAAATCAATAGGGGTCATCTGCGAGTCCTGATCAATCTACCTATCAAGTTTCATGATCCTAGGCCTAAGCGTTCTTGAGTTATCATCCGGAAACCATTTTACTATTTCGGGTCACTGTGACCTTGACCTTTGACCTAGTGACCTCAAAATCAATAGGGGTCATCTGCGAGTCATGATCAATTTACCTATCAAGTTTCATGATCCTAGACCTTAGCGTTCTTGAGTTATCATCCGGAAACCATTTTACTATTTCGGGTCACCGTGACCTTGACCTTTGACCTAGTGACCTCAAAATCAATAGGGGTCATCTGCGAGTCATGATCAATGTACCTATGAAGTTTCATGATCCTAGGCCCAAGCGTTCTTGAGTTATCGTCTGACAACCACCTGGTGGCAGTCTGCAAAATTAACCCATCGCCTGATCGCCAATGCGATGAAATCTCAGCTCTGGCGATGTAAAAAATGAATATAGATCGCCTGAATTGCGATGAAAAAAAAATCAGAGAAAATAAACCAATAAATAATCAATTTACGCATTTCAGGTGTAAATTCTTACAGTGACACCGCTTTGGTTACTTCCCTTAGTTTTCTATCGTTAGTGATCTCCCTTAGATGTTATAGAGAGTGTAAAGTCCGGCTCGCATATTTAAAATGTCGTAATACTTTTGGTAAACTGAAATTCCATTCTACGCCGATAAATGAAATAATAGTGCGTTTTTTTTTTATAAATTAGGTAAAACGGTTGAATGTATGTTATTAATAGCCTTGAAATTACGAAATAACCGTAACAGTGTTTATTATTCATATGATTAAGATCGATACCCGTGAGCACCGGCTTTGAATTTGTACTGGTAAATACTTGCTGCCGAGAATTACACTTTTTTCGTCTGCTAAGGTCAAAAATGTTTAAGCTTAAAGCGCCGACATCTAGTTCTGTCCCTGGAAAAAAGAAGTTGCCACCACCAACGGATGAGACTGTAGCGAAACGCAGGAAATATGAGCAGCAAGTATGTTGCACTTTTAGTCCTATTCGTAGGCGGCTAAGGATAAAGACGCGCTTGTACTTTTTTCATTTTCTCGAATATGCCATGTGGGCGGGGTAGTTTAAAATGAAGGACTGATCATTCATATCACAATACAAGTTGACTACGAGATCAGGGTTTTAATTAATAGTTATTGCAAAGCCATTAGAGTGTAAAAACAGTTTACTATACTATTATTTATTTAATTATTGTCTGTTTCGCGTGATCTACTGCCGGAGATTAACTAGTTTATTCGGTCACTGCTTTATATAATAAGCCTTTATTTATAAGGTCACTAGTTTTTGCTGATGCAGTTAATTTTATAAGCTCATGAACCCAACATTGAAATAAAAACAAAATAACAGTTTGCTGTAGTGTTATCTTCCTAGTTTCTGTGTTTTTTAAGACATATTTGTACCAATTACAGGATAAAGAGCGTGTTTATCAGAAATGTTGGGAGGTTGGACGGGAATGGCTTGTTTATATATCTGAAAAGAAAGTAATGAAATGTCAAATATGCAGCCAGTACTGGGATTTAGAAAAAAGAAAGTCTCTTAGGCCTGAGGCAATCCAATGGCTGGAAGGGACTGACATTCTCAAAAAAGACAGTGTTGTCAAACACGAGAAGACAAAGTACCATGAAACGGCTGTGTTGTCTGGTGAGAAGTCTGTCCAGGAAATTCATACATCAAAAGCAGCAGAAGCCCTCAAACAACTTCGGGAGGCTGACAGAACCCAAATGAGTTACAAATTCAGAAATGCCCATGCTGTGGCAAAGTGGGATCTGTCACTCAAATCTTATGCTCGTCTGTGTGAGCTCGATCAAGCAAAAGGCCTCAAAATGAATAACACATATCAAAATGATATGTCAGCAAAGCATTTTATTGAATATCTTGCAAAGGACACACTATCTTTCATCCGTAGAGAGGTTGACAAAGCTAACTACCTCTCTATAACTGTAGACGGGAGTAGTGATGCTGCAGGCATAGAACAGGAATCGATATATGTGCATTTTGCCAGAGCTGGAAAAGTATATCAAAGGTTTATTTGCTTTGCCTCCCCCGTGACAACTGCCTCTTGTGACATTTATGACACAATTGTAGAAAGTTTGGACAGCTACTTGCCAGGAGCACGTGATAAACTTGTAGGTCTGACATGTGACGGAGCTTCCAATATGTTAGGTGTCCACAAGGGAGTTGGAGCTCTGCTGCTGAAGGAAAAGCCTGGCTTGGTAATAACTCACTGCCTTGCCCATCGGCTAGAATTAGCCATAAAAGATGTGTTTAAGACAAACAAGACATATGACAAAGCAATGACTTTATTAGTTGGTGTGTTCTACTGGTATAAACGCAGTTCCAAGCAACAAAAAGAACTAGCTAGAACCTTTAAAGCTCTTAATCCGAAATCAGTGCCATTGATGCCAACCAGAGCAGGCGGAACAAGATGGGTTTCTCATATGATGAAAGCCATCAACACATTTCTCAGGGCCTACGTCCCTATCACAACACATCTTGGACATGCCTCCAACAGCAACAGCAAGGCTGAAGGTCTGCACAAGTTGGCAACATCAATGACCATTATGGTTTTCCTGGTTGTACTGAAGGTAACCATTCTTTAATTTAAGTTACTATAAGGAGGTTTCACTGTTTGTATGATTGTATCAGTTCAGTGAAATGCAATTATTGAAAAGTAAACAAAGGATAAATAAATTAGCTTAATTCACATTCTGTTAAAATTAAGACCTTATTTCTACATTATATGGTTATATTTTCCTTTGATGTAAATGTATTTTATATTTGATTTTTAAAATTTTCATTCAGAACATTCTAGAGCCAGTCAGTCGTATGTCGAAGCTGCTGCAAGACCCAACAACTACTCTAGGCGATGTGAAACACATGAAGCAGTCAACTCTCCAGAGTTTATCAGATCTTGAGGTTTGCCAAAGGTAAAGAACATAATTATTCACATATGATATAAAAAATAATAATTATTAACATCCTTTTAAATAACATATTCATGAAACTCTATATATATTTTTTTTTATCAAAAATATGTTTACTGGTAAGGAGAAGAAAAACAAAATAATATATTAAAATCGATTTTAAAGATAGTGATTATTGCAAAGTACATCTTTTAAGAATAATACATTATTGAATTTGAACAAGAAAATTTGAAAGAATTATCTTCTGATAAATAGTGATGAGGAAGATGTTGTCAGAACAATCATGGAGAGTCAGACCTACAAAGGGGTCAAACTTACCCAGAAAGGGATTTCACCAAATAGCTATCAAAATGCTCTAGCAAACTCAGTATCTGAAGAAATCTCTGCAAGATTGTCTAATGATGATGATTTGTTAGAAGCATCACAGATAGTAAATTTCAAAATCTGGCCTAGTCATGACGACCGGAAGGCTATACAGGGTGAAGCTCATGTTCAAGTTACAAAATGTTATATGTTGAAAGTTGCCATGAATCACAGTGTTCTTTGTTTTTTGTTTGTTCTGCACATTAGTTGCCAGTTTGAACGTTTTAATTGATACTCTACACAAATAATTTAATTATGATTTGTTTGTCTTAAGTTATAATTATGGATTTCCATTTAATAACACACACGTTAAAATAATTATTTATTTTTGTCATGTACCTGTAGCACTTCTGTCAGTATTTTTTTTAATTTACAGACAGTCATTTATGACATTATATTATTTAATATGCCAGGATTATTATTATAAAGTTAAAAACCATTATTACATCTTTCTAAATTCTTCGATTCTTTAATGTTATCATGGAATTTTGGATTGAAATGCTACAAAGACAAGTGTTCTTCTACAAAAAAAAAACAAACACCAAATATATTCATTTTAAATAAATTAAGTCATTCAGACTCATTCTGATTTTGTGATGAGAATAATACTGAACGTTAATTAAAATTGTTCTTCTGTATCAGGGTTTGGTCGGAATCACATCACTGAGCTGTCCAAGCGTTTTCCTGCAATAGATGAGGAAGCAGTGAAAGTAGAGTTTCAACTCCTGAAGAATCTGCTGTATTCAAGGTGAATATAGTTTTTGATGTAAAAATGAATATTTTGAATTTCCAAATAACCTTTCACTTAAAAAACTTGTCTCCCCCAGTTCTTGAATTGAAAATGAAATTCTTTAACTAGCCTTAATGATAACTGATTTATTTATCAGAATTTTATGTTTAAATAAAAGATCAGTATTATTATACAATAAAAATATCCTTATAATATTTTCAAGGTATGGTGCCCAAATTAAAGAGCTGCATTGGGAAGATGCCGCTAGTGTTTTAAATGGCCATGGGGTTGATCAGGCTTTAGATATGGTTGACTTGATTCTGAGCCTCCCACCTACTTCAGTATTCAACGAGAGATCTTTCTCACACATGAAACTGATGAAGACAGGTAAACAAAAATATTTTTGGACAATTTAATTTAGTGTCAAATTGAATTATATTAATTTTATCTTTCTGTGATCTTATTATTAGACTTAATGCATTTCTCATTATTTCCATCTAAAGACAGGAGATGCCGTCTGAAGAGCAGCACCATGTCAGACTTGTGTTTGGTAAAATTGGAATCTGCACCTGTGGCATCATTTGACCCAACATCAGCAATAGATCTTTGGGCTGTAAGTCGTATAAAGAGAATGAAAAGTTTTATAATACTGCTATATTTCTTTTTTTCACAGGTTTACAGTAACAAAACTAAAAAGTCTTAACTTCCTATATTCACTACAGCAAGTGTTGTCAACAAATATTTGTATAATTTAAAACTTTTCAAAGTCTGTATGCAATATATTTCAGACCTCATCTTCCAGACCCAGGCGTCCGAACTTCATGAGAAAGAAGACAAAGGCATCAACAACCGTTGATGAGGTGTCAACTGATGTGGACGTACCTCTGGATGGAGCTAGATCTATTGACACTGACAGTCTTTCCGATGATGAGAGTGACGATGATGAGGATGATGATGATGTTGATGATGATGAAAACTTCGAAAATAATGAAAATAACATTGCAAAATATTGTAAAGAACTCTCAGAGTCAGATGTCATGGAATAAAAGTTTGAAACCTGGACTACTGATTTGTTTACAATCTTAACCCCCCAATTGCAATCTATATGGAACTTTAAATAACGACTGTTGTTGAATCGTCCTTTCATGATAATGTCACTGTAATGAATTCATTTTTGTCTGGCTATGAAAAATTCCCTCTGGCTATGACATTTTCAAAGTTTCATAGCCACATTGGCTATGAAGACAAAAAAGTTAGTTTTGCAGACTGCCTGGTGGACAGACCGACCGACAGACCGACATGAGCAAAGCAATATACCCCCTCTTCTTCAAAGGGGGGCATAATAATGAGACAGGGGTTTTGTTTAGAGAAAGGGGAAGACGCTGGACGCTGGGTGAAAGGGGAAAAAAGAGTGCGAAAGAGACATTTTAGGGGAAAAAATAAAAACTGTTCATTTCAATGTCTATAACTCATCAAAAGAGGCTTGTCTCTGTCCTTTTTGTTCCTTAAACAAGTTGCAGGTGTAGATCTAATAATGGGAAATGTTTTCAACTATATTTCTGTACTGGGGACGATGTCAATTTTGTGATTTCAATTTCATGATGAATGGGTTGACGATCTTGATCTGCTACAGTATTGGAAGGGAAAGGAGCGGCAGCTGCCGATTGTCTACTTTCACTTTCACAATGTTCGATGTTGATTACCTCAGAATCCTGCTGGGTTAAAACGGTTTTCGATAATCCTTTTTTAAAAAATGCATCAATGCGTTCAGTATCTTCCGAGTCCGAATGTTTTATTTTGTTTGTGTAGGAACGCCAATTGTGATACATTTTTTTCTGTTTTCATGTTTATATCTTGGCTTGCACATAGCCCGGATGAAAATTCGACTGGTTTCCGGTAATTAATTGACGAAACACCCTTCTCGCGCAAGACCGGTATGCAGTAAAATAGTCACATGATTATTACGACTAGTTGCCCAGTTGACATGACGTAATTTAAGAGCTATATTTAGAATTACTGGGATTCCCAGATTTTTTGTGTTCGTCTGGAGAGAGAGAGCGAGATCGTTGTACATGGTGCAAATTGGATAATTGTCGAATGCTCAAAGGAAAAATAAACATTTCTTTGAAAGAAAATATTATAATTTGGTGAAAAATGATATTTTTGGTGGGGAAATTGTATTTTGAGGGGAAAAATTCTGGTAGGGGAAGACGCCGAATATCGGCGTCACTTTCTTAGTAAAAAAAACCCCTGTGAGAGAGTAAGTAAACAAATCCCCCAAAAAGGGGAACGACGCGAAAATTCCCACGCGCACAATTTTTCCCCAAAGTGGAAAATCCCGCGTATAACTTTACCCACATAAGGGCTAAAGGCCCCTTCCCCCACAACCCCAAATAAAAAACCTGCTTTTTCCCTTTCAAATGATGTTAATTGGTGTGATTCTTTGTTCAAAATTAAATAGTTAATTTTGAAACGTTTATGCAGCAAACTGTTACATTGATGTTAACATTATTATATTATTTTGGTTATCTGTGTTGTTTATCAAGATAAAAAAAATATTTATATACAAATAGTGCTGCAACAACATACCGGTATATCTGTATATATCGCAATACGCAATCTGCATATTGTATTGCGATATGATTTTCATTATACCGGTACAAAAATTTTACAAAAAATCATTCACATTTCGTTCAGAAAAGCCATCCGAAATAATGATAACAAGGTAAACAAAACAAAGCAGTGTAAATTATTTTTATGTAAAAAAAGCATTCTAAAAAGTGTAGCGTTGTTACGTGGGAGCATTCGTTCGATGCTTTTGAACAGATTATCGTTGAATTAATTGCGCACAGCTGTAAATGTTTCGTTCGATTCTGAATTGAGCATTATTAAATTTGTAATCCGAATTTCGGAAACACGCTTTCAAATTTTAATGCTAACGCGACAATAAAAAATTCTAGCGTCAAATAAAAAGTGCTTTATCCTTTGTCTCAATAAAAAGCGCGCGAAAATTATACAGACATGTAGAACGTCGCATGGAAAGTATGGGTGTATTTTGTGTTGTATAAAAACAGGAACATCACGTCAGGTGAATTACGCGTGTTCAGTGGAAAAAAAACGCCCCGGTTGGACGTTATTTCATCACATCTTTAAATAGTAACAAATGCAAAAATGTATTTGATACTTAAGAAAATTTGCGAATGTTTGTGTTCCTTGTTATTCTTGAGCACATTTATAGTAAATATTTACCAGAATTTGCTTTAAAACTGGAATTTACGGGATTATCGGGTAATTGGCAAGTTATAATTTTGGTACAAGTTAGCAATATATTGCGATATATTGCAATACGGGTTTTTGAACTGACGATATATTGCAATACGGCTTTTGGTGTATTGTTGCAGCACTATATACAAATAAAGCTTATTAAGACTTATGAAGGTATGACTTATGAAGGTACTTATAGTTTTTTATGTTTTACCATACTTTTTCAAGTAATAATACCGTCAATGACATTAATGTAATGTAGTAAGGTTTCTTATAATTATTGTCCTAAATGATTGTTAATATTAATAAGGTTGGAATAACAGACAGTTTTCACACTGCGAAAAAGAGGCAACAACTATGTTTGGGCCAGTGAAACCCCTGGGTCATGGTTCACAATGTTCCATTGGCGATTGCAAAAGATCCACTTCTCCCTTAAACTGCCTCACTTCTCCCTCTCCAGAGCTGAGGGAGAAGTGACTTCTCCCAAAAAATGGAGTCTTGCTTGATCCCTGATATTCATACAAACATGTGTATTCATATAATAAATATCATTACATATAAAAGAATCACTTTTTAATTTTCCCCTTTTCTTAAAAAACGACACATTTTTCCCCCTTTGGACGGGCCCCGCCGCCATTCCCCTATAAGTGATAAAAATCACTGTACAACAATGTGCACTATGTCAAAAATGGAATAAACAAGAGCTGTCTCCATAGGATTACATTTTCCCCCAAAAAACGCTTTGATAGTTCTGTAAGACAGCAAAATAACAGAACATATTTACGAAACAACAATGCCAACCCTAACTTCAAGGTCATGGCCACAGAGATCAAGATTTGTGTGTGTCTGTAATTAGGCCTTGTCCATATACACAGTCATGCATACCAAATATGAAGGTTACATCTGAAGCGACATAGAAGTTATGAGCATTTTTCGAAACCTAAACACAAATTTCCAAACCCAGGGCTTTTTTTCCTTCTTTGGGACCCGCCGAAAAACGGCCGTTTCCCCTTGGATTTTTTTTCCCCTCAGAAGGTAAATTTTCCCCCAGACTTCATTTTTTTCCCCTAAAAAAAAAAATTTTTTTTTTTTTTTTTTTTTTTAACTTTAAATACATACGTTTACCTGATCTAGTGTAGAAACTATAACATATTGCATAATTAAATTATCTGTTGCCGTGAATTTGTTTCAAAAACAGCAAAATATGTTGAATTGATTATTTAAGACTCCTTATTTTCCCCAAAATCCGGCGTTTCGAGTGATTTTTTCCCCCAAAATCCGGCATTTCGCGCGAATGTTTTTCCCCTCAAAAAAGGCCAGGCCCTTTCCCCAAAAGCAGATAAAAACCCCTGAAACCTAAATGCAGACACTAAGTTCAAGGTCAAGGTCAAAGGGGTCAAAATTTGTGTGCGTAACGAAAGGCCTTGTCCATATACACATGCATACCACATAGGAAGGTACTTCTTATGAGCATTTTTCGAAATCTAAACGTAGATTTCGAAACCTAAACACGGACCCTAAGTTCAAGGTCAAGGTGAAAGGGGTAAAAATTTGTGTGCACATGGAAAGGCAGTGTCCATATACACATGTATACCAAATATGAAGGTTACATCTGAAGCGACAGAAGTTATGAGCATTTTTCGAAACCTAAACGTAGATTTCGAAACCTAAAAGCAGACCCTAAGCTCAAAGTCAAAATTTGTGTGCGTATGATAAGGCCTTGTCCATATATACATGCATACCAAATATGAAGGTTACATCTGAAGCGACATAGAAGTTATTAGCATTTTTCAAAACCTCAACGCAGATTTCGAAACCTAAAAGCGGACCCTAAGTTCAAGGTCAAAAGGGTCAAAATTTGTGTGCGTATGGAAAGGCCTTGTCCATATACACATGCATAGCAAATATGAAGGTTACATCTGAAGCGACATAGAAGTTATTAGCATTTTTCGAAACCTCAACGCAAATTTCGAAACCTAAACGCAGACCCCAATTTCAAGGTCAAAGGGGTGAAAATTTGTGTGTGTATGAAAAGGCCTTGTCCATATACACATACATACCAAATATGAAGGTTATATCTGAGGCGACAATTAAGAAGTTATGAGCATGTCAAAAAAGTGTGACAGACAGACGGACAGTTCGATCACTGTATGCCCTTAAACTTTCGGGGCATTAAAAATTAAATGATTACAATCCAAAAATAAAACAACAATCTATAACTATTAGTATTAGGATCTCGTTTGGGCTAGATGTGGAGAGACCGAATAGTAATTTGGTACGACTGTTTAGGGTTGCGAATTCCATGTATAAAACCAAAGGGTTTACAGTCAAAACTCGTACCTAAGTCAACTCGCACGTTTTTTGGTCAACTCGCACGGAAGTCAACTCGTACCTAAGTCAACTGGCACGGTAGTCAAAATATTGATGCATTAATGTGTTCTTAATGAGTTATTTATGCATAAAAACAAATGAATAATACTTTCAGAGTTTAGTTCAATACTTTTTATTGAAAAATATTCACAAAATAACAACAAAATTTTTTCACAAAATATTGTTTACACCATGGTAACGTTATCGGCACATTAAAACAGACATTTTAAGTACTTTTAAAAATATATTTAACCCCTATCAGTAATAGCCTTATCTACTCCTCGATAATCAGTGCCCTCATCAGCTCTGAATGACTGACAGATTATCTGTTTATTGTAATTTTAGTGGTGAGAAATAGGGTATTGTTACTGATTAGGAGACAGCTGTTTTCAATATCTTTCATAGCTCATTAAAAGTAAAAAATATAAGCTTATACAAAATTTATAACAATTAAATCGAAATAAGAATACAAATAATTAAAAAAAAAAAAAAACATAACGCGGAAATAGAGCTCTACAAAGACTACATAGACTTTCCACTATTATAAATCAACACGCGAACCATTAAACGTATTTGAATTAATAATTGCAAATTACATATATTCCGATATTGGTTCCAAATACTTGAATCGAGTGATAGCAGTATCACAAAAACAAACATTCATCTATCATTCAATTTAGTTTATTTGATTAATGGCTTGCCATTTTAATAATTGTTAGTTGTATATAAGACCTTTCGCACCTATTGCAAACATTCATATCACCCGTGAAAAACACCTACCACAAGTGTAAAAGAGCCATTAAATGTGACAACCGTATATTCAGATTAATGATTATTAAAAAAGGACGTAATTATTATTATTTATACTTATAAACTTCTTAAAAAATACTGATCATATTACATCCTTCATCTATTTCTATATATTTTTTCGAGGCTTGCGAGTTGACTTCGAAAAGTGCGAGTTGACCAGAAATGCCGTGCGAGTTGACCAAAATACGTGCGAGTTGACTACCGTGCGAGTTGACTTAGGTACGAGTTGACCGGCACCCAACCAAAGTCAAGACGTGCAAACTACTACTGTACCATATATGTTTTGCTTAATTACAAAATTGAATAAATCAAATATTGATCGACATACTATTTTCGTCAATTAAACAATATATTAGAAATGGCATATAGAAGCAGGATCATACCTTTGCCGAACGTTCACTACAGTCAAAATTTCCGCGAAGATTTTAGCGGGATTTTGGAGTTCCCGAATTTAAATGGGTCTAGTATAAATCACTACTTATGAAGCAGTAGGTGGTCGAACTGAAACGGCGGAAAGCAGCGAGAAGCTGCGTGTCTTTGTAATAATGTCTGCTAGACTGGGCTGACTTGTTCAGCTGTTTTGAATTTTTTATTTAATATATGAATGCCAATAATCGTTTTGATACGGAAAACTTATTGAAGGTATAAACAAATAATGATTGACCGTTTATGTCGCGTCATTGTGATTGAATTTGTTAAACTCCAAGGGATTCATATATGATCAAAACCATTCAATATCTTAAATATTTTAATAATGTCATTATGTTTTATCCTATTTCAACGTCGGTCAGAGAGTTCACGCTACAACGGTTTCTCATTTGACAATGTATTATTTGTTCCATAAATCCCATATAAGGTTCGCATCACATATACGTTTTTACCAATTTTTCTAGTAACAATGCTCCTTTTTTAATAATGAAATATAAAATAGTAATAATGTATCAGTATTTTGTTTCGCTGTAGGGGAATCATCGTTATTGGCATCTAGAAATGTATGCCTACTCGTGTCGTGTAAAGCATACGAAAGCACGTTAAAAAGGAGTTAATATTTCTTTTAGCATTCGGACATACACTATTTCGTAAAACATTAAGGCCCGTAAAAGGTTACGATCCGAAACTATTACCGATTTTAAAATATTTTTTGCACATTTTATTTATTAAGGTTATCAACAAATAATAAATATATGCTTTTTGACATAACCATAAACAATGAGAAATACAACTTGTTTTGAGCTCAAAATACAGTGTCCTCCAAATCAATTGTGTTTACAAACAATCAATTTATTTACATCGCTGTTTACTCAATCATGCCGAGCGATTCCGAACCGGTTTTCCGATAACACATTTTGATTGGTCGGCACAAGACATTGTGTATCATGTGAGCAGGTCATGGATGAAGAGGTCAGACATTCAAAACAAAAAAATCTTACTGAACTCATGTTCTCTTTCCTTGTTTACGAGGATATTGTGTTGTTTGTACTACGTCATCAATGTATGAGTACTTAACGTAAGAAGCCGATAAACATCTACGGGATCCGGAAAATGCCATCTATAATCTCGCCCTTCTTTCATAAAGAGCGACACTAGACACACGAAGTGATACACAAGATTTTGCGGAACAGTCGCGACGACGCACGATATTTTTCGCGCCAGTCGCGGCGACGCACGATATTGTGCGCGCCAGTCGCGGCGACGGGTGATATATTTAATACGACATATAGCTTATGGTAGGTATCCCAAAAGGCAATATATCGCGCAAATTATCTTTCGTCGTCGCGACTGTCGCGCAAAATATCGTGCGTCGCCGCGACTGTCGCGAAAAATATCGTGCGTCGCCGCCACTGTCGCGCAAAATATCGTGTATCGCTTCGTGTATCGTTTCTCGCGTTCAAAGGACAACGCACGAAACACGAAGCGACGCACGATATTTTGCGCGACAGTCGCGGCGACGCACGATATTTTATTTTTCAAATATCGCCCATATTATCCGAATCTCGTGTATCGCGGTCTAATTTCAGACCGCGACACTAGACACACGAATTGATACTCGATATTTTGAGCGACAGTTGCGGCGACGCACGATATTTGTACTGGTACTAGGAGAGTGGGACGTGGACGGACAGAGGAAACGTCTAGTCCTGTAGTCATATTCGGAATAAGACTGTTTGTTATCTAACATAAACAAACGTTCAATTACTTGCATGACTACAATATCCTAACGCCGTACCAATCGGGTTTTTTACCTGGCGATTCCACAACAAACCAATTAACGTATCTTTATAATATGTTTGCCAAAGCTGTTGATTCGGGGAAAGAGGTCAGAGCAGTATTTTGCGATATATCAAAAGCTTTTGGTAGAGTGTGGCATGACGGCCTTATTTTTAAATTAAACGAAATTGGAATATCTAACATTATGCTTACTTGGTTTAAATCGTATCTTTCCAACCGTAGACAACGAGTTGTCCTACCAGGTTCCTGTTCTTAGTGGAGTGTCGTATCTTCCGGTGTCCCCCTGGGCTCTATACTAGGTCCCTTGTTATTCCTTATCTACATCAATGACATTGTTAATGACATTTGTGCAAACATTAGATTATTTGCTGATGATACCTCACTTTCAATCATTGTCGAAAATCCAACTTATATAAAGAAGTGAAACTCCAGCTGCTGGAGCAGTATTTAATTCCCATTATAAACAATTAGTTGGTCCTTTATTTAAGGCAAGTGACCGATTGCCCAAACAGTACAAAACAGCACAATACAGCACAACACAAACCAAAATAAACACAAAATATGAATAAAGCCGGGGTCACCGCCTTGGAATGGTAAATGCAAAGTATTGGGGGTTTAAACCGATTATAGAGCGCTCAACCTCACACTTGGCCAAGCAATATTCATAATTCATTTAAGTGTAAATAAAATTTAACGTCATAGCACTGTAACTCAAATTAACCAATAATAAAAGGGAATTAAAACGCATTCAATTTAATTAGAATTTAATTACTCAATGGTATAGAAGATACCAGAGCAACAGAGTTACAACTTTTTGACGAACGATCAAATGAAACTACAAACAAGTGTCAACTACATTCTTTATAGAAAAAAAATTAAGAATATCGCGTCATTAAGTTAATATTTCAGATAATAATCGCGCAAATACAGGAAGAAGCAGCAATAATGTGTGTAAAAATTCCATATTACATTGCTTGGTTGTTTATGTGACTGCTAAAAAATAAAATAACAATAATTAAATCAAACAAGAAACGCCTATCAGAGAGAAAATATAAATAAAATTGAACGTTATAAACTCAATGACCTATGCATGTAGATTACAACTGGAAAGTTGATTGTATGACGTCAAAAAATCCATGTACCCAGGAACAGAGAAAGAGTTATGACGTAATTGACAAGCGAAGACGCAATGACGTGAACAAAATCCAGGGGCAGTACTGTAAAGTAATAATTAAACTATTAATGGGGGGCTACTGCAAAATTGAACTACTAATAAAACAAGTTTAGTTGGTTAAATATTAAGAATAGAATGTATAAAATTGGTAATTCCATTAAAGCAACATTATTGGAATCAAACAGTATATAGGTGTTTGACAACTGACGACAGAAATGATTTGATGTACGATGTGAGTCCAAATATAGTTTTCATGCAGATTTGTGCATACGACACAAAGACACAATTTTGTTCAATAGTGAAAAATGCCTATAATATCACTAATGATTCCAAATTTTATGAGAGGAAAGATATAGTGAATCAAAAACCATCTAACACATGTTTTTAAGTACATAAGCATCGCATCCTTTTGATAAAAACAAGTTAATTAAATTGAAAAGTTCAATAAGAACATTTGGTTTAACATATTTTATTTTGCGGACACGCTTCAAACCATCTCCATAAAATGATGGATGGGAAATTCCATTATTTAAATGCCATTTTAAAGAAACATTATGTTCTGAAATTAAATCACCATACTTAGAGTAAAATTTAGCGAATTTTCTTCTTAGGTTATGATACAAAAAGCATTGTTTTAGCAATTTTTTTTTGTTAATATTAGATTACGCTCATTAAAATCTTAATACATGAATATGCTCTGACATAACGTACCAACTGCGAAATGTAAATACCATAGGAAGGTCCTTTAGGGATGTTGCCATCTAGGAACGGAAAATTCACAATTTCAAAGTTAAAGTCGTCCCGTTTGTCGTATAAACTAGTTTTGATCAAATTATTATTAATAGTTAAATGTAAGTCTAAATACGCAGCGTCTGTATTGGATATACACGATCTATTTAAGACTAGTTCTTTTGGGTAGATTTGTGAATATATTGTTCAAATAATGGATTATTTAAATTGAGTATGTCATTAATGTACCTACTAGTAAGGTTAAAACAATGAATCAAATCTACTTGGTTAGTTTTAGATCATTCTAACATAACTTCGCTTTCATAAAAATATATAAAAAAAGGTCAGCTATAAGTGGCGCACAATTAGTACCCATAGGAACGCCAATAATTTGTTCAAATATTTTACCATAAAATTCAACAAAAAAGTTATCCAGAAGAAAAGTAAGTGCTGCACAAAAGTCAAGACCAGTCCAAATGATGTAATTATCTAATATCTGATTAGTAAAAAAAGCTGTTTTAGTGTTTAAAGCTAGATACAAACACTTCTCTCTAGCAAAAGTTTTTTCAATCAAAGAAACAAGTTTGGATTTTATTAAAGCGTGAGGAAGCGTTGTATATAGTGTAGAAAAATCATTAGTACTTACCTGTGACACCTTATATTTTTTCTTTTCAATTTTATCAATAACTTCTTAGGAGTTTTTTATTGACCAAAATCAGTGTGTACACACCGGTCTTACTGAACGAAGTGACGTCACCATCTACATTGTGTCACACCGGTCTTACCATTCTATACATAAATGGTGACGTCACTACGTTATTGTCACATCTATACTTAGACGCATCACGCACCTCCATTTGGAGGCATTTATGACTACGACACAAAGAAGTCCGCGGATGAATGAAGAATTTGCTTTATAAGTAAACTTTCATGTTATGATTTAAAAATTAAGTATAATTTTGTTCAGTCTTACGGTCTTATGTTAGAAGCAATTAAAATTTTCGTAAGTTTTCAACAATTTCGCTCTTTATTCATTTTTATAAACTGTACTTTCACTTTCGGTTGTATAACAACATGTGTCCTTTATTGACGAAAGTTTGCAATAAAATAGCGTTTTCAAAACCGCTTAAAAAGTTTCAGAAGGTGTATCTGATGCGTGTTATGAATAGACACAATGTCATAGCTATATTGCCGACTAGTATGGGAACAATTTGGTATTTCAAGTGGCTCCATTTGCATTGCAAGAGAAGTTCAAATTTCAGTTTGAAGTTCAGTTTGTTAAATCGAGGGCTTACGGAAAACTGCAGTATCTCCTTCTTTATTTAATATGAGTTACAACAGTCTTCCGTTCACCCCTCGAAATTTTGACACCCTAATTATATATTTTTTTAAAAGTGCATGAGATATTTTTTTCTTTAAATAAACGAGATCAATGAAAATTTTAGTAAAAGCACAGCATTGATGTTCTATGATGGTCATTTTTTAGTGGAATAGTATGTTACAATAAAACAATTATAACTATTGTATTAATGAATTTAGATTAGGTGTCATCTTTAAATGGGGTAGTTATTCATTATATGAGATTAGCACATTATATAGTTGAAAAATAAATAACACTTTAATGACTTACCATATTAAAATAAAGTAGCATAGAATATGTTGCAGGTCATAAAATGAAAAACTGAAATTGAAGAAGCTTTACAAATATTTTACACTGACAACACTGTTGGTTTTCCAAAAAAAATCCTTCCTATCTACCTGCCCTAGTTTTTTGGGGCAAATTTAAATATTATTAATATCATTGAATTAAATTATTAAAATATCAATATGTTTTGATTACATTAGCTTATTTTATTATTAATAATAAATACTTTGCAAGGAAAGTCCAATTCTGTTTTAATTAGTCTTAATTAGGTACTAGTAAAATTGAAAATATCAGTGACATCCAACACTTGGCTTATATGCGTATGAATGCATATTTTCTTTGACAGTTACATAGTACCCTATGTAATTGGATTAAAAACAACAAATAACTATAGTTCCACAACCCAGCCCATGTTGACTCAAGCTGAATTAATTCATCAATTGATCCTATTTAATTATATAAAAAACAATATGTGTAAGATTTTGAGAATATCCCATGTATTCCCCTAGTATTCCTCTAGTACACCAACATGCAGGTCTTACTAATGATTTACATGCACTCCTTAAACAGTTTAACAAAAATAATGAATGATTAATCCAAAGAAAACAACAAACAAGCTGCTTCATATAAAAATAGTACATAAGCAAAATAATCATTTTATAATAAATCAAGATTATACTTCAACCAAACCATTATAAATTTATTGTGAGGTGGGGGTGGGGGGGGGGGTAATGTAAGCACTAAAACTAAAATGGGGGAAATGTCTGGGGAGGGAACATCTTAGGGGGGGGGGGGCGTCCGGAATTCCTGCTAAGGGGAACAGTGTTGTTAATGTGTCTTTAGAAGAAATAACTGAAGGAAAGTACTCATTGGTGCAGTCGTCGAAATTCGCACTAGTCCGACAGCAAAAAACTAGTATTTTTTCTTTCGGGCTTCTAGAAAATCTACTATTACAAGCCCGACGTGTTTGTACAATTCATTAAACAGAAAACGAGTTCCACTTTCATTTTCAGTATTTGTAAACAAAGTTTTGAGCCGCTTAAATCAACAGCCGCTTATGTTTTAACACTGCACACATCAATCGGGACACCTCGGACAATTCCGCCATATCGGCGACGGTGTGGTGTAGCCCACTGTCCGATGCGTTCAGATTGTGCACACATGTGCTGGGCAATCAGCCGATAATTGGATTACTGCGCATAAAGCGCATGGTTTTTGTATTGGTTCCCGGATAACTATTATGTAAAATAAATGTTTTGCGTTGCGTTCGGGACACAGAGAATATCAGTAATGGCCGAACAGTTGTCATTCAGGTACGTCGATGAGGATTGCGAATCTGAGGTAACTGTGATTGAAGCGTTTGTCAACTAGCTTTATGTAGAATAACCTGGAACTTTATTGCTTATATATTTTCTGGTGTTCAGGTTTACTTTCTCTTTCACATGGATATATGGGATACATTTCTGCTATTTTTTACCTAAACTTTATGTATATATTTATAATTGTGATTTGATTGAAATCCGTGTGTGAAATTAGTTTCTTCTTATTTCAGGATTCGAAAGAGGCTGGCTCACATGACGAGGAAGCTAACTTGGATGAAGATGAAATTAATAAGAGATTTGTATTGTATTCTAAAGATTGAATAAATGAATGCTTCTTTGGATGTTTTATGTTATGTTTATCTGCTTTTTTTGACAAAAATGTTTGGGCTAGTAAAATCTGACTCGGGCTTGTTCAAATTCCCATAGTACTAGCCCGACTTGCTTGTAGATTTAAATCTGAATTTCAATGACTGTTGGTGTATGCCCATCCAGAAGCATTTCTGAGCATATCAATTGGAACAGCAATATTGAGTGCATTTGAAAGAGATATAACTGTTTCATGCATTGCTTTTGGTGAAGCCCACAAGTCATGGTCCTTTAATGGTAGCTTTCTTATTAGGGAATTTTATACTTATTTTTTACTCTACAATCTAGCTCTTTTGTCATAAAATGAGAAGTTTTATTATCCAACAGGTTTTGTGTTTGAACCTCACAAATTTTATAATACCAAAGTCCCATCATATAATCATCATCACAATCAGCAGCAGCATTATCATATCATCATCATCATCGTTAGCAGCAGCATCATTGTGTTGTATTATCAGAATTAAATACAAATACAAACACAGCCATTACAACTCTTACTACTACTGCTACTTATTAATTAATTATCTACTACTACAACAAGAACAGCAACTACTACTACTGATCTTACTTCTACTACCACTAGTCTACTATTACTACTACTACTACAACTGCTACTACTTCTACTGCTACTACTACTACTACTACCACCACCACCACCACAACCACCACCACTACTACTACTACTACTACTACTACTTGGTACACCAGAACGTGTTGTCCATGGAGACGATAATGAGAACTTCCAGAGTATTGATCGAACCCACGCCCAGCGGACATCATTCTCTACACCATAGGTAGCAGTACACGGTAGGAAGCAGAAATATGCGAATTGGCCCCGGTCAAAAAGTGAAATATTGGGAAAGGGTAGGTTTCCATGTCAAATTTGAGGGTAATAGGTCTTATTGTATCCCCAAATTGCATTAAATCCTGAGAATATGACCATTTTCAAATGCGAAACTGTGGGGTCATGACCTCTTGTTGTTGTTGTGTTCTTTGTTACTCAGGAAGGAAAACTGCGGTAGGCATATTGTATTTTGGGTTCTTTTTAAGCTGGAATCGCTAGTAGGATCACGCTGTGCAGTATTGCGCGAAAACCACCTGGTTACGTGGTATTTATTCATGGTTTGATGGGTTGTGCTATGTTTTGCGTGTAAAAATATCATTCCAAAAGCAGGCTATCATTTCCATTTCATTCGTCCCCAGCCACTTTCGTACATGGTAAAACGTTTATTTTGCAGGCACTGTTTGCGGCCTTGCAATTCTTTCACTTTTGTCAATAGTATCACCTGTACAGGTTCCATATGCTGTTTTTTTATCTTAAATGTAAGTTTCAGACTACTTGTGTGCAGTGAATGTGTTTTTATGATTGCAGGTTCATTGTTTTCTGAATTGAGCGTGGTGGAGATCAAGAAGGCGTCCGCGGCTCCGAGAGAGTGTGTGTCTACCGTGGTCTGCTACCATAGCGACCATGAATTAATATTTGACGCCATGTACAACATAATTCACCTTATTACAAAAAACATGGAATTCACAAAATGACTTAAAATGCTTTAAAATAAATGCAAATTTGAAATTTGAAACAAAACAACCTAAGCAATACATAATAAGAAACACTACATTATTGAAACACTGATACCATGAACATTTTAGGGTGTAACACCTTATGTACATGTACCAGACCTTTTATGTACTACCGGTACTTTGAAACTTTATGTACCACCTACATAAAATATAGGTGTTATTGTCCATTTATTCATAGCAGTCCTAATGAATTAAGGTCATTCTCTAAACATGATTAAAGTCTAAAGAAGGAAATAATTAAAAAAATTTACAGTTTGAACATTATGGTCATTCTCTCTACTCTTCAAAGTATCACATTTCAATTATACAATATAATACAAACATTTTAGACTTTATAATCCTTAGTCAGGATAAGATAAGAGACAAATGAATTTTTATAATTTACTTCAATTTCAGGTAAGACTAATAAATCATTTATTAAGTACTACATGTACTTGGGCTAAAAAATTAAACTTAGACACTAAGTGACACTTAGACAATCTGACAAAATATTAAATCTATGGCCAATATATAAGTCTTAATTCATAAATACTATCACACAAAATACATTTCATCAATAACACACATTCATATTAAATTAGTTATCTCTTTATATTATAAATATGGTACATAAAGTGTCAGATAGTGGTACATAAAGTGTCGGTACATAAACGGACTGGTACGTAATGTGTGACATTCAACATTTTAAAAATCAGTTAACAATATATGGAGTTCATTGTTTTGCATATACGCAATCAAAGCATATTTATTAAAAATTAAAACACACTGTTCATGGCTGTATCTTTTTATTTATACATGCATAAACTATTCTGGTTATTAATACATTTTTAAAATTATATATAAACAAGAGCACCACATTATGGGTGCCAAGCTAGGCTGCGGTGCAGTTTTGAATAAAAGAAATTTATTAAAAGAATTTTTAGAGGTTAGTGACCTTGACCTTTGACCGAGTGACCCCAAAATGGGTGTGGTGTGTAGAAATCATCACGGTGCATATACATGTGAGGTTTCAATGTTATAGGTGGAAGCACTTTGATTTTAGAGCCGATGTAAAGATTTTAGCACGACGCGGACATCTGACGACGAGCTATGACAATACCTAGGGTTTTCCCCGAAAACAGCCGAGCTAAAATTGAGCGCCATTAGTCCAAATTTTTGACGCTCTTAAATATTAAGCTACTTTTTATATGGGTAATATTTGGAGCAAAGAATTTAGCCCATATAAAAAGTATCTCTAAATTCTTTGCGCGTCTTATAAATAAGACTAGAGCGCCATATAAATTAAATGGAAAACATACAACATTATGTCAAGAAGAATAAAGCTGTAAAAATCTCACCTGCTCGTCTTTGATGTTGCAATTAGCACATTCAGCATTTTCAGTATCTACTAAATAAATATATGAAAGTGCCAAATGTCCAAGATACTATGACATCCTCCTCAAAATGTTAGATCCTTTGAACTCCATTTATTTTATCCCTGATTAATCCTCTCACACATGAGGCCTACATGTAAGATTCCTTGTAATGTTCACAGCGTTTATTTTAAATCGTTTACGTTCTCAAATTTCAGCAGGTATTTAATTATAAATATTTATTAATGATTTTGATTTATTTACTAATTCGAAGATACAATCTTGCAACGTGTTTAGTTAGTCTAAGTTACGTGTTGTAGTGATTCTTACTAACAATAGACTGACATGAAAAGTGGCTCCTTTTGAAGCACAAACTGCATCCAACTATATATTACAACTGGCCCGGTTTGATGGGGCCTGTTTTTGATAATAATTAATTACCATTTTTCACTTCCGTGTTTATTATGTTTACCAACGCCATGATGGAAAAAAGTCCGTTTCCCAAATAACTGAAATTCAGAAAACGGAAAGCATTTGTTATGAGCGAATACCTGTGTTAAATCTGGGTCAACATGTGATACCCTTTCGTCCTCAGGCACACTATGAATAGTGGGAATGCTTCTGCAACATTTCTGCACATAGAAAGTAAATTTCTCTTTCGCCTCTTGTTGCTGCTTTGTATTCTGCCAGGGATATACCTATGATTTAATAACAAATTCATAGTATGAACATTCAACGACAATATGGGATGAATATTTTATAACAATTATACACCTGTGTAAACGTATCTTTAAATGACACATTTTTATTTATATGTTATACATGTTATTAGAGTTAAGCAGTCAAAAGTATATTTTATAATGCCAATATGGGTGTTAGACTCGCGTTTCTGACTTGTATGTTTACATCTCGGGTACACCATATGTATGACACCTACTGTTTGATGTTATCTATTACAGTAATTGATGGAAAACACTTATTGATTAACACGTCTGTAATTCTCAATTAAAGGTAAAGTGTGGCAATCGTTATTGTTGTAGACAACATCGGCTCATGTTTGTATCTCGGGTACGCCCTATTTATGACACATATTGATTGATGTTATAATTTACACTAATTGACAATAATTGGTTATAAACACTACCGGGGTTAATAGAAGATCTATCAATATACAAAGATTCGTGCCAAATCTGAAATTTATACTGTATTAGAACATAGATACAGAAAAAGATTTATTGTATTCGACAATCAAATTGTGTGTCTGTCTGTCTTAACGATTTTTTTTATTATTCCGTTATCAGTTTAAAAATGATGGTATTAATATGTTACTAAACAGTAAATACCCAACGCGCGGTCCAGCGCAGATTAATGCATCTGTCCGCTCGATAAATAATGTTCTAGTAGAACTAGGTATTCTGTGCATTTATAAACGCGTAAAATTCCTTGCAATACAGGTAAAGTCATTATTGTATGTGGATATCACAGTACAGTTAATAAATTTCTATGTCTTCTAATCACAGCATACGAAATTTTATAATTCCGAAGTAATCTTATTTACTGAAATATGATCTACGGTAGCGGTAGCTAGAATGGTATTATAATGGGGTACTATTAAGTTCGCAGTAATATGTTCTTTAAATAGAGATAGTTTAATTAGAGGCGATAATAAAGTGTGAAGGTGGATATTAAGAAATAAGATCCATATTCGCATGACACTGGCAGTATACACGCATTTTCAATAAGAAGAGGCCAACATAGAGTACGATATTTACATTAACTCAATCAATTATGAAAACAATATTAATACATCACCCAAATAACGCAAAGATAACGGTCCAGTGACTTCTGACATTTATCTGAAAGGTTTTATGATCGTTATCAGGTCGTAAAACACATCTGTTATGTGTCACCGGATTAACGGACATTGGTTGATTACCCGATAATATGCAAGTATCCAACAATTTAGATTCATTATTTATGGGGAAACAAAAGCTGCCTGACCTAAAAAATGTAAGACACATCAAATAATTATATTATAAGTTTACTTACCAGAATCACAGCCTATGTGTTGCCATCGCTCGCAGGCATCGCAAGAAACAGCACGTTGCCTCTGCCCAACTGTCTTTCCACAATGTATACAATTTGCCACTTCTGCCATTGCAGAAACACAATCACAAAACTAACTAATACTAGAAAATTATTGTATCCGACATCAAATAAGCACATATATGTTTGAACACATGGCAGATGCACTGAAACCCACACAACTATATAGCAATCGTATTCCAAGTCACAAATAGTATTGTCCGACACAAACAAAACACATACTTTGGGCTCATTCAGATACCCTCTTTATATATAGTCAGCCCTTATAATTACTTTGCAAACAGCATTGTTGTCTGGTTAAGCGTGTTACCTTATTTATTCTTTAATCACGCTAAACTGTCATACCGTTTGTCTTATTAATAAATCTTTGACCAGACAATGAAAGCACGCCGGCTTAATTAATTTTCATCAATTCACACGTTTTCAAAACATAACTAACACAAAGACATTCCATTATTCTTTAATTAAACCAAACTATCATACAAAATGTCTCATTAAACAATCTTTGAACAGCAAATGAAAGCATGCCGTCAAAATAAACGTTTAACATTTCACACGTTTTCAAAACAAGACGGACTAAATGGGGCTTATTTTAATAAACACAATCATAAAAAAGCTAATAACAATTTATTACTAAAAGCAATCCGGTATGTAAACAATTATTGAATTACAAAGTTTTACAATATGAAATGAAAAAAAAACATCATACAACTACATTTCCTAAAAACAATAATCACGAATATTAATACATTAAACTTAACAAATTTTATATAACAAAATTTCTATAATACTATATATAAGAAACAAAATTGGGGCGAGTTGTCTTTCGATTGGGGCGAGTTGTCCAACATATTTGGGGCGACTTGTCCAGATTTTCGGGGCGACTTGTCCTGGGGCGAGTTGGCTTTGGGGCGAGTTGTCTGGCTCCCTCCCACAATGCTTAGCGCGCATTCACACAGGTCAGTAAAGACCGGTGTGACACAAAGACCGGCATATAAATATTTATAATTAAATACCTGCTGAAATTTGAGAACGTAAACGATTTAAAATAAACGCTGTGAACATTGCAAGGAATCTTACATGTAGGCCTAATGTGTGAGAGGATTAGTCAGGGATAAAATAAAATGGAGTTCGAAGGATCTAACATTTTGAGGAAGACGTCATGGTATCTTGGACATTTGGCACTTTCATATATTTATTTAGTAGATACTGAAAATGCTGAATGTGCTAATTGCAACATCAAAGACAAGCAGGTGAGATTTTTACAGCTTTTTTTTCTTGACATAATATTGTATGTTTTCCATTTAATTTATATGCCAGTGTTTTTTTTCACCATTTTGGGAATGGTTTCCGGTCATTTCCCCCCCCCCCCCCCCCAGACGTTTCCTCCCCAAGACGTTTCCCCGCAAAGACAATTCCTCCCCAGACGTTTCCCCCCCATTTTAGTTTTAGTGCAGATGTTCCCCCCCCCCCCCCCAATAAATTTATAATTGTTCGGTTGAAGTACAATCTTTGTTTATTATCAAAATTATTATTTTGTTTATGAAGTCATTAATTAACTTTTAATATCTATGAAGCAGCTTGTATGGTTTTTTGGTTTTAGAATTGTTTTTTGGAGGGTTTAACTGTGTAATGATTGCATGTAAATCATTAGTAAGTGCATGTTGGTGTACTAGTGGAATACATGGAATATCCTCAAAATCTTACTGAGTATCTTATACATGTTGCTCAACACAAATGCAACCAAGAATAATGTGTAATCAAGACTCGTTTTGAATACACAATTAACACCTTATTTCAGTTTGAGTGAACCTGGGCAGGGTTGTGCAAATGCAGTGTTTGTTGTTTTTTATCCAATTAAATATGGTCAATTGGTGAAATGAAAATGGTAAAATCAAATAAAAATTAATTTCGACACTGTTTTCCTTGTAACAGATAAATATGATAAATAAATATTTACTTTGTAACTGTCAACATTTTTTTCATGCATTCATATGTTTATTATCAAATTATTGGATGTCACTGATATTTTATTTTTTACTAATAACTCATTTAGACTAAATAAAACAGAATTGAACTTTCCGTGCACATTATTTCATTATTAATAATATAATTTATTAGCAAATGTAATAAAAACTTATTGATATAAGAAACACAAAACACAATTACCTGTTTTTATTAAATGAATTTGTGGAATTTAAGGAAAAATTAATAACTTATGAATTAAAAAAAAGGTAAATTTAAAGCAATTTATTAATAATAATTAAAACAGTGATAAACTACATAAAAATGTTTTTGTATGATAATGTACTAATCTCATCTTATGAATGACTTTCCCCCTTCAAAGATGTCACCTAATCTCATCAATGATGATTAATGGGCCTGTATATTGCACCATAAGTACCCCTTTATACAATAGCTGTTATCTTGTTATATACACTTGCTAATCCAATTAACGCTTGTATATTGCACCATAAGTGCCTGAAATATTGTTCAATGGTAGGTGTGTGTTGTTACTTAATATTAGTGAAAACATAACTTTCCTATTATTTGCCTGGTTCTGAAAATATTTTCATCGTTGAGTTTCCTTTAATTTTTAAAGAATATTTTTGAGAGGTAACACCTGAGTACTACAAATCAATGTAAAATGTTCATACTAGCTGTATTGGGACATTATAATTTAAATGTTACAAAACAATTTTATTTACTTGTCTCAAAATAAATATCCCAATATGATATTTATTTAGTCAAAATAATTTGTGTTTCAGTTAAAACTTGGATATAGTTATTATTCTTCATTAAAAATCACAACTATTCCACTTTAAATGACCATCAAAGCTGTGTTTTTACTCAATTTTTCAAGGATCTCAATAAATGAAAGAAACAATACAGGTACTTATAAAAACAATTCTAATTAGATCTATTTAATTGGTAAAATTTGTTTGAGGCTTCCCTAAAAACAACCATAATAAATCATTTCACTGATCTATTGATATATCTATTTAATAGGCAGAATGACAAACAGAACTAGTGTGGTTTCTAGGGTCATAAATCTGGTCCCTAAGCCTTAATTGGTAATAATATGCATGCAGTGTTATGTCTCTGAAAGTGACAATGAAGCAAATCTGCCCTTAGGCTATTTCATTTCACTCACACAAAAGGAGATAACTTGCTATTAATTTAATAGTTACTTCTAACTTGTCTCCTTTCTGTATTAAGAGGGTTTTCATATTTTAAAGTTCAATTGGTCTTCAAAAGAATAAGCAATAAAAGTTCTTGATTTTGCCAACAAATAATGTTTACCAATTGTGGGTCTACTCTACTTTCTTTTAATAATTATTTCTAATTATGTTTTTTTTAAATTTTTATATCAATGGAAAATGAAATATTTTTTCACTATTTTGTTTAAAAAGTACTTTAAGAAATCCAGGCAAGAATACATGACAAGTAAGGGTTGTGTCAAGAAGGTGCCATTTAAGGCCCTATTATCAGTTTTGGATGCCCTAACCTGTATAGGTGAGAAGACTGTGAGAAGACTGGGGACGTGGGGCATGAGGAACAACTAATACACAGTAATTGACAGGTTCGTGTTGAATCAAGCACAGAATTTTCTGAGCATTCATGATTCATTAGAATTGAAAAAAAATTCAATCAACCAGAAAAATCCAGTTGACCAACTTTGACTTATTTGCATGAACAGGTATAAAATAGTGGGTATTAATAGCTTAAGACATTATTGGCAACATGTCTGTTTAATTTATATTATCAATATTGTTAATTAAGCATGGAATATTAATCAAAATTGGGGGTAAAGTTCAATCGACCAGTATTGACCAGTAATGACAAATTTGGGAGTATTGACCGGGGCGGTTTTAACCAGTAAAAACCGCCGGTTAAAACCGGGGGCGGTCGATTGGTGCCAACCCTGGGTGTACTAAAGGAATACTAGAGGAATACATGGGATATTCTCAAAATCTTACACATGTTGTTTTTAATATAATTAAATAGGATCAATTGATGAATTAATTCAGTTTGTGTAAACTTGGGCTGGGTTGTGGAACTATAGTTATTTGTTGTTATACAATTAAATAGGGTACTATGTAACTGTCAAAAAAACATATGCATTCACACGCATATAATTCAATTATTGGATGTCACTGATAATTTCAATTTTACTAGTAGGTAATTAAGACTAATTAAAACAGAATGGGACTTTCCTCGCAAAGTATTTCATTATTAATAATATAATACTATAATTAGCTAATGTAATCAAAACATATTGATATTTTAATAATTTAACTCAATGATATTAATAATATTAAAATTTTCCCCAAAAAACTAGGGCAGGAAGATAGGAAGGATTTTTTTTGGAAAATCAACAGTGTTGTCAGTGTAAAATATTTGCAAAGCTTCTTCTGAGTTTGAACTTCAGTTTTGCATTTTGTGACCTGCAACATATTCTATGCTACTTTATTTCACTATGGTAAGTCATTAAAGTGTTATTTATTTTTCAACTATATAATGTGCTAATCTCATATAATGAATTACTACCCCATTTAAAAATGACACCTAATCTAAATTCATTAATACAATAGTTATAATTGTTTTATTGTAATTTGTAACATACTATTCCACTAAAAATGACCATCATAGAACATCAATGCCGTGCTTTTACTAAATTTTCAATGATTTCAATTATTTAAAGAAATAAATTTATCAGGCACTTATAAAAAATATATAATAAGGGTGTCAAAATTTAACAAACTGAACAAGTCAATTTGAACTTCTCTTGCAATGCAAATGGAGCCACTTGAAATATCAAATTGTTCCCATACTAGTCGGCAATATAACTTTGACATTGTGTCTTTTCAAAACATGCATTAGACACACCTTCTGAAACTTTTTAAGCGGTTTTGAAAACGCTATTTCATTGCAAACTTTCGTCAATAAAGGATACATGTTGTTATACAACCGAAAGTGAAAGTTCTGTTTTTAAAAAAATGAATAAAGAGCGAAATAGTTGAAAACTAACGAAAATTATAATTGATACTAACATAAGACCGTAAGACTGAACAAAATAATACTTAACTTTTAAATCATAACATGAATGTTTACTTATAAAGCAAATTCTTCATTCATCCGCGGACTTCTTTGTGTCGTAGTCATAAATGCCTCCAAATGGAGGTGCGTGATGCGTCTAAGTATAGAGGTGACAATAACGTAGTGACGTCACCATCTATGTATAGAATGGGTCTTACTGACAATACAATAACGTAGTGACGTCACCTTTTATGTATATAATGCACCATCTATGTATAGAATGGACCAAAATAGGTTAATATTACTATTTTCATGAACTTTATTACAAAATTTAGCTAATAGCACTCAATGCAGATGTAAGATACACTGATAATTGTTTGGGGGTACAAGACACTGAATTAGCGATAAAACGACTTTTATATGGCGTCTTATGTAATTTCGGTATCCAGTAAAGTGATGGCAATTTCTTGTCAGTAATATTGACTATTACATTTAATTTTTTGCATTGGGCAATATGGTCGGCAATAATTTCATTAGGTTGCTTATTGTACTCACAATGTGATGTAGTTTGTGAAAATTCTTGTGAAATAGTTTGAACATAAAGCACTCGTCATATTATTATAACATTATTAGCAGCCTTATCAGCAGGAACTATGACGAATTTAGATTTTAAGTCTTCAAGCAATTTACAGAGATTTTGTTTATTAAATTTAGGTGAATGTGGTAGGGCCAAAGGATTTGTATCATAAAAACATATTTTATTCATGGCCATACTAAATATTTTTGTTTTCCAATCATTGAGTGCAGTAATTTCAGCATTTTCCTTCCTGCACCATTTAGTGCAATAATCATGTAAGGATGTTACGATTTTCTTAATGCAGTCATCAAAATCAACAGGAATAGGTAGTCTGTACTTAGGGCCTCTGCGTAGTAAATTTCTAAGGTTTTTATTTTGAATGAAATTAAGGTCCCCAGTAATAACATGTCCAACTGGACCATATATATATTTGGAACTAGAACAGTCACATAATGTAGGACAATTTCTTATTACATTTATATCTGTGGAAATATAATTATAATTAAAAACGATACTTCTTACAGGTTTACTATATTTGTAGCAAATAAGTGGTGATTTAGTGTTGCGGAAATAAGGGGGAATCAACCGACGTACATTTTTATCATTGAATATTTTTGGAAGGTCAATTAAATCAAGACCTTTAATACAAAACTCAATTTTGATACGATTTCTAGTTTTGTTAAGTGCATTTTCAATAAAAGGTTTAAGATAGTAGTCAGTGAAAGATTCAATAATACAAGCACATTCATATAGAGGGTCAGATTGAAGTAAAATAAGTTTACATTCCTTATCAATATCCGCCAACGAAGAAACAGAAAGAGAGCAAGGTGCACTTAGTAATTTATGTTTACCCCCATTTTTTAATAATGTGTAGCAGTCATTTAAAGAAAACAGATGTTTAAATTTACGCCTTAGGTTACCATTTTTCCTAATGCCGTGTGAACGTTTATTTCTTAGACGTTTACTAAACAGAGAAAATGAATTAATCGATTTATTTTTTAGAATATTATCATTTAATCCAAATGGGTAAGCTGATTGCAAACTTTTAATCCATTCAAATTCTGACATGCACCTTGCTTTTAATTGGCACTGATTTGAAGTAATAATCATGCCGCAAATACTCTGAACGATGATCTACAAAAAAATATCCGTTTGGGCGTCTAAATGGCTAGTAAATTTCAATCCGATTTCAATCAATTTCAAAACAGAATCTTTGCTTATATCTAGAAGCACACACGACCATGCTCACCCTACACTCATTATGAATAACACTCCAATTAAAGAGGTTTCTTCTCACAAACACTTAGGTGTAATTCTAACAGAAAATTTAAATGGGTTAACCCATATTAATTATGTAAAAGAAAAGTGTTGGAAACGAATAAACGTAACGAGAAAACTTAAATTTAAACTTGATAGACAATCCTTTGAAACTATATACATCTCGTTTATTCGTCCAGTTCTCGAATACGGTGACATCCTATTCGACAATTGCACACAGGCCGAAAAATATGAGCTCGAAAAAAATTCAACACGAAGCAGCAAGAATTGCTACTGGCACATCAAAACTAGTATCTATTGAAATACTTCAATCATAAATCGGTTGGGAATTTTTAGAATCTAGGCAAAATAAACACAAACACATTATGTTTTACAAAATGAAAAATTCGCATGTTCCTGATTACCTTGTTAACCTTGTACCGCTTACAGTAGGCCAGCCTTCACCGTACTCTTTAAGAAATAGAAGCGACATTCAAAACGTCAACTTCCGAACATCATTCTATAAGAACACATTTTTACCCTCAACCATTGCCAGTTTCAATTCCTTCCCAAGTCATATTCAAAATGCACCATCTATTGCCGCATTTAAAAATATGTTGAATACTAACACTGAACCTTCCGGTAGTCCAAAACATTTTTACCACGGGCCGCGAAATCTTCAAATTTTACATACACGTCTTCGCACCAATTGTAGTTCTCTTGTTGCCCATCTTTTTGGAAAAACATTAATGACTCGCCTAATTGCATTTCCTGTGACGAAAATGAAGACTGCAGCCACTTTTTCTTTCATTGTGCTAAGTTCAGTGTAAAACGAGCTCAGCTTATAAATAGTGTATCGCAGATATGTTCTCCATCACTATATGTTTTTCTGTTTGGCGATCCTTCGCTTTCTGTCGATGAAAATTGTATCATATTTAACCATGTTCAGCGCTTCATAAAATCAACCAAGAGATTCTAGCAGCCATCCATTTTATTCTCTCTGCCTCTCTTATTCTCCATACATTTCTACATGACCTTTTACAGCCTCGAAATCAATACTATTGTACTGTTTATGTTTCCTTTCCCCCCCTCAGTTTTTATTTCTTTTCCCCTGTAAATTGCTTATGTTTCTTTCCATCAATGTTAGTGGACTTGTATATACGTTGCATTCTGTATTATGTTTTTTGGACTTGTAAGTTGCATTTTGCATCTTGTATTGTCAATTTACTACGACGTCATGTCATAATGTCATGCGTAAATATATTATGTATCGGGAGAGGGCTCCAATAAGGTTCGCCTTTCAGCCCAATGCTATGTCAATGTCGTGTAACTTGTGAATAAGTTACTATGTCGTAATAAATATGTTTAAACCAAACATGGATGAATTTGTGAATGTAGAACGCATATTTTGAGAAGTTAACTATACATAAATAACTTAAGTCATTGGGTTTATAACGTTCCATTTTATTTATATTTTCTCTCTGATAGGCGTTTCTTGTTTGATTTAATTATTTTTAATTTGTTTAGCAGTCACATAAACAACCAAGCTATGTAATATGGAATTTTTACACCCATTATTGCTGCTTCTTCCTGTATTTGCGCGATGATTATCTGAGATATTAACTCTATGATTCTACATTCTCAAATCTTTTCTATAAAGAAGGAATGTAGTTGACAATTGTTAATAGTTTTATTTGATCGTTCGTCAAAAAGTTGTAATTCTGTTACTCTTGTATCTTCAATGCAATTGAGTAATTAAATAGTAATTAAATTGAATGCGTTTTAATTCCCTTTTATTATTGTTTAATTTGAGTTACAATGCTATGACGCTAAATTTTATTTACACTTGAATGTATTATGAATATTGCTGGGCCAAGTGTGAGGTTGAGCGCTCTATAACCAGGTTTAAACCCCCAATGCTTTGCATTGACCGTTCCAAGGCGGTGACCCCAGCTTTATTCATATTTTGTGTTTATGTTGGTTTGTATTGTGCTGTATTGTGCTGTTTTGTACTGTTTGGGCAATCGGTCACTTGCCTTAAATAAAGGACCAACTAATTGTTTTTAATGAAAATTCAATACTGCTCCAGCAGCTGGAGTTTCACTTCTTTATATTGAAGCGGTCATTAAATTGGGCTAGAATTCATCTGTGATTTTGTTATGGTATATTTCAAAACACGTTTTTATACGAATGCATTGACTACATTAGAAAGGGCCGACTTGCCATATTCGCCACGTAATAAAATTAATTTACTCAATACGATTTACGATATTACGGCAAATTCGACCGCGTGTGGCATGATGGCCTTCGGTATGTTATGAGAGGATTCAACATCGACGAACAACTCGTCATTCAAAAACTCTACTGAAACGCCAGTAGCGCAGTACTTCTCAACGGACAGAAAGGGCACTGTGCCAGGACATTAGTGGGCGTCCGTCAGGGTTGTCTGCTCTCTCCCGTCCTGTCCAACCTTTTCCTCGAGAAGATAATGCAGAAGACTCTCCATCACCCCCATACATTTATCCCCATCGGTAGAAGATATATATCCAGTTTGAGATTCGCTGATGTCATTGGCCCCGTGGATGGCACCAGCAGTGAACTTAAGATCTCACAAACAGACATAACAATCTAGCAGGAGCATACGGATAGGATGTCATCACGGAGTAGTCAAAGATCAAGGTGAATAGCACGACCAACACAAGTGCAGACATCACCATAAACGGCGAAAAGCTAGTAGAAGTGATCAGATTTAAAAACTTGAGCACAACCCTGCCCAAGGATGGTACAAGTGCCGCTGAGGTCCGAATAAGACATGCCATGGCGACTGCAGCGATTACCAGACTGAGCAGTTTGTTGACAAGCAGTTTTATCAGCTTCGCCACTAAGTACAGGCTCTACAAGTCTCTTGTAGTTTCCATCCTACTATACGGCTGCGAGATATGTATCTTTCCCGCGGACACATGCATTTGAACATAAATGTCTATGAATACTGCTTCGCATATCCTATTTGGAGCGCAAGACCAACGAGTACGTCCGGAGCATGACTGCAGCACTTGTTGGTCCACAAGAGCACCTGCTGGCGATCGTCAAACGACGAAAATTGGCTTGGTTTGGATACTTCGCCATGCACGACTCTCTGTGCAAGACTGTGCTTCGGGGCACACAAGAGGGAGGTCGACGTCGAGGCCGTCAGAAGAAAAGCTGGATTTACAATATAAAAGAGTAGATATCCTTTCCAATGTATGAATTACTCTCAACAACACACAATAGACAGTGGGATAAATATTATCATAGTTTTGTTTAAAACTTGTAAAACCGACCCAGGTTAACCATAGTTTACTTCTAATACGGATAATATTGCAAAATTGGATGGTAACAAAATTGTTCATCGGCTTATTCGGTCGTTTCGATAAAAATATATGCTTTGGCAGGACTGAATAATATATGTATATTTGTGTTTGATCTAAACTAAAGTTTCGATAAAAGTCAACCACTTATGTATTCAAGCTTAGTAGTATGTTTGCAGTGGCAGCTTTAAAGAGACTCGTTTAATAGATTTCCAAAACTTTTGACACTAGTAGCTTAAAATTATGTGTGTAATATTCGATTGAAATTAAAGGGGCCTTTTCACGTTTTGGTAAATTGACAAAATTGAAAAAAGTTGTTGAAGAATCGCAAATTTTCGTTTTAGTTATGACATTTGTGAGGAAACGGTAGTACTGAACATTTACCATGCTTTAAAATAACCATTATATGCATCTTTTTACTGTTTAAAAATCTGAAAATTATAAAGTGTTGCCACGCGAAACGAATGAATAATTTGGAGATTTCTGTTGTTGTCTTTATATTATGTGAATCTACGAGGATTGCTTATTAAAATTATAAAATACATCGTTCATTGTATGAGGAAGGGTGGCCGAGTGGTCTTAGTGGTAGACTTTTAACTCCAGGGGTCAGTGGTTCGAGTCCTGCTAAGGGTTACTTTTTTATTTTTTTATTTTATTCTTGAATTTTTACTGGAGATTTTAAGATTCAATTTTTACATTTATGAATATAAAGCATTTGATGACAAACTTCAAAACATGCCAAAATATGTGAAAAGGCCCCTTTAAGATCTTTATACGTGGATCTTTGAATACACAAATTTATCCCTGAATGAACAATATTATATATGGTATGTTTTAACGCTAGCATTTTTAGTTTTTCATGTTTTACAGATGTTGTTGTTTTCGTATTGTAATTACTCTGAATATACGTAGCATAAAACGAAATTGGTGCGAAGTTGGTCGATTTTGATCACGTTATTCGAACTGTTTTTCCCTAAACCGTGAAATAACACGTGTAAACCCCGTTAGATTTCCTTTCCAAAATTTTACTCCTAATAATAGGTAGGTAAGCAATAACAATGCAATTTTTGTCGGACAATAGTGAATTGCTTACGTTTTAAAATTCATTTTTTGGTAAAATAATATTATCCGTCTACAAAAGTGGTCTTTCTATATAGAAAAGTATATGTATGCTCATTGGGTGGCCAAAAGTGATACATTTCCGCGATCTATCGACTAGCAGCTTGGTATTAATTATCTATCTATCTCATAGTACTGCCTCACGCCTCTCGCGAGTATTATGGGCAGGGTGCGCGTTGGCTGTTAGTAAAGTAAAAGAGTAAAAGCTGAGAAAGGTATCTTTCAGCAAATTAAGAATTTGTACAATAATAAGGATAGTGTTGTTAGGTTGTTAAGAGATTTAAAAGTCATATAGTATACAAGGGGTAAAAAAATGGATAAAAGCAATTCCCATGGGTTTAGTGGCTAAGTTGGGCTACTGCCTGCTTGAAGCTCTCAAGGTCAGGCAGCATTGCAACGGGGTGGGGTAACCTGTTCCACAATACTGTGGTGTGGGGGAAGAAAGAGTACTTAAAGTAATCGTAACCTGTATGGACTTGACGAAGACTGAGGGGATGCATGTGTCTGTTTAACCTGGTTGGGGCTTCAAGATAAGATGGGATGGATATGGCCACAAGATGGTGGTAGACTTTGTAGAAAAGGACGAGTTTGGCATCTATGCGTCTGTTCTCAAGGGTGCGCCAGTTGAGTGTATTTTGAAGTTGTGTGACACTGGTGTAATGGGAGTAGTCATTTTTTACCCATCTGACTGCTCGCCGCTGAATCATTTCTATGTTGTGTTTGTTGACCTGAGTGTGTGGTGACCATATGGGGGAAGAATATTCAAGTTGGGGACGTACTAGTAGCAACCCCAGCTAATTTTTCATCAACATCTGTTTTTAAAGGCAATTGCATATTTGAAAAGAGCTCTTTAAGAGCTTTTCAGAACAGTTTTTCTTTTTAAAATATCTTAAAAAATAAAAAAGTTATGGGAATTTGAATATTGCTAAAATGCGCACAAATTCTGAATTTTCTCCCTATATAAAGTGAACAAGGAAGCGCGACATTCGCGGCACCGGAAATTCAAGTTCATACATTTTTACATAGTAAAATTGCCATAACTTTTTTATTTTTAGAGATATCTTCATGAAATTTGGAACATTTGTAGATCAATGTATACTCTGTTCATTATAGTATTATAAACCCTTTTAGTTATTAATACACACATGGTAATGATCAACACATTTAGGAAGCATATACATAATTTTATTAGAGACATAATTGTATTAGAGACATTATCTTTTTTTCGAAAGGCATCAGGCTAAAATATCTACAATTAGCACATTTATTCACTCAAAAGCAATATTGGAATTACTTAAAATGGAAACCGGTTTTTAAAGGCAAATTTAACTAATTTAGTCTTAACTCTCTAATAAAATTTTCACAGGTGTTTGGGGGGGGGCGGAATGTCTTTTCATCGTTTTGGGACGGGGACATGCACACATTCTATAACTTTCTAATCGTTGAAATAAATCTATGAATATTTCTTATATATGTTATATATGTTGTCTTTTGTTGGTGCCTCTTTCACATTCCATAACCATTCAAAATTCAAACAGTCGGGCACAAATCCAGCAGAAATTAGGAATTGTTTCTGAACCGTCTGAATGTCTTCTCGTAGAGGCCATTTGTACTGGCCAAGTTTTCTGGTGGTAGTCATGAATTTAACCACAAAGTTTTCTTTATCTTTAACTTCAAAATCCAGACCAGGATACCAAGCATCCTGGTATGCAATTGCAACATATGCATTACAATTTAAAATTCTGCATTTAGATTCATCAAGTCTTTCACATTTTTTCACCGGGCACTTTTCTTTAAATTGACAAGTTTTTTTTCTGGTCACATGTTCTTGAAACTTTGGTTTTGACATATTTTTCTGTTGATGCTTTGAATGAAGGGTTAAGATGACACAGTAAATTGAACAACACAGTTGAAATTTCCCCATTTTTTCTATTAAAGTATTTATTTCAAGAATGAGTCCATTCTTCTGCCTGTTTATAGGCTACAAGGTTTCTGCCTTCTTCTAAAGAGAGGTTGTTATACCATTTTCATGACAGAATGGTCCTGGGTAGTCTGCCATTGACTTCCTAGATCTACTGAAAAAAGGAAAGAAAAGTCAGACCTACATCATCAGTACATGTATAAATCATGTTAATATGCAACTTTTACAGTGCAAAAAAATTCTCACAGGCCAGTGGGGATATGCACATTTGGACAATTTCTACAATGTCGGGGCAAATTTATCGATTTAATCATGTCAACGATTGTTTAGATACTTAAGAAAACTTATTTTCATACATATAATTTACGGATAAAAACACCTTTGAGGGCATTTCATAACAGTAACACAGGGTTGGTTTCCCTACGATTCGATCGCACGAGCAAGTGCCCGTCCTTACATCGAAATTACATATTTGCACTGAAATAAATAATTAATCGAGTCAAAATCAAGGTTTCTAGAACTCACCTTTGTATTTATAATAAAGTTGAACCACATGAAGATGTTTTCTTCAAAATCGTCGATAGAAAAACGTGTTTACGATGCGTAATCAGTTAATCAAAATGGCGGTCAAAGGTGAAAAGCGAGGGTCGCCGCGTGACCGGAGTAAATTTGAATAAATTACTACGTTCGGCTTAAAATGCGGGAGGGTTCCTATTGTTTCCGACAAATTTTTTTATATCAAATTAAACTTCAGAACATTCCCTACAATATGATATATGATGCATAGTTCGGAAATCAGTACTTTTTGTAAAAAATCGGCGACACTTTAGGGGACTATATCTTCGATTCGGATGAACTTAAAAATTTGCATCAAAGTCATGAATGGAGGTCGTGAACTTTTCTAAATGGATTCGTCCATCTCATTAATATTCATAAAGTTTAAGTCACCCGCGAATAGGAACAAAGAGTACATGTGCCACGCGCCGAGTGCATGAAAGATGATAATCACGCGCAACAGCGAAAAACCATAATATTTATTGTTTATTAACAGATAAAACTGGGTTATAGTGGGTAAAATACAAAAGTAAAACATGCATTTTGTAGAGAATTTTATTTGCTTTAAAATGAGACCAATTATAAAAATATTCATCTACAAATGTAATTTTAATCCCCAAAATGCCACAGGCGGTGTAGACTTTTCACAGTTTTCCAGATAAAATGTGGGATTATCGGAGATTAGCTGGGGTTGCTAGTACTAGTGTTTGATAGGATAGTGATTTGACCTTTTCATGTTTTGTCTTGATGTTACGTTTGAGGAGACCTAATGTTTTGTTTGCATTTGTTGTGATCCTGGAGATATGTGTGTTCCAACTTAAATCATGGCAAATGTCAACACCAAGGTATTTTGCGTCCTTAACTGGGGATAGGATTTGACCATGAAGCTTGTATTGGTGCGCAATGGGCTTACGATTCCGTGTGACATGGAGGACCTGACACTTGCCAGGGTTAAACTCCATGTCCCATAGCTCTTCCCATTTCTCTAGTTTACTGAGATCGTCTTGTAAACTTTGACAGTCCGCCTCGGATGTCACTGTTAGATAGATGGCAGTGTCATCAGCAAAGAGGCGAACTTGGGATGTAACAAGGGAAGGGAGGTCATTTATGTATAGTAGGAATAGGAGGGGGCCCAGGACAGAACCCTGAGGCACTCCAGAGGTAACTGGGACTTGGTCAGACTTAGTACCATCTACTACGACTGATTGGGATCTGCCGATTAGGAAGGATTTGATCCAGGATATGGTCTGGTCAGAAGCACCATGTATCTTAAGTTTATGCAGTAATTTGCGGTGATTGACTTTGTCGAAGGCTTTACTAAAGTCTAGTAGGATTAGGTCTGTCTGTTTACCTGATGCAAGAGTTTTCGCTAAGTCATCTACTAACTCTATAAGCTGAGTCTCACAGGACCGCCTTTCGCGAAACCCGTGTTGCAGCTCATAGAGTATGCTGTGTTTGGAAAAGTGTGTGGATAGGCTAGATGCGATAATGTGTTCTAGTAGTTTGCATAGGACACATGTGAGTGATATGGGCCTATAGTTTGCTGGGTCGCTAGTGTTACCTTTTTTAAATTGAGGAGAGACGTTTGCCTTTGTCCAATCTGATGGGAGTTGACCAGAGTCTAAGGACTTTTGGAAAATCAGTGACACTAGGTCAAGGATCTCATGCCGGAGTTCCTTGAGGACAATGGGTTTGATCATATCTGGGCCAGCAGCCTTATCTACTTTACTTTTATATTACCTTATAAAAGATGACATTTAACCTGTTCATCAATATTAAATGTCCATTTGTGTTGATTTCGTACTATGATATTTGATATGTTTACTGAATTATCCTCCGATTACCATTTATCAAGCAGTTAAGGAAACAAGTAACGAATTTCTGAACTAAGGTTCATGTTAAGTGCCAAAATGACCCCACATTAAAGAAATTTAAAAATATAAAAATGATCAGTATTACACAAAATAAATAAATGAAATTTACATATGGTTTAAATAATTATATATTATTTCTACATATGTATACATTTTCAAGAAAAACAATCACAAATCTTAGTAATAATGTCATTATTAGCAAAAATTATCCAATATATAGCAATCCTAGTCAATATAAATTGCCGCCATATAGTCTTTTGATGATTTTTGCTTTGGCAGACTCTTGGCGTCGATAGTCCACTCTATCTTTTTAATAGCGAGAGTTCCGTCCCAAATTTCGGTCGCATCACTTCTGAATTTAAATACACACATATTTGTGACTATTATGAAAGAACGTTGCCTTAATAGTATATAATGAGCAAAATATATCGAAATTAACCTGTTAATAAACTATATTTCGAGTTTGTTTCATCCAATATAAATCCTTGTATAGTAAAGGTTCATGTTATCTCCCTTGATAGAGGTTAAATTCAACTATGTTTGTAACTGAGTTCGAACAAACAAAGTGTGCAATATGCAAAAAACGGTAAGAAATGAAATTAGAAATAATAATCATAAGAAGAAGAAGAAGCATAAGAATAATTATAACTATTATAACTCAAAATATTTGAATCAACAGTAACGAAATACCCCAAAAGTAATAGGTACGAAATAGCTAAGGTACGAAATAAGAACAACAACAACAATGCCAAAATGGTTGCCTTTGAGAAAATAATCGTTCAATGTCTATGATTTCGAACGAAATAAAGGTAATTTTTGTGATCTTAGTTCATATTTGTCAAACAACGGATAGATTTTGGAAATATACACTTGAAAATACTGTAATTCCCATAATAGTATTGTATTTATTTTTCGTTATGGTTTTTACAGACCGGAGTTTCAGCGTTCAGATTTATTCTGAACGCGAATTATTTCAGCTAATAGCAATCCATTAAAAAGAACACACATGAACCAAATAAAACCACCAACAGTATTGGCCAGTTATATTTACATGTCAGTGATTTTTTTTGCTCAAATTTACAGCCGAATTTCGGCTGCTTCCCAATCGCAAAAATACACGTTTTTTCCCAAAAATCTGACCAAAATTTCCCAAAAAAAGGCCCAACTTCCAAAAAAAAAAAAAAAATATTTTTTTTTAGAAAGAAGTCTCATATAACTTAATAAAATCTAGGTCTCAACTTTATTTTTAAAACATCTTACAAAATATATAACTAGAATTTAGTCATTTTTGTCCATAAATCATTCCCAATCTTGCCACTTTTATTGATTAAAAACAAACAATTTGACCAGACTCCTTTTCTAGAAAACTCCCTGAACATGCACTTAAAAACAATATCACTTCTGTTACTTATAATCCTATTTATAATGCTTAATTTTTCCCAATTTCATGGTTTATCGCGCTATTTTTCCCAATTTCACGGTTTATCACGCTAATTTTCCCAATTCAAATGGCACAGGCTGTCACAAATTAAAGCAAAAAAAATCACTGCATGTTTATACCATGAGTTGCTAATTATAGAATTTGGAAAAAGTCTTAAGTTTCCAATTGCATAGCATGCGATCAAGAGGAGTTATGATGTTAGGAAATATATTTCATGAAACTATATCATTTTCCTATTACCTCCATAACAATGACGCTTACATGAAATTCACTAATTCAATAGAATCTTGATACATTTCAGTCTCCTCCCTATTTAATTTCATCTGTCGTCCATCTTTGTCAGCAGTTTGTATTGATCCGCATTTACGAATTTATTAAATATTGTTTACATATTATATTTATTTGATTAGATAACTTGAAAATACCTCATAAACAAATTATAAGAACTTAAGAACAAATCGGTAATATTTTTTAAATTGTCGAAATTGAAAAGAAATATTTTTCTAATATACTTCTGGCAAATAATGGCTAGCTGAACAGGTAAACATGACAAGACGATAACAAATGCATTTTTTGATCAATGACAAGGTTTTTATAGAAAGGTCAATGTTCACTTGGTTTAATATGTACGTGTGCCCAACATTTGTATAATTCATTTTTCCGATCCCATAAATATTATGCCTAGATCGTTAATTAAAATATTGTAATGTCGACTTCCTTTAAACCGGATGTTTTATGCCCCACATGTTTGACGAACGGGTAGGGTGTTCGAGCAGTGACATAAACATGTTGTAATTTGTTTAAAGGTAGCAAATTAGTCGTCTTTCCGAGTCTTATATATTTCAAATTAACAATACACGTTTATGCCTTTTGGTTATATAGTTTATTTTTTGTATTTGTGTCATTTTGTGACTATAATGAGTACTGTATTGCGAGTAAATAAGTAAATTTGACAATAAAGGTTCACTGGAAAGTCCACCATACTAAAAGTAGTTCCCAATTATTTTGTTAACTTTTGACGTTCTTTGGTGTTTTTCTTTTGGATGTTTTAGGATTGTTGGTGTGTGTTGTGTGGACTTTTCATTTGTAGTACCTAACATTAAGTGTATACAATATTTTGACCAAGGGAATTTGTTCAATTTAACTCCGTTTGTTATTTTGATAATTTCATGCATGCGCTGTATATTTCTTCAAAAGCAACATTTTGCATAATATTTATTAGCATTTACTGATCTGCTCTACTAGTATTTACAAGCCTATTGACATATAAATTGAACTAGAAATGGCGCGGCAGAGGCCGACGCGTATCCCCACGCCGAATGTTTGACCTAGGTGTGCACCAGGGTTGGTAATGGGGCCATGCATAGCTGAGATTGACCGTATTGTCATAAGAGAAGTTCATCATCAATTAGAAGTGAATTGGTGTAGAAATGAAGAAGTTATAGTAAAAGGCAATTTTGGGTGGGTGTGACATATGTGGGCAGGGCGCCCCAGGGTTGGTAATTGTGCCATGCATAGTTGAGATTGACCATATTGTCATAAGAGAAGTTCAGTATCAATTTGAAGTGAATCAGTGTAGAAAAGAAGAAATTATAGTAAAAGGCAATTTTGGGTGGGTGTGGTCTATGTGGGCGGGGCCCCAGGGTTGGTAATGGGGCCATGCATAGTTGAGATTGACCGTATTGTCATAAGAGAGGTTCAGTATCAATTTGAAGTGAATCGGTGTAGAAATGAAGAAATTATAGTAAAAGGCAATTTTGGGTGGGTGTGGTCTATGTGGGCGGGGCGCCCCAGGGTTGGTAATGGGGCCATGCATAGTTGAGATTGACTGTATAGTCATAAGAGAAGTTCAATATCAATTGAAGTGAATCTGTGTAGAAATGAAGAAATTATAGTAAAGGCAATTTTGGGTGGGTGTGGTCTATGTGGGCGGGGCCTCAGGGTTGGTTATGGGGCCATGCATAGTTGAGATTGACCCTAATGTCATAAGAGAAGTTCAGTATCAATTTGAAGTGAATCCGTGTAGAAATGAAAAAATTATAGTAAATGGAATTTTTTGGTGGGTGTGGCCTATGTGGGCGGGCGCCCCAGGGTTGGGATTGGGGCCATGCATAGTTGAGATTGACCCTAATGTCATAACAAAAGTTCAGTATCAATTTGAAGTGAATCCGTGTAGAAATGAAAAAATTATAGTAAATGGAAATTTTTGGTGGGTGTGGCCTATGTGGGCGGGGCGCCCCAGGGTTGGGAATGGGGCCATGCATGGTTGAGATTGACCGTATTGTTATAAGAGAGGTCCAGTATCAATTTGAAGTGAATCGGTGTAGAAATAAAGAAGTAAATGTAAAATAACCTAAAAAAATGAGTGATAATTTCTGACGCGGCCCCACCCCAACCGCTATAACTTTTGACCCAGGGGTCAGATCAAAATTCCAAATAGTGCAGGGTCGCACATATGCTCATAGCTACCATGTGTGTAAGTTTCAAGGTTCTAGTGTTTTTAGTGTAGGAGGAGATAGTGGCCAGGACGGACAGACAGACAGACGGACATACGGCGGAGATAACCACAATATCCCCACCTTTTTTTCAAAAAGCGTGGGGATAATTATTTGCCATAATATTTATTGAACTATTCCTTTGTGAAAAATAAGCCTTTTTACACTTTACTGTCTTTACATGAACCTTTATGCAAACAATGCAGCAATAAACAATATACCTTTAAAGATTGATATATTGACGGTATCATGCCAAAATTGTTTATTCACAGTGTACATCAAGTAGGATTTTACTGAAATAATAATGGGACTTCCACTCTTATGACTGGGACGACCAAAATTAAAGTATTGGAAGTCAGGACTTCAACTTTTGAAAGCTAGTGGATGCTCACTGTACAAATGATTTGATTCAGTAATATCTACTGACAGCACCAACAGATGATTGTATAAAGGCATTTTAAGCTAGTACTAACTTATTTTACCCGTTGTTTTCAAGAATGACGTCAAAAGGACCAGCTCAAGCTGTGCAGGTGTTTGGGCGTAAAGTGAGTATAATTTGCCTTACTATATTGTCCCAAAGTGTTTAATTCACAGCCCAGGGCTCCCGCTGTCGTTCGCCATTTGAGCCATTTGCGAAAATATTGAGAATTTGGCTCAAGAAAAATCTGATTTGCGAAAATGCTAAAATCTCGTAAAATTTCATTGAAAACATCCGCCATTTAAATCCAGACTGGTTTTCTATAATGTTCTCTTTGTTTCAATGAAAGTGTTCGCAATTGAACAATAAACGAAAACCGGTTTGCACCAGAACATGCGCCATCGCGTGACCTTATTGTTATTGAAGTGCACGTGGTAGCTGGCCAATCAACATTGAGTTCGCTCACACATAATATTGGGTCATTCATGCGCAGACACTGGATACTTGAAATACACAGCTTATATTGTCGTCTGCCAACAATATAGCGGCCGATGGCAAAGGTCGTATTTAAAGATAAACAAATGAAAAAGAAGCGTAATACTAAATAAATCATTTCCATGCTTATCACTTTACACCTTTCTACCGACTATTGATCTGAATTAAAGGATGATAGGCCTAATAAAATAATTAGTTCTATGTCGATGCTGTAACACTTCTCAGTTTTTGCAGAGTATCGTTTGAAATTAAAAGGTGATAATTAAGTTGTTTTTTACCCACAAACTGTGCTATTGTTTAGCAATATGTCAACCAAATTGTATATTAATTACATATTTGCTAGGTTACTGGTTTTCATTGTCTGCAGTCAAACGAAATTCACATTTATTTCGGGATCCAGACATAAGCCCCCCAGGACAAAACCCCCCCAATGAAAAAATGAACATTTGGACAATACCCCCCCAGTAGAAATGACAGGTAGGATATAAGCCCCCCAGTGCTTATTTTGCATCTGGAAATTTGCCCCCCAGTGCTTATTTTAGAAGTGGACATTTGCCCCCCAGTGCCTTATTTTCAATGACATTACTCGATTGAGCAGATAATCATGTCCAATTATCACCACCTGATTACTCAAAACCTTTGAGATGATAAACCATTTCTCCAATTACCACCACTAAAAGGCTTAAAGAATGCAAGGGATAAATAAGAATATACGGTGTTAAAAAATGATCTTTATTTTGCAATTAAAAATACAATAGCAATTACAGTTGTACATACTTTAAAGCAGTTTATCACAAAAATGCAATTTATAACATCAAGTGTTTATATAGAGAGAATTATCATATATTATGAAGCACAAAAGAAGCACATTTTTGGAAAGAATTAATATTCTATATAACAATAAATCCATTTACACATGAAAACACATTATATTATATTGAAAAACAAGAAATTGTTGCTGGAATTAATTATTGCATTATATACGTTCTAACCCATTGAACCATTGAACATTTTTTAATCAGTCTCACTGGAACAACTCATATCAATCAAATACATGATATTATTTGCACACTTTTGACATGCACTCTTCGAAACTTAAATTGGCATCAATACTTAAATCTGATCAAATGTCCAAGCGCCTGCAGAAATGCAGAGACAGTCTTCTTTCCCTCGGAGAACTGTTGACACAGACTCTTCAACTTCTGTTGGTACTGTTTCACTTCCTTTCTCACCCGTTTCCTCACTTGATCACCCTGTCTCAACCGTTCAAGTTCTGTCAACACATTGGTCTGATCCTTTTGAATGCTACTCATACAATACCACAGACTGGGGTTCTTCTGTCCTACTAGATAGGCGAATCCATTGTTCCAAGACTCGCAAATATTGTTGGTACGTGACCCGTCATTCAGAGTCGCTTCATTCACATTCCACATATCAACTGGATACCTGGGATTGTTTGTTCGGGTAACTTTGATCACTCCTCTTGACCCCCGGGTTGACTGGTAAGGGCCACTAACATAATACGTGTCAAAATATTCCAATATTTCACCGAGTTCTTCTGGCATAACTGAGCGCAGGTACCGCATTCCCTCCTGCACACAGTCTGTTGGCAAAAATGCCAATCCATCGATCATTCCACAGAAGTGTTTGATAGACTCATCTTCTTTGAAATGTGATAGTTCTTTATATACTAAATTTTTGTTAATTATCACTCAAACAATGTAACTACAAAAATAATTGCCTTTAAATGTTGTTATATGTGTTTACTTTAATAATCATTATTTGTACTAAATTATGATAATTATTATTGATAATCCTTTTGATTGATTAACTGAAGAAGCCTTTAATTTTCATCAACAAGTATATGATCAAAGCCACATGTCACACCTTTAACAAGCTGATAATCCCTTTGATTGATTAAATAAAGAACAATTAAAATTCTTTAAGATGTTTGTTTAACCAAAGATTAGGCAATTAAAGTGAGTTTCCTGACCTTTTTTATTTCAAATTATAATGATCCAAGTTTCTATGATTATATATTTATGAGATATGAAGCAATACTGAATCCAAATATAGAGATATACTAGTCTAATGGAAACAACATATGATATTAGCCATGGGGGGCAAATGTCCACTTCTAGAATAAGCACTGGGGGGCAAATTTCCAGATGCTAAATAAGCACTGGGGGGCTTATATCCTACCTGTCATTTCTACTGGGGGGGTTTTGTCCAAATGTTCATTTTTTCATTGGGGGGGTTTTGTCCTGGGGGGCTTATGCCCTACAATCATTTATTTCATGTGCAAAACGAACACACTTTTTCGGACGGTCGTTTTCGGATACATTATTTTTCGTCGATAATAATTTATTTTCGATTTTTTTTATAGAAGCAATAGAATGAGAAATACACATGCGGTGATACGGACGGTGAAGTTTATAATATTTCGAATTGTATTCACCTGAAATTGCAATTGGAAAGACTATAATAAAGAACAAATAGTGAGGGCTCTGGGTGGGGTGGAGGCTTTGCTCTTTATTTCTTTAGGGTTCAACGGTTCCTACGGCTGCGGTTCGTAGACCCCAGGCCTAATTTTGAGGATTTCAAATTTGGGACAATCGACACCAATGTTAAATATACATGTATGAAATAACTTATGTTTGTACTTTGACAAGTACCATAATCATTATTCCTATTTTGTTAATTGTATGTTATATTATGATGTGTGATATGTCCTTGTTGTCATTAAAAGAAATATAAGCAAGTTGATTTTATATATTATTATTTCAAAACCAGTTTTCGCGCGCCGAAAAAACGAAAACTGGTTGGCTCAAAGAAATTTTGGGCCAGCGCTAGCCCTGACAGCCTATTAAGAAATGTGTTCTTGTAAACTCTATTACCAGTTTTGTGAGCTTTATATGAATATAAGTAAATAAAATAAACGTCTCCATAACCTAGTGGTTAGGGTATTTTCCTACAGAACAGAAGAGGTCTGGTCACATTTTGAGCTGGCTTTCATTTTATGAGAGGTCACTCGGCCTATGTCCAGCATCTACTATTCCAGGAAGCTTATAGCGGTTGACTCGTCAGTTCGTCTGTCCATATGAGCAGTGATTTTTATGCCCCCAAAGGAGGGCATATAGTGATTGAACCGTCCGTCTGTCTGTCCATCACACTTTGCTTTTTATGCCCCCGGATCTAATGATTGGGGGCATATTGTTTTTGGCCTGTCTGTTACTCTGTCCCAAAACTTTAACCTTGGTTAAAGTTTTGTGATAACTTTTGCAATATTGAACAGGGAATAAGCTAGAATTTACAATCTATGGGTCCCTGAACTCGTAGATTTTAGACCAATGAGTCTTAGGCCAAAATTAATGAGTCCAACTTGAAAAAGAATGGGTCCCAAATTTTGAAAGATACCAAGTAGTGAAGAACATTTAAGTGACACTAGCTCAATAACTATATTTTGCATTAAACTTTTAATAATCTCTAAAACAGTGAATTTTGAAACCAAAAAACAAATTCAGGGTTATCACTATCTTGTTTGCCTTCACATAGGCTATAAGTGTCTCTTACATGAATGTAACCTGTTACAAAATTTCAACTTGATTCAAGTCAATGATAATATTATTGTTAACATCCGAATTGCGAGCCTGATAATATTATTGTTTACGTCCGAATTGCGAGCCGTTGACCTACCGTTATTTAAGTTTAGAGCTGTTTGTTTTGGATCTAGCTTCAACACCTTATTTCCGAGGCATTATTTCTGTATTATTTATGACTAAGTTACAAAAAGTTAAAGTAGGCCTTCATCCGGGGACTCTAGAAAATATCATAACACACTCTATTTAAAAGGTCGATTCTAATTGGTTCGTATTATACAGCTGCAGCTCGACTAGAGCCAATCAAAAGACTTGTTGCAGTCTTCAATCCTCATTCGATTAAACTCGGCGTTCATCGCAACACTTTTGACTCATACCCAAGATGGTTTGTACTTATCGTGATTCGCGTATGTGTTAACGGATTCGCTTCAGCAATGCGTCCGAGTGGACGCACATATTTCAAAATTATGCGTCTATTTCGATATTTGTGCATCATAGACGCGGGACGCGCATGTTGATTATTCCCTGATTGAAGATAGCAACTTAATATTTGGCATGCATGTGTATCTCATGAAGCTGCACATTTTTGGTGGTTAAAGGTCAAGGTCATCCTTCATGGTCAAAAGTAAAAAAAATACAATCCAAAGGAAGTAATAAGCTTTAAAAGGAAGATGATTTCTAAACCTGCCAAATGACATATTGAAATTTTATTTCAAAGCGGCGCAAAAGGGGGCATTGTGTTTCTGACAAACACATCTCTTGTTGGTTTTGATAAAATGCTCATAACTTCTATGTCGCTTCATATGTAACCTTCATATTTGGTATGCATGTGTATATGGACAAGGCCTTTCCATACGCAATCATCGCAAACAAATTTTGCCCCCCGTGACCTTGACTTTAAACTTCGGGTCCGCGTTTAGGTCTTGAACTCTGCAATTAGGTTTCTAACTCTGCATTTAGGTTTGAAAAATGCTAAATTGTTGTGATATTTTTATCCAAGTTGACTGCTTGGTCAAGCCTTGTGGTATACTTAATACTAGAATTAGTGCGGCCGTGGCCGACACGTATCGCCATGCCGCATCTTATGACCCAGGGTCAGATAAAAATTCCAAATAGTGCAGTGTCGCACATAATTTGTGTTTAAGTTTCAAGGTTCTAGTGCTAATAGTGTAGGAGGAGATAGCAGCCAGGACGGACAGACAGACGGCGGAGATAACCACATAATCCCCCCGCTCCACTTTGGAGCGTGGGGATAATTGAAATAAGATTAATTTACCAATATTATCAGTGCAGACAAATAGACACAATAGTTTACTATATGATTATCAATTTTGATTTCAACAGAAAACAGCAACAGCAGTTGCCCACTGCAAGAGGGGTAAAGGCTTAATCAAGATCAATGGCCGGCCTATAGAACATATGGAACCTGAGGTCCTACGTTATAAGGTGAGAACTCTTATACTGCTCAGAATTCTTGTAGCAAATGCTTTACTGGATAAACGTACTTGTATCACTACCTAACTTTGTGTCTTCCACAGGTGTTTAGCGTGTGACTATGATATATATATATAACAAGGCAGTGTTCATTCTGGGCCAGATTGCTGGTGGGCCAATGACCCATCAGCCATAAATTTAGTGGGCCAAGGCCCATTTAAAGATTATGTATGGGCCACCTGATTGCAGGATGTATGAGAACAATCAGCTTCATGTCTATTCAGAGTACAAAATGTACTTGTCCGAAAATTCGAACAGCCGTTAAAAAATGTTAATTTTACTATGCTTTTTACAAATTTCACAAAAGCATTAAATTATTTTTGTAATCGTACGACAACCACGTAAATTTCTCTAACCTACCTTCGTGGAATTTATGATCATCTACATTTTCCGAAGGTTTCAACATTTGTTCGCTTGACCAGCAAACGACGTAGGCCTACTCGCTTTGGCTGAAGCATCTGCCGTTTTGCCACCATACTGATCAGAAGTCCGTTCACTTTCCCTTGGTTTTTTGTTAAAGAACTGTAAGAGAGTTTTTAATGCGCAAATTATATTTATGTATGCGCCCGAATGGAACACTGATATTATTTAGATTGCGCCCATTACCGTATTTTACCATGTATAGCGCGCTCCCATGTATAACGCGCATGCGATTTTTTAAAGCAAAAATGGAGAAAAAAAAGAATTCAAGATAAAAAACCTGAAAATTGGGCCGGAAATTGCCGCCATTCTTATATTGCGCAATCATTTAATCCGAGTTGTTCGGGTGCTTAATGTTTTGTTTTAAAGTAGGGAGCGTTTATACGATCAGGAGCATGGGTTGCAAAGCACTATATTTTCGACAATTTTTAAGATTATTCTCTCGAGAACACCGTATATGTCCTTATTGTCGCGCACTGCGCGTGTTTTTTCAAGACCCCTGGGCGTGAAATTCGAACCACTATTACCTATTCCTCACATTTGAACAGTGTAACATTTTCATTACCTGCCGCTCACAACATCGTATGACATAGTCTTCTGCAGACCCGCAACATCGCAATGTCCAATTTTACGCAAATCGTCCGTGGATCCCATTTTATTTTTCATAGACTTAAATATTTCCCCATTAAGAGATGCTCCCGATTAAATCCAGTTTGACCCGGTATTTCGCGCCGTCACTGCGTCTAGTTGATCGGTATTTATAGTGAGTCAAACAATACACCCGAACGCTCAATTCCACAGTTGGTGTTATCGGCGTAAAGCCATAAGACAAATATCATTTGCTATTATTTAATTGGACGATTGCCATTGAGGAACAAACACACGATTGGTTCGGCATGTTGATTGCTAGACAAAGGAAGCCAATTTTGTCGGCGAGAAACTTGTCGCTTTATTGCTTCAGACAGGAAGCGGCTTTCCTTTGATGACGTCAAACTGTCAATTCACATAGAGGTGCAAATTTTTCGGAATTGCTAACATTAAAATTTGGATTAAATTATCAAAATAAAGCAAAAGCGAAGTTGAGAAATATGATTGAAATAATTAGCGTCAGTTCAAATAAGACGTTTTGCGTTGTAAATCAACGAGTTTTCATGACAACAAAAACTTAAACAAACAATACTGCGACGACGCGGGGATTGATATACCTCGATTTTTTTTAATGAACAATCAATAAAGAAGTGTGAAAACACCAACAAAGACATTTTTTCATCTTTTAATTTTTGTCAAAACTGTTACTACCCCGTTCATTCCTACCCTTTCCCGCTTTTTTGTTGTTTCGACAACGGCCCTTTCAGTCTATAACATTATAGGGTGTAGTTTTCTGCAATAAAAAAAATGGCGGCAATTGTGAAGATTTACGATTATGAAATGGATTTTTTGCAATTTAGCAACCAGGACAGCGTTGTGTCAATGTATTACGCGCACTGAATTTTTATTTTAAAATTTGAAGGTAAAAAACTGCGCGCTATGCATGGTAAAATACGGTAATATTTTGATGCGGGAATCCCGCAATGGCGCTGCCCAGAATGAACACTGACAAGGTATTCAACTAAAAAATTACCAGACAATGTGGTGCATCGATTTGAACAGCCATAACTTCATCAATTGTGCAGCAATTTCCATGAACTTGTTCTTATTAAACGTAGAAATTAATTTCCCTTCTGGAAATGTAAATACATGTATCTGGCAATATTTTTACAAATGCTGGGTCGAGTAACTCAAGTTGTTAGAAATAACTCGATACACAACTAGCTTGTCCTACTCATCTAACCCGATTCAAGTATAAAATCTTCAGGGAGTAAAGACACACCGTTGCCTTGTACCAATGAAATCACCAACTCGTGTGTTTAAATTTAAAACGGTCTTTTTATTGAAGTTTTTTGTCATGTATCATATCGTCGCTGTCGTTCTCAAACCTCGTACCTACAAAATGCCAACTTTTCGGGAGAGAGAAAAAACGTCACATTTTTTTTATAACGATGTTTTAGAAAAGGAAATTCTGTTCAAATACCAAAGAAATGAAGCTGCAAAATCCGGTATAAGCCGTATACGCGTTAGTCATACTGATAAGTCAGAAATGGTAGCTACAATATTTCGTCTCCACGGTTATGTCATTTTTATGAGGTACGACAATTCATCCTGATAGGAGACCTCGCAGCAGCAAATATAAAAAGGTTTTTGTCAAATTTGTCCAAACGAAATGACGTAACTTTAGTGTAAATGACGTAGCAATAATTGCTATGACTTTTCGCCTGACAAAAAAGCCAACAATCAAGCAAAACATTTCATCATGTGACTTTTTCAAGGGCTCTGATTGGAGTAGAGAAACTAGAGATAGCCCAAAACACGTGCCAGACTTCATATTTTCGGAAAAGACGGGAAAAAATTGAAAATTTTGGAGCTACGAGGTTTGAGAACGACCGCGAATTTATAAACCAGATGTGAATTTTGCTGTTTTGTATGATTGCATTTTGTGTCAGGTACTTTAATTACTATTCTTGTTAGTCATATATCTGGGAAGTTTAAGGTGAATGCGTGCCCATAGCTGTTGAAAATTGTGTGTGTTTTAATTATGTGCAACATTAATTACCAGGCTTCTATCAGTTGCATGACCTGATGACGAGTGTTGCAACATAAAGTGTGAACGTTCCCTACTTGCAGTGAGCATACAGACTTCAAGTATGCTCTGCAGGGAATTGGGCAACAGAGTTGTAACTTATATATGTAGCATGTGTTCCATTGCTAACTAAAGCAGAATATTATAACTTTATAGTACATTTTACTGGAAAAAGGATAAGCAATCTTCCATTGATTTTTTTTTAGTGTATACCAAAATGCCACCAGCAAAAACAATAGTATCCCCATCAGTCTTTCCACAATGCGGCATGTGGGAGTATTTGTCACGTCTGTGAAAAAGCTCTAGTTATAAATTGTGTTATGGTTTCCAGGACAATTGACAGATTTGCTGATCTGGTCACAGCTATTGAACATGTATGGTTGGTTTAAATAAGCCTTGTAACACACAGGAAAGTTTCAACATATTTAAACATATGGCACAATTAACAAGTCTATTGGATGTAAGTTGTTCTTATATGCTTATGTATTCACCAATGATGAAAGAAACCAACAAACCGACTTCTATGGCAATGAAACGCTGTGATTACGTTACACTTTCTGAGGTCATAACATTTGTATGACATTTAGAACAATAAAGTAGTTTTAGGCTGGTAGATCATTTCTCAAAATGATGAATGCATGTCATGATCATGTGCATAAAGTGTCATCCCAGATTAGTCTGATGAAAGTGATGCTCTACATGATCATGTGCATAAAGTGTCATCCCAGATAAGTCTGATGAAAGTGATGCTCTACATGATCATGTGCATAAAGTGTCATCCCAGATAAGTCTGATGAAAGTGATGCTCTACATGATCATGTGCATAAAGTGTCATCCCAGATAAGTCTGATGAAAGTGATGCTCTACATGATCATGTGCATAAAGTGTCATCCCAGATAAGTCTGATGAAAGTGATGCTCTACATGATCATGTGCATAAAGTGTCATCCCAGATAAGTCTGATGAAAGTGATGCTCTACATGATCATGTGCATAAAGTGTCATCCCAGATAAGTCTGATGAAAGTGATGCTTAACCCTTTGCATGCTGGGAAATTTGTCGTCTGCTAAAATGTCTTCTGCTGAATTTCTCAAATTAGCATTTTCTTCGATTTTTTTTTCAAAGAATACTATCAGAATAGCAAACAGTTAGGATCCTGATGAGACGCCACGTTCTGTGGCGTCTCAACTGGATCCAAACTGTTTGCAAAGGCCTTCAATATTCGGTTCCAGCGCTGAAAGGGTTAAACCGACTTTTATGGCAATGAGACGCTGTTATTACTTTACTCCAGCTGAGGTGATAACATGTGTGCAAATTAAATGAAGTATCAAATTACTAGTGAGATAGTTTTAAATGTGACCTCTGTATGTGGAAGATACATTCATTAATGTTCTTGTTAGTAAAATATATTGGATTTTAGTAGTAAAAAGGCGATGTATATCTAAAGGTCTTAGAAATACTTACTTCATAAATAGATATATGATGATTGTTTTCAATTACGTTTTTTACCTGTGCAACATTAATTACCAGGCTTCTATCAGTTGCATGACCTGGTGACGAGTGTTGCAACATCAAGTGTGAACGTTCCCTACTTGCAGTGGGCACACAGACTTCATGTATGCTCTGCAGGGAATTGGGCAACAGAGTTATATATTTATGCCCCCCTTCGAAGAAGAGGGGGTATATTGCTTTGCTCATGTCGGTCGGTCTGTCGGTCGGTCCGTCCACCAGGTGGTTGTCAGACGATAACTCAAGAACGCTTGGGCCTAGGATCATGAAACTTCAAAGGTACATTGATCATGACTCGCAGATGACCTCTATTGATTTTGAGGTCACTAGGTCAAAGGTCAAGGTCACAGTGACCCGAAATAGTAAAATGGTGTCCGGATAATAACTCAAGAACCCTTAGGCCTAGGATCATGAAACTTGATAGATAGATTGATCATGACTCGCAGATGACCCCTATTGATTTTCAGTACACTAGGTCAAAGGTCAAGGTCACAGTGACCCGAAATAGTAAAATGGTTTCCGGATGATAACTCAAGAACGCTTAGGCCTAGGATCATGAAACTTGATAGGTAGATTGATCAGGACTCGCAGATGACCCCTATTGATTTTGAGGTCACTAGGTCAAAGGTCAAGGTCACAGTGACCCGAAATAGTAAAATGGTTTCGGGATGATAACTCAAGAACGCTTAGGCCTAGGATAATGAAACTTGATAGGTAGATTGATCATGACTCGCAGATGACCCCTATTGATTTTCAGGTCACTAGGTCAAAGGTCAAGGTCACGATGACCCGAAAAAGTAAAATGGTTTCCGGATGATAACTGAAGAACGCTTATTCCTAGGATCATGAAACTTGATAGGTAGAATGATCATGACTTGCAGATGACCCCTATTGATTTTCAGGTCACTAGGTCAAAGGTCAAGGTCATGGTGACCCGAAATAGTAAAATGGTGTCCGGATGATTTTGTGTTTGGTACTTTAATTACTATTCTTGTTAATCATTTTGTGTTTGGTACTTTAATTACTATTCTTGTTAGTCATATATCTTGGAAGTTTAAGGTGAATGCTTGTCCATAGCTGTTGAAAATTGAGTGTGTTTTAATTATGTGCTACATTAATTACCAGGCATGTGGGAGTTGCATGACCTGGTGACGAGTGTTGCAACATCAAGTGTGAACGTTCCCTACTTGCAGTGAGCATACAGACTTCATGTATGCTCTGCAGGGAATTGGGCAACAGAGTTGTAACTTATATATGTAACATGTGTTCCATTGCTAACTAACGCAGAATATTATAATTATAGTACATTTTACTGGAAAAAGGATAAGCAATCTTCCATTGATTTTTTTTAGTGTATACCAAAATGCCACCAGCAAAAACAATAGTATCCCCATCAGTCTTTCCACAATGCGGCATGTGGGAGTATTTGTCACGTCTGTGAAAAAGCTCTAGTTAATAAATTGTGTTATGGTTTCCAGGACAATTGACAGATTTGCTGATCTGGTCACAGCTATTGAACATGTATGGCTGGTTTAAATAAGCCTTGTAACACACAGGAAAGTTTCAACATATTTAAACATATGGCACAATTAACAAGTCTATTGGATGTAAGTTGTTCTTATATGCTTATGTATTCACCAATGATGAAAGAAACCAACAAACCGACTTCTATGGCAAAGAAACGCTGTGATTACGTTACACTTTCTGAGGTCATAACATTTGTATGACATTTAGAACAATAAAGTAGTTTTAGGCTGGTAGATCATTTCTCAAAATGTTGAATGCATGTCATGATCATGTGCATAAAGTGTCATCCCAGATTAGTCTGATGAAAGTGATGCTCTACATGATCATGTGCATAAAGTGTCATCCCAGATAAGTCTGATGAAAGTGATGCTCTACATGATCATGTGCATAAAGTGTCATCCCAGATAAGTCTGATGAAAGTGATGCTCTACATGATCATGTGCATAAAGTGTCATCCCAGATAAGTCTGATGAAAGTGATGCTCTACATGATCATGTGCATAAAGTGTCATCCCAGATAAGTCTGATGAAAGTGATGCTCTACATGATCATGTGCATAAAGTGTCATCCCAGATAAGTCTGATGAAAGTGATGCTCTACATGATCATGTGCATAAAGTGTCATCCCAGATAAGTCTGATGAAAGTGATGCTCTACATGATCATGTGCATAAAGTGTCATCCCAGATAAGTCTGATGAAAGTGATGCTCTACATGATCATGTGCATAAAGTGTCATCCCAGATAAGTCTGATGAAAGTGATGCTTAACCCTTTGCATGCTGGGAAATTTGTCGTCTGCTAAAATGTCTTCTGCTGAATTTCTAAAATTAGCATTTTCTTCGATTTTTTTTTCAAAGAATACTATCAGAATAGCAAACAGTTTGGATCCTGATGAGACGCCACGTTCTGTGGCGTCTTATCTGGATCCAAACTGTTTGCAAAGGCCTTCAATATTCGGTTCCAGCGCTGAAAGGGTTAAACCGACTTCTATGGCAATGAGACGCTGTTATTACTTTACTCCAGCTGAGGTGATAACATGTGTGCAAATAAATGAAGTATCAAATTACTAGTGAGATTGTTTTTAATGTGACCTCTGTATGTGGATGAGACATTCATTAATGTTCTTGTTAGTAAAATATTTTGGATTTTAGTAGTAAAAAGGCGATGAATATCTAAAGGTCTTAGACAATACTTACTTCATAAATAGATATATGATGATGGTTTTCAATTACGTTTTTTACCTGTGCAACATTAATTACCAGGCTTCTATCAGTTGCATGACCTGGTGACGAGTGTTGCAACATCAAGTGTGAACGTTCCCTACTTGCAGTGGGCACACAGACTTCATGTATGCTCTGCAGGGAATTGGGCAACAGAGTTATATATTTATGCCCCCCTTCGAAGAAGAGGGGGTATATTGCTTTGCTCATGTCGGTCGGTCTGTCGGTCGGTCCGTCCACCAGGTGGTTGTCAGACGATAACTCAAGAACGCTTGGGCCTAGGATCATGAAACTTCAAAGGTACATTGATCATGACTCGCAGATGACCCTAATTGATTTTGAGGTCACTAGGTCAAAGGTCAAGGTCACGGTGACCCGAAATAGTAAAATGGTTTCCGGATGATAACTCAAGAACCCTTAGGCCTAGGATCATGAAACTTGATAGGTAGATTGATCATGACTCGCAGATGACCCCTATTGATTTTCAGGTCACTAGGTCAAAGGTCAAGGTCACAGTGACCCGAAATAGTAAAATGGTTTCCGGATTATAACTCAAGAACGCTTAGGCCTAGGATCATGAAACTTGATAGGTAGATTGATCAGGACTCGCAGATGACCCCTATTGATTTTGAGGTATATAGGTCAAAGATCAAGGTCACAGTGACCCGAAATAGTAAAATGGTTTCCGGATGATAACTCAAGAACGCTTAGGCCTAGGATCATGAAACTTGATAGGTAGATTGATCATGATTCGCAGATGACCCCTATTGATTTTCAGGTCACTAGGTCAAAGATCAAGGTCACGATGACCCGAAATAGTAAAATGGTTTCCGGATGATAACTGAAGAATGCTTATTCCTAGGATCATGTAACTTGATAGGTAGAATGATCATGACTCGCAGATGACCCCTATTGATTTTCAGGTCACTAGGTCAAGGTCACCGTGACCCGAAATAGTAAAATGGTGTCCGGATAATAACTCAAGAATGCTTATGGCTAGGATCATGAAACTTCATAGGTACATTGATCATGACTGGCAGATGACCCCTATAGATTTTCAGGTCACTAGGTCAAAGGTCAAAGTCACAGTGACAAAAAAACATATTCACACAATGGCTCTCACTACAACAGAGAGCCCATATGGGGGGCATGCATGTTTTACAAACAGCCCATGTTAATATGTTTTCTATTTATAACTTCAGCAGTATATTATACTGTGTACTGAAAACCAGACATAGCATTTGGTAATGTTCCTTTAGTATTCAGTATTATTTGCTTTAGTGTTCAGTATTAAGGGAGTTAACTTAGGGAGGATGTTAAGATTATATTTAGATTTCCACTTGCTCAATTATTTAAAGATTATGCCTAGGATAAGGGTTAATACACTATAAAATAATACAGTATTATTTGTAATGTGTCCATATTAAAATATGGCAGTGCTTGAATGAACCACAAGCTCGCCACTTTGGCACTTGGAATTGTTTAAACCAAGCTTGCTCAAATTACCAGATTTGCATAGTTTGGCCTGTAACATGATTATTATATCTAATAATAATCAAGGTCAGTGTCACTCGCTGAGGTCAAATGTTTTACATGAATATGCTTTACTTTGTTGAGATTCTTTCTTACATCAAGGTTCTGAATCATCTGGAGCTGAGTCACATGCAAGACCCATAACACTGGAGGCAAGGTTAAGGTCACACTTGGCGGTCAGAGATCACAAATTTCATTTATTATTCATAAGTTAGCAATTCTTTCTCTAAGCATTAATGGATTCTGTAATAACTTTTGGCGATTTTTCTGCTTTATCTAGCATTTAGTAACAGGTAAGCCCCAGGTCTTGAGGATCAAGGTCAAGGTCACACATTGAGGTCAAATTTTACAAATCTTGTTAAAATATTCCTTTTGTTGTTAGGATTTTGCCATACACAAAAGGATTTGCACCCATTCATTTACACAATTTATTTTTAGGGGTATATCAATTCAACAAATTAGTTTGTTGTTAATGAAATATTTGATGAGAAGTGTCTTTTGTTGTTAGGATTCTACCATACACAAAAGGATTTGCACCCATTGATTTACGCAATTTATTTTGAGGGGTATATCAATTCAACAAATTTGTTTGTTGTTAATGAAATATTTGATGAGAAGTGTATTTGATGTAAATTGTTTTAGAAGTTAATGTTTGAAGTTACACAAAGTTGCTTAATTGTTCATTGAATACCGTATGATAAGTGCATTTGATGTATTCACCGATGATGAAAGTAACACACTAACCGACTTCTATGGCAATGAGACGCTGTGATTACTCAACACTCTCTGAGGTGAAATGTGTGTGTGCAAATTTGTGAAGTATAAAATGCCTTATAAGATTTGTGTGTTGTTTTTAGCTCACCTGAGCACAACGTAATCATGGTGAGCTTTTGTGATCGCCTTTTGTCCGTCGTCCGTTGTTCGTCGTCAACATTTTGCCTTGTGAACACTCTAGAGGCCACATTTATCGTCAGATCTTCATGAAACTTGGTCAGAACATTTGTCCCAATGATACCTCGACCGAGATCGAAACTTGGTCATGCTGGGTAAAAAATTAGGTAACTCAGCGATTTTCCTCCTTCTTTATAAAGTACCGGTAAACGGTACTTTCCCAATCGAACGAAAATTCCCAAATTCCCAAAACGGTACTTTCCCAATCGAGCAAAAATTCCCAAATTCCCAATCGGCATCTGGAAAAATCCCAATCAGCGTCCGAATTTTTTCTCAAAACGATAGAAAGTTTCGTAAAAAAACCAACTTTCGGCTAGCGAACAAAGAAAATCGTATAGTTGTGTGTAACCACGCGCTCGATTAATTTCGGGTTTTATTATTCAGCGCATTCAATCAATAGAGTTGTTACTGTTTCCGGTTCTTTTGCCAGGCAGCCAGCGTACTGTTTTACGTCGGTTTGTAACCTTATCGTAGTTTGAAATGAGTCATAATAGCAAATATTATGCCAAAAAACCAATCGGAACCATCTATCACAGGACACATTGACAGCAATAATGATGCTGTGCAGGGAGGGATGCATGCAACTGAGTGATGATCAAACATCAAAGATTGTTGAAATTTTCACAAAAATGAAAGAGAGAGACATTGCTTTAAAAGAGATTAAAACAACTAGTAATTGATTTGGTGTGTTCTTTATAATATTTTGTTATTTATATAAACTTTATAACTTAATGGTCATTAAGGCATGCCTGCAAATGATTATTTAAATGGGTATGTTCAATTAAGTATGAACTGTATGATGTATTCAATAAGACCCAAACTTCACTACGCGATTTTCCCAAATTTAGGATTTCACGACTCGATTTTTCCCAATTTTGAGGTTTTCACGACTCAATTTTTCCCAATCAGACCGGTACAGGTACTTTTCCCAATTGGACAAGGAAAATCGCTGTAACTAGATCCAAAAAAAAAAATAAAAAAATTTGGGAACACTGTAAGTCACATTTGATGCCAAGCTTCATGTAACTTGTTTGTCTTAATGATATTTTGGTTGTGTTCAAAAATGGTTCTGGTCCGTTGAAAAACATGGTGGCAGGGGGCGGGGAAGTATTCCTTATATGGCTATTGAGAAACCTTGTGAACACTGTAGAAGCACAATTTTTGCCCAATCATCATGAAAGTTGGTCAAGACATTGGTTTTATTGATATCTCGGACGAGTTCGAAAATGGTCCAGGTCGGTGAAAAAACATGGCCGCCAAGGGGCGGGGCAGATTTCTCTATATGTATATAGTGAAAACATGTGAACACTCTAGAAGTCACATTTTTGGTCCAATCTTAATGAAATTTGTTCAGAACATTTATTTACTGGATATGACGATTGATTTTGAAAATGGTTCGGATCGGTAAAAAAACATGGCCGCGGGGGGGGGGGGGGATTTTCCTTATATTTATATAGTAAAAAAAGCTTGTGAACACTCTAGAAGTCACATTTTTTGCCTAATCATCATGAAATATTGTCTAAACATTGATTTTATAGATATCTCGGCCAAGTTCGAAAATGGTCATGCTTTGTGGAAAAACATGGCCGCCAGGGGGTAGGGCAGTTTTCTCTATATGTATATAGTGAAAATATGTGAACAGTTTAGAAGACACATTTTTCGCCCAATCTTTATGAAATTTGGTCAGAACATTTGTTTCCTGGATACGATGGTTGAGTTCGAAAATGGTTCGGATCGGTCAAAAAAACATGGCCGCCAGAGGGGGCCTTTTTCCATATATTTATATTTAAAAAAAAACTTGTGAACACTCTAGAAGTCACATTTTTTGTCCAATCATCATGAAACTTGGCCAAAATATTGGTTTTATGGATATCTTGGTTGTGTTTGAAAATAGTCATGATCAGTGAAAAAATATGGCCGCCAAGGGGTGGGGCAGTTTTCTCTATATATAAATAATGAAAACATGTCTTCATGACATTTGTTGGTCAGAACATTTTTTTTCCTGTATATGACGGTTGAGTTCAAAATGGTTTTGATCTATCTAGTAACATGACCGCCCGGGGGGGGGGGGGGGGGCATTTTCCTTTTATTTATATACTTAAAATCTTGTGAACACTCTTTAAGTCACATTTTTGGGCCAATCATCATGAAACTTTGTTAAAACATTGTTTTTTTGATATGTCGGATGAGTATGAAAATGGTAATGATCAGTAATAATAATATATATATTTAAAAAAATCTGGTTATTAAAAACATGGCCGCCAGGGTGGGTGGGGTAATTTTCTATATAGGCCTATTGTGAATACTTTGAAACACCTTATTTTTAAAGTCAGTCTTGTCATACCAATAATTTGAAATATTTGCTGAAGATTTTTAAATCTGTGTTTCTTTCCATCTTAGTCTCTAAGGTGAGCGACCTAGGGCCCTTTGGGGCCTCTTATTTTCTGACCCTATTATGTGCCAGTTTCATTTATTACTATTCTTGTTTGTCAAATATTTTTGTAGTAAAAGGCCATGTAAATCTAAAGGTCTTAGACAATACTTACTACATAAATATATAGATAATTGTTTTCAATTATTTTTTTTTACATGTGCAACATTAATTACCAGGCATGTGGGAGTTGCATGACCTGGTGACGAGTGTTGCAACATAAAGTGTGAACGTTCCCTACTTGCAGTGAGCACACAGACTTCATGTATGCTCTGCAGGGAATTGGGCAACAGAGTTGTAACATATATGGGGCAGTTTTGCTTATATGGCTATAGTTAAACCGTTTTTACACTGTCAGCCATTATGTACAACAGTAGGTGGTTACAGATTAAGAGAGAACATATAAACACAGGATGCCAATATCACAGATGTTTATTTAAGTCTTATTTAAGTCTATTTGGAGTACACTCGAGCTCCATGCAGAGCACAGCAATTCAGTATCAAAATATTTATCCGAAATCGATGGCTGTCTGGGTACTACTACACTCTTAATGACTGAGTCTTCGCCAAAAGCCTCCAAAGTCTAATTCGTTACCCAAATCGTCCTCCTGCTGGTAGTATGTATAAAACGTATCATCAATAAAATGTCTTTACAATTTTATAACGTTTATTTTCTATAATTTTTCAATTGTTTTGGTGTTTTTTTTTCTACTTTTTTCAATATGTCAGCCAGCCAGTTAGGTTGCAAACCACTCCTATTGTTGCCAGGTGGTGATTGTGTAATACTTTTGGAAATTGACCCCAATTAACTGGGCACTTTCATCAAAGACCTTTGTCTTGATGTCAGATGGAAACCATTCATAAGATTGATTAGTAATTACAACTTGAAATGTTTCACCCCTACAATTTTCAGTTAGTCAGTAGTTTGTGTGTGATTATGAAAGATTTGTGATTTTAGCAGGTTTTATTGTTGTTTCAATTTGAAATATCAATGCAAGGTGAGTCCTAAAATTGTTCCAGTTGTTTAAATACACTTTGTCAAAAATGTGAATTTTGTAGTAAAAAAACAACAACTTATCACATCTTTAACATATTTAAGAAGCACAAACAACGCTTTGGTTGAAAAGAAAAGTTGTTTTGCAGTTGTTTTTGCAAAAATAATGTATTTCTGCTACAGATTTTTTGTGCGTTTAAATTACAAATAGTTTGACAGTTGTTTTGATATGATACATTTTAAAATGTCTTGTGTGTGTGTTTACTTCTATATTTGCACACATTTGTAACTAAATAAGAAAGAGCAAGTGATGTTCTTTTGTACTATAAAAGAAGATCAATATTGAATTTCTAGTAGCTGTACATATTCTCATACTCATATACTTCTTTATAACTGACTTTGATATATGATAACAATTCAACATAATGTATTTAATTATGCAAAAACTATTTTATAAACACACCATCTGTTGAACAAATACAGTTGTTTTCAGTATCTAAAAGTGTTATTGCTAAACAGGTTGTAAACAGTCATCCCTTATAAGATGCTGAGATTCTTATCTTATGATCTCAAAGCTTGACAACAATTTGTGGAAAAATGTACTTGCATTTTCTTTTGCTCATGCTCATTATTAAATTACTTTCCTCATATTACTTTTATCCAAAATATAGCTTTGTCGCAACAGGTAACAAATGTCTATTTTTAAAAACTTACACACAAAACTACTTATAACGCAAATATGTATATATCTGCCGAAACAGCAAACCTTTTCTTTTCACAAAACAACGTTGACAACCCTTGCATAACGTTAGTACCACTCAGGTGAGCGACCCAGGGCCACCATGGCCCTCTTGTTGTTTTTTATAGCAAATGTAGTCCTAAATAAATTAACATTAGAATAATGCTTATTTTGCTTAAATTTGGCATAACCCGACCAACCCACTAAAATCGGCCCGACTGAATTTTTTGTGTGTTCCTTTCCAAAAAAAAATGTTGTGTGTGCCGAAAATTCTTTCCGCTAAATTTTTCCTTTCCGCTTGTTATCCTTTTCGGTTATTTGCGTCATTTAATTGAATGCTCTTTCAAGGATATCTAGGATAGTAATGAACAAAACGTGTACCCGTATTTATTTGAGTCGCCTATTTATTTGACATATGCATATGCGATTAATTAGACTTTAAATACAATTGAACTGCTCCTGTTTTCCTCGTATCCCTTTTATTAAAATACCCTGCTGTTGTTCAGGATAGTTCGGGAGTAAAAAAACAAATTAATTAATTATCACGGTTTAATTCAATTCGGCAATCGGCAGAGATGTTTAATATTATCACAATAAACCTAATTATTTAATTATCACTCTTTAATTCAGATCGGTAAATATTCGGTAGAAAGATAAAAAGTGGTCAGCTTAGAAATATTCATTGACGGGTATTGTCACGTTTTTGTTTCATTTGCTTATCTCTTTATACAACTTTCGGACCGTTAGCTATTTTGGAGGCAGACGGCGATATTAAATTTGTATTTAAATTATACAACATCCGCGCATTAATGACCCTATATTATCCGATAGCTCCACCCGTCCTCACGTTTCATTCGACAACGTCATGTCATGTGTAAGCGAGCTCAATGCTGATTGGCCAGCTACCATTTGCACTTCATTATCAATAAGATTAAGCAATGTCTAATCGGGTACAGACCGGGTTTCCTTAACTGTTCGAATTGTGAATACTTTCATTGAAACAAAGAGACAAATATAGAAAACCAGTCCGGATTAAAATGGCGGATGTTTTCAACGAAATTTTACTAGATTTTCGCAATTTAAATTTTTCTTGAGCCTAATTCTCAATATTTTCGCAAATTACTCAAATGGCGAACGACAGCGCGATCATTGCAAACGTGTTATTATTGGAATAAATGCTCACTATTCCAAAGCGAAAGTATAGGGAATATGGCTCAAGAAAAATATAATTTGCGAATATGCTTAAATCTCGTTAAATTTCATTGAAAACATCCGCCATTTTAATCCCGAGTGTTCTTTTTACAAATACCCGGTATTTTTCTCTTTGTTTCCATGAACAATTTGTAGCTGGCGATTCACCATTGAGTTCGCTATCGGGTAATATCGGGTCATTTATGCGCAGATAATGGAATACATAGTTGATACTGCCTACAATATAATGGCCAATGGCAAAAGTTATATAAAAAATAAGCAAATGAAAAGAAGCGAAACACTCAATAAATTATTTTTAAGCTGATCACTTTACAAATTTCTACCGACGATTGATCTGAATTAAAGGATGATAATTAAATAATAAGTTACATGTCGAAGATTTTGCACCTTTCTGTTCTTGATTGAAATTAAAATGTTATACTAGTTATTACTTTGTTGTTTTTTACTCACAAACTATGCTATTGTAAAGTAATATGTCAACCAAATAGTATATTTAAGTACTATTAAATAAATATTTTATTATATCTAATTGCTAGCTTACTTGTTATCATTTTCTGTAGTCAAACGATATGCACATTTTATTTCATGTGCAAAATGCGTAAAATTTTTCGGACTGTCGTTTTCAGATAAAGTATTTTTCGTCGATTATATTATATTTTCGAAGTTCTTTATAGAAAAAATAGACATACGAATACACGTGCCATGATACGGACGGTGCAGAAAAATCTTTACCAGAGGCAGAAGACCTGGAGATTTATTTGATAATTACCTTTCAGTTTGGTATATGTCGGAGTTCAATGGAAAAAAAAAATACAAAAAAAAAAAATCCCTACCTACCTACCCACCCAAATTTACCTGGGTGGGTTATGCCAAACAAACAATTTTTTAAGGATGGCCTTGTGGAAAAACTGCAAAATTTCCAATCTCCGTCTGAAATATGCCCCAAAGGAAGGACAATTACTCTGTATGTCATTTTATATAAGTCTTGTTCCACAAGTGCATCATATGCTTAAAAAAACAACAGAAACTGAACATGTCAAGCCAAAAGGCATATTAATGAATAGTTAATTGGTTTGTGCAATTAAAAATACCCATAAGGTACTTTTCCCAATTGGACAAATAAAAGCGAAGATGCATTAACTATTTGTTGTCTTGGGACAGGATTAAAAGTCCTAGAAAGTAACACAAGCCCATAATTTCTGCATTTGCAAATTTTGAACCGGGCTTGCTCCAATTATTATATATACTCAGTTGGGCCCGTAACATGATCATTTACTTGTGTAATGATAGATATAGCAATTTGGGTTTGCTTTGTCACACTACTTACTAAGTGTACTGGTGTGGTCTGATGGAAATGTTTTTGATTTCAGCTCTCGGAGCCAGTTCTGCTGTTGGGCAAGGAGAAGTTTGCTGGTGTCGACATTCGTGTTCGGGTCCGCGGAGGTGGTCACGTCGCACAGATCTATGGTTTGTATAAGCCATGTCTTGGAAAACTGGTCGTAATGCATGTGGGTACTGGTCGTAATGCATGTGGGTACTGGTCGTAATGCATGTGGGTACTGGTCGTAATGCATGTGGGTACTGGTCATAATGCATTGTGGGTAAAGTGTCATTAAAGATAAGCCTTGGAAGTCCCCACAGGCTTATCTGGGTCAACACGTTCTGCCTTACTTGGTTTTTCGCTTAGAAGAGTCATCCTTTTTGCAGGGTATAAAAATGGCTTAAAAAGAACTTGTTTCTTTACTCTGGTGTGGAAATTGTTTACCATTTTAACAAGTAGACTAGGGTAGTCTTTTTTGTAAGTAGCATATTGGAAGTTTTTGTAATTTGACAGAATTCCCAATGATGAAAGTGATAATCAAACCGACTTCTATGGCAATGAGTCACTGTGATTACTTTACACTTGCTGAGGTGATAACATTTGTGTGATGGTTAATGGCATACCGGACAAGAATTGTATTTGATGTGAAGGTGTTAAGTAGTGTTTGAAAATACAACAGGTTGCTTAATATTTTATGGGAAATGTATTTGATGTAAAGAGTTTAAGTAGTAAATATTTAAAGATAAACAAAGTTGCTACATGGTACATTGAATGCTTTTGAGAATTGCGTTGGATGTGATTGGTGTTAGTAGTAAATGTTTCATGAAACACGAAGTTGCTTTATCCAAGGGGGTAATCACACGATTGTCAAGATGGCAACGTCCATTTAGTGACAGGAATTTTTTGTGTAATCAATCATGGAATACTAGATAAGTGTATTTGATGTATTCACCAATGATGAAAGTAACACAATAACCGACTTCTATGGCAATGAGTAGCTGTGATTTCTTTACCCTTGCTGAGGTGAAAGTAATATAAATATACATGATTCATGAAGGGGATTACTTTTGTTTGAAAATAAGATTAAATGCCAATCAGGGATGGGAACTTGCAATTTACACTTGGTTGCCCAGCTATAGACTAATAAGCCCAGTACCATGTACATGTAGTCTCATATGTATCTAATAGTTTCTTTAAATAATCTAATGGGCAATCACTAATTTCCATCCCTGTACATGTCGATAATCCTGTTTGCGGGGAAAGAAAAAGGTTCCTTTAGGTAATCATGTGTTTGTGCGAATCAGAACTAATGTACATGTAGATGATATAATTTGTCTTAAACTAAGAATAAATGCACATGTAGGTTATACAATTTTTGGGAAAATAAGAACAAATTTACATGAAGGTGATACAATCTTTACTAAAATAAGAATAAATGTAGGTGCAAGTCTAGGGACATGACAGAGTTTTCCTCAAATGGGACGATAGGAATGAGGCTCACGAGAAGTTTCTTTACTGGTTACACTGTTGCTACTACAAAAGCAAACACAATTTTGACACAAAACTATCTCTCATCATCAAATTATGTGGAGATATGTATTTCTAAGCAACTACCTATATTATAAAAACAAAACATAGTACTTGTAATTGAAGGGTCATAATACACCCCGCAATGGAACTTTTTGTTGGTTCATTCTGGAATCAACCTGTTGGTCTGTCTGTGTACCTTATTGTTGTAATTTTATCTCTCAGTTTCTGCCTTTCTTCGTCAGACTTGCTATGTAGATATGCAAGATGTTATTTGTGTATACTTTCAGAGTTATATGCTTATGAATTTTGCCAAAAGGTGCATACATGCATAATTGTACATACATACTTTGTATTGCAAAAAAGTTTGCATGTAACGTTTTAGATATGTTGTTTATACTATGTAGAATACAAAGATGTAACAAAGTACAAGATGTTAATTTGTGTCAAATAGTGGTTGCAAAGTTATGTGCCCTTGAACTTGCATAATGGATTCAATAAATCAATATTTTGATCCCTTTATTATATATTATGCCCTTGTCAAGTAAAATCTTTCAGGGGCAACTGGACAAGTTACTATCAACCATGTGTTCCATTTATTATACCCCCACAAACAAAGTTTAGGGGGGTAGATGGAGTGAACTTGTCTGTCTGCCTGTCGGTCAGTCCGTGTTAAGTGTCCGTTCCCTCATTCAAATTGTTTTCATCCGATCTTCACCAAACTTGATCAGATGTTGTATCTAGATGATGTCTAGGTCAAGTTCGAAGATGGGTCAGGCCATAACAAAAACTAGGTCATTTGGGTCACTTAGTGCATTTTAAACATTGAGCATCGTGTCTGCACTCAAATTCATGTAGTTTTCATCCCAGCTTCACCAAACTTGGTCAGAAATTGCATCTAGATGCAGTCTAGGCCAAGTTCAAACATGGGTCATGGCAGGTCAAAAATTAGGTCACGGGGTCACTTAGTGTGTTTTAAACATTGAACATGGTGTCCGCTCTCTTATTCAAGTTTTCATCCGATCTTCACCAAACTTATTCAGAACTGAAGTTGTATCTATATGATGTCTAGGTCAATATTGAATATGGGTCATGCTGGGTCAAAAACTAGGTTACGGGGTCACTTAGTGCATTTTTTAACATCCAGCATAGTGTCAGCTCTCTAATTTAAGTAGTTTTCATCGGATCTTTACCTTTTATCTAGATGTTCATAAGGCCAAGTTCGAACATGGGCCTTGCCGGGTCAAAAACTAGGTCACGGGTCACTAAGTGCGCTTTCAACATTGAGCATGGTGTCCCCTTTTTTGTGTGAAGACAACATGCAAAATATTCTGTGTCAATGTGGCATATTGGGGTATTCGTCACGTATGTGACAAAGCTCTAGTTAATTTTTTCAAGTGAACATGAATAACTCTTAACTTTGCTTAATGCAAAAACATGATTGGTGCAACATATTCATTAATTTCCTCTTTTTTCAGCTATTCGACAGGCCATATCCAAGTCACTTGTGGCGTATTACCAGAAATGTAAGCATTGATTGTTACCGCTAACTCATGACAGTGTTAATTTAAGGACTTCTTAAGACCTTTTTTCTGCTTAACAACTTGCTTAAAATATTATCTAGCCAAAATAGGATGCATTGGTGTTAAGGATGTGGTTTCTGTCATTTGGAGACAAGTATGAGCCTTGGTTTGTAAGCCATGTCATGATCTTTCCAGTGACACAAAGCCTTAAATTCAAGCTTAAATATCAATAAATAAAATTTAAAAGATCAAACACGTACTCATGGTTTTGAAATGGATATAAAACTGGCATTTGGCATCCGATGTATGCTTAGCTGACCTGTTGTACACTATGATGATACTGACATACCAGTTCTGCTTATGAGATGTAGCTGATTAAACTTCTCACAGCGCTCTGATGTGTACACTATATCAGTAAGTGCTGCAACAATACGCCAAAAACCGTTTTGCAATATATTGTCAGTTTAAAAATCCGTAATGCAATATATTGCAATTTATTGCTTACTTGTACCAGAATTATAACTCGCCAGCTAATCACCCAAACCATCTTAATGACATAAACATTACCTTTTCGTCTGCCATTTAGAGAACTATTATAAAGGCTGACAAGAAGAATAAAAACCTGAAAGAGGACTATGGATGTTTAAAAGCCGGTTGTGTAATTTATCAGAATGCTGTTACTTAAAATCTGTTTTGATCATTATTACTGCTGTTTATAATAACATCAATTTACATTTTTATTCCCCCCTTCGAAGAAGAGGGGGTATATTGCTTTGCTCATGTCGGTCGGTCTGTCTGTCGGTCCGTCCACCAGGTGGTTGTCAGATGATAACTCTAGAACGCTTGGGCCTAGGATCATAAAACTTCATAGGTACATTGATCATGACTCGCAGATGACCCCTATTGATTTTGAGGTCACTAGGTCAAAGGTCAAGGTCACGGTGACCTGAAATAGTAAAATGGTTTTTGAATGATAACTCAAGAATGCATACGCGGCCAACAGGGCAAACTCTGAACAATATTACTGAAGCAACTGGTCTGTAACCCTAAATCTATAATTATCAGTCCAATGAAACATCATCCTTTTAGTGAAATACAGTGGATCAGTAAAAATATTATCAGAATATGAGATTTTTTGTTTATTTTGTATATTAAATATTGTGTTAATGTTTAATTTTGTTGATTAATATAAATATAAGCAGGACAGGGGAGGTATTACACTATTATATCTTTCTTATATACAGGGGAAACAAATGCAATAAGTTAAAATTTCATGTTTAATGAATACAGGATATCTACTCCCCCCCCCCATTTTTTTTTAAACATCTATAAATTACCCCACCCCACATTATTCACCCCCACTCACCCCTACCCCCACCCCCACCCCCCAATTTTTTTTTTTAATCTTATATGTAAAAAAAACATTTTTTTTAAACATCTAATAAATTATCACATCCCACATTATACCCCCCCTCTCACTCCCCCTACCACCCCCACCCCCACCCCCCACCCCCTCAATTTTTTTTAATTTTTTTTAAGCATCTTATAATTACCCCACCCCACATTATACCCCCCCTCTCACTCCCCCCTACCCCCCCCTACTTACTCCCCCCCACCCCCCCAATTTTGTTTAAACATCTAATAAATTACCCCACCCCCACATTATTACCCCCTCTCACCCCCCCACCCCCCCCATCCCCCCAATTTTTTTTTTAAACATCTTATAAATTACCAAACCCACAGTATACCCCCCTCTCACCCCTACTACACCCCCCCCCCCTACACCCCACCCCCCCCCCCCCAATTTTTTTTTAAACATCTTATAAATTACCACACCCCCACATTATACCTCCCTCTCACTCCCCCTTACCCTTCCCCACCCCCCCCCCCACCCCCACTCCCAATTTTTATGCCCCCCTTCGAAGAAGAGGGTTATATTGCTTTGCTCATGTCGGTCGGTCCGTCCACCAGGTGGTTGTCAGACGATAACTCAAGAACGCTTGGGCCTAGGATCATGAAACTTCATAGGTACATTGATCATGACTCGCAGATGACCCCTATTGATTTTGAGGTCACTAGGTCAAAGGTCAAGGTCACGGTGACCCGAAATAGTAAAATGGTTTTTGAATGATAACTCAAGAACGCATACGCCTAGGATCATGAACCTTCATGGGTAGATTGATCATGACTTGCAGATGACCCTTATTGATTTTGAGGTCACTAGGTCAAAGGTCAAGGTCACGGTGACACGAAATAGTAAAATGGTTTCAGGATGATAACTCAAGAATGCATACGCCTAGGATCATGAAACTTCATGGGTAGATTGATCATAACTCGCAGATGACCCCTATTGATTTTGAGATCACTAGGTCAAAGGTCAAGGTCACGGTGACCCGAAATAGTAAAATGGTTTTTGGATGATAACTCGAGAACGCATACGCCTAGGATCATGAAACTTCATAGGTAGATTGATCATGACTTGCAGATGAACCCTATTGATTTTGAGGTCACAAGGTCAAAAGTCAAGGTCACGGTGACCCGAAATAGTAAAATGATTTTCGGATGATAACTCAAGAACGCTTTTGCCTAGGATCATGACACTTCATAGGTACATTGATCGTGACTCGCAGATGACCCCTATTGATTTTCAGGTCACTAGGTCAAAGGTCAAGGTCACAGTGACAAAAATCGTATTCACACAATGGCTGCCACTACAACGGACAGCCCATATGGGGGGGCATGCATGTTTTACAAACAGCCCTTGTTTTTTTAAACATCTAATAAATTACTCCACCCCACATTATTACCCCATCTCACTCCCCCACCCCCCCCCCCACCTCCCAACCCCCCCCCCCCCATTTTTTTTAAACATCTTATAAATTACCACACCCCACATTATACCCCCCTCTCACTCCCTTACCCCCCACCCACCCCCCAATTTTTTTTTTTTTAAATCTAATAAATAACCCCACCCCACATTATTACCCCCTCTCATCCCCCCCTCCCCCTCCATTTTTTTTATTTTTTTTAAACATCTTATAAATTACCACACCCCACATTATACCCCCCTCTCACTCCCCCTTGATCATGACTGGCAGATGATCCCTATTGATTTTCAGGTCACTAGGTCAAAGGTCAATTTCACAGTGACTCGAAATAGTACAATGGTTTCCGGATGATAACTTGCATTAGGTCAAAGGTCAAGGTCACAGTGACAAAAAAAGTATTCACATAATGGCTGCCACTACAACTGACAGCCCATATGGGGGGCATGCATGTTTAACAAACAGCCCTTTTTATGATGTAATTAATTATGTTGTTATTTTTTGTATTTCCATAAGCTTCATCTTAAATTTAACATTATGACATGCAAAAGCAGATCTTGCGGACTCCCATGTAACAACTGTACTCCGTATAATAAACTTTTTAGAATGCTATTTTTACGCAACAATTTATTTTTACCCAACAGTAAACACCGATTTGCTTTGTTTACCTTGATATCATTATTTCGGATGGCTTTTCTGGATGAAATGTTGATGAATTTTTGTACAATTTTCGTACCGGTATGATAAAAATGGTATCGCAATTCAATATGCGGATTGTGATATATACCGATATATTGTTGCAGCACTAATATCAGTATTCATGCTTGTTATCATCCAATATTGATATAAAAAAACTTGCTAAGTGTATGTATGGTGAAATCCAGACAAACAATCATCCATATGTTAATTATTCTAAAATATCTGCAATCTTTATGCTATCTCAGCCATGGATTAAGAGGTCTATAGAAATGCTATCTAGTTAACTTGAAATTCCAGGAAAAAATATTAATATTTTAGGTTGAGTAGGAATTTCACCTGTTCTGATTGCATAAAGGTTTTTCTATTGGATCAAAACAGTTATGGTTAAGATGACTTACAACTGATCAGAAGAACAATTGTTGTCATTTATCCATATATAACAAGACGATACACCATTCACTTGCTCTCATATTTTTGAGACAGATGTTGATGAGGCATCCAAGAAGGAGATCAAGGACCTGCTGCTGGCCTACGACAAGAGTCTCCTGGTCGCTGACCCCAGGCGCTGTGAGGCCAAGAAGTTCGGAGGGCCAGGTGCCAGGTCCAAATACCAGAAATCTTACCGTTAAATCTTCTTGTACACACTGCGACAATAAAGAAAAAAAATCATATGGTCTTTGTGAAACATTTGTTGTCCTTCCAAGTTTTTTTTCACCTTTTGCAGAAAGGAAGGGGGATTTTTAACCAGGTTTTCCTAAGGAAAAAACTGGTTATTAGATTGGCGAATGTCGGCTGGCGGGCGGGCAGAACAAGCTTGTCCGGGCAATAACTTCATCGTTCATTGTGAGATTTTAATATCATTTGGCACATTTGTTCACCATCATTAGACGGTGTGTCGCGCGAAAGAATAACGTCGATATCTCCAAGGTCAAGGTCACACTCCTTGAGTTCAAAGATCAAAAATGGCCTTAAATGAGCTTGTCCGGGCCATAACTATGTCATTCATTGTGAGATTTTAAGATTATTTGTTCACCATCATAGGACGGTGTGTCGCACGAAAGAATTGCGTCAATATCTCAAGGGTCAAGGTTGCCACAAATAAAAATAGATTTATTTTGAAACAAAGGGGGTTAATTGTAAACAATCAGTTCATTTTGAGTTGTCTCCCTTTATCAGACTTTCAATTTGAAAACCTGGTTTTGTGACAATTTTGTCCCTTGTTCAGACTTTGTATGGAAATTTGTTGAATTTATGTTCTCTGAAAGTAACTGCTTCTCAATCTGTTCCAATTCTTATTGAATTAAATTTAGTTTATATGGGTCTGACATGAATTTCCTGCAAAATAAAACCTTCCTGAATGTAAAGTTCCTGATCATGTATTTCTCACTTTGTTCTCTGTAATCATTTATAAATATTGATAATAATTTTTATTCTATTAATAATTTTATGGAATATTGGCAACTTTACATTACTGACGCTAGTTTTAGTGTGGGTCAATCAAGCAAAACTGCACCATTAACATCCTTGTATACCACCTTAGGTTTTTAGTATGGCCAGATTTTAAAATATTCTCGTGTCTGTTTTAACAATTTTAGTTTGTGCTTACTTGAATCCAATTGCAAAAAAGACTACAAACATGTGTTTAAAGTATTTCAAGCTAAAAATTAAAATTGCGAAATAAGCATCAATTACAAAAAACCATTAGTCATAACAGTAAGAACATTTACATAAAAAGCAACCCAAGCCAGATAATCTTAAAACCAATCTGAAACATATTCAAGAGATTGCGGCCAGGTGTCGTCAGTCAAAACTTGGTCAAGAAGATGGCACACAACATTAGAGGGGCCTTTTCACAGATTTTGGCATATTTTGAAGTTTGTCATTAAATGCTTTATATTGATAAATGTAAACATTGGATCTTAAAAGCTCCAGTAAAAAATCAAGAATAATATTTTTAAAAAAGGAAAAAAAAGGAGCCGGTACCAGGGCTCGAACCAGTGACCCCCAGAGTCCTGGAGTTAGTCTGAAGTAAAAACGCATTAGCCCTCTTGGCTATTCCGCTGGGTATACACAGTTGTATTTTATACCTTATATAAGCAATCTTCGTAGTTTCGTAAATTTAAACGACAACAACAGAACTCTCCAAATTATTCAATCGTTTCGCGTTGCAACGCTTAATAATTTTTAGGTTTTCAAATCGTCAAAAGATACATATAATGGCTATATTGGACAATGGTAAATGTTCAGTAATACTGTTTCTTCACAAATATCATAACTAAAACGAAAATTTGCGAATCTGAAACAACTTTTCAATTTTGTCAATTTACCAAACCGTGAAAAGATCCCTTTAAATATATTTAAGTTTATTATTCACAGAAATTTAAATTTTCAAATATCTTGTTATTGTAAAAGAAATAGGTATCTGAAAACTAGCTGACGCAAAATGACAAAATCATCAAATCCAGATCATAAGTGCCCGAGATATGTAGAAAAGGCCCAATCCATTGATCAAAGGACATTATTATTGAAAGAACAGTAAATCCATGTCAAATCATCGGATGAGTATCACCTGACAACTTTTATCGTCTTTACGGTGCTGAAGTTTCATCAAAGTCAGATCTGAGATCTCTGGCAGAATTGAGGTGTGATTAACAGAAGGGTTGACATGGAGTAGAATGGAAACAGATTTTGATGAAATTGCGTTCAGTTCAATTCAAACTCTATTCAGTCAAATTTAGATTTCAAGCAGGCGGACAAAAAGCCACTGAGCTATCCCCTTTGGCAGAGCTTTGAAATGAAATGCTTTTAGCATCAAGAAAGCACTTCTCAACTCTTAACTTCCTTGTGTGTTGAATAATTTAAATACTCTCCTAGAGTTTTTACTATTATAATGGTGTCTTGCTTATGAACTGTATGGCTACAAAAAACAAGCTAGAGATTAAAAGTTACAGGTCGGACGTCAATTTCAAATATTTATATTTAATTCTGACCAGAACTTCTCTTTGCCTGCCCAGTATTACCGGGTACATGTACTTCAGATTGTTGCTCCACATGAACAAACAAGTCCCAGTAAATGGTTTGGGTCATATTTCAAAGTTAATTGGCAATAGGTTTATATATATATATATATATATATATATATATATATGCGGTGTTCTTGGAAAACTGAGCTAAATGAATGTGCACAAAGTGGCATCTCAGATTACCCAGTGAAGTGGCCACAAGTTAATATGGGATGACATTTTACACACATGCATTAAGTCTGGCTTTCTCAGAATAAGGTTTATATTTTTGTAGAAGCAATGTCCTCTAGTTACTTAGTTACTACCTTTTTTTGCATTTGAAACATCATTTTGCTAGATAATACAGTACGTTATACTTTCTCTAAACACTACATCTGTGTTTGAATGGTATGTTTGAATTAAATAACATAATGACAACTTGAGTTGTACATTTTGTTCATGACACAGACATAAATGTTTGTGCAAACTGGCAAAGATCCTAAGAAGATGATACCCATCAGTGAAATGATGTTTTAAAGTGAAAATAACAGTAAATCATACAAATTCACACATTTTCATTTGTCAATGTGTTTTTTTTGTTGTTTTATTATACAAATACCGTACATACATGTATGAAAGATACACAAATGTTCACACTGTCCAAAAATTGCACTACGACTTAAAAAGCACTCAATGCCTTTGCACCCATTTACCTATGGAAGTAACACACAATAACAAACTAAAATGCACTTGTATCAAATAAGGGAGGCGGAAAACTACAACGGGCGAGGCATGGTATGGTATTTCGCAAGGGGGGGTTAGAGGGTTAGGGTTTGGGTTAGTGTTAGGGGTCGGGTTAGGGTTAGCCTAAACCCAACCCTAACCCGACCCCTTACCCTAACCCTTTTTTGGGGTTATCACCCCTGACCATGCCTCGCCCGTTGTAGTTTTCCGCCTCCCATCAAATAATAACTAGGAAAAAGCATGTAAACAAATAATCTGAAAACAGCATGAAGTTTCCTACATGGAGAAGTGGGTGAAATTCAACATTCAGTGAAAACTACACAATACTAATCTAAAAACTATCCACACAAAACCACAAACAAAAAAATATAAGTATAAAAAGGGATATGTTCCTTTTTGTGCAAAGTTTAAACTTATTTCTAACAGGCAAAAAGTTATCTCACATGACAATTTTTTTTATTTTATTGTATTTTAATTATATATATTTCCATGATTCATTAAACTGTGCACGATAAAACACGGAGAATCCCTTAAAATCTGAATTTCTTTGCAATTCCTAACAATATTAATGATTATAATGTAAGTGTCTCAAGTAAAACCAAACTTTCCCCATTTAAAGGGGCCTTTTCACGTTTTGATAAATTGAGAAAATTAAAAAAAAATTGTTTCACATTCGCAAATATTTATTGCAGTTATGATATTTGTGAGGAAACAGTAATACTGAACATTTTCCATGCTCTAAAATATCCATTGCATGCATCGTTTGACTATTTAAAAACCTTAAAATTATAAAGCGTTGCAACGCGAAACTTTTGAAAAAAATGCAGATTTCTGTTGTTGTCGTAATGTTTTGTGATAGTACGATGATTGCTTACATAAAGTATAAAATACATGGCTCTTTGTATGAGCAGGGATGGCTGAGTGGTCTTAGCGATAGATTTTTACTTTAGGGGTCAGTGGTTTTATTTGCTACAAAGGAACACATAACAACCTCTAAACTTTGAGGTTGAGTAAAGCCTCATTAACAATAAAATAGCCAAAAATGTCATTGAAAACTGGGTAAATGCATGTACAAAATAGTCGCAATTAATATCTTAAAAGGAAGAATTATCATAAAATATTATGAATTATTAATATATCAGAACAATACATGATCAACAATTCTTTGAATTTATCAATTATTAGTTCTAACCAGTTAGTATATATATTAATTACTATTTTAAATATATGTGTAATACTGACCAGTATTCGTTATTAAAGCAAGTTTTTTTATGTTAAACACAAATTTGGCATAGCCATAAAGATTTTATTCATTAGAAGTTTCAAGTACATGTAACGCTGGCATGTCACCAATTGTTATTATCCCAGAATGACACCATGTTTGTTATTGGTAGAACTGACTTCCGTAAATTCAAAGTTTTAAGCCAACTACTTTTTTCAAGATCATCTTCTATTAAGGTTTTCATGTTACGGGTATATCAGGATTCTGGCTTTAGAGATAACCTCAAAGCATGTCATCTATAAGCACAAACAGTGTTTCACTAAATTCAAAAGTGAAGTCATAGATGCACACAAATTGTACATTCAAAATTCCTTGTGGTTTCATAAGACGGTTTTACTTTGACAACAACGCTTTCATATCATCTGTCTGGGCACATTCAATGAAGCTCTCGCCGTCAGGTGACGTGGCATTTCTATCTGCACCCTGGAAGACAAAGATCACACTTTCCACAAATCAGAATGTGAGATCCATCTACAAACATTGTGCACATATTGATAAGCATTGAATATTATTCGACCCTGTCTCAAACTCAACATAATGCTTACAGTTACAATTATGGAGGGTCAAAATTGGGTAAAACTACAATTTGGAAAGTAAAACAAAAGCTGTGTTTGTGAAACACAATGCCCCCTACTGCGCTTTGAAGCCGCACGGCAGATATTTTAGAAACAAGGTTATATTTTGAATGTAAAGGTCACAGTGACCTTGACCTTTGACCTAGTGACCTCAAACCATGTTTGATTGTAGAGGGAATCTCAATGAGATGAAAGCACATGTGAAGTTTAAAGAACATAGACCCAAGTTATTTCATTTTATGAGCAAGGTTAAAGTTTTGGGACAGACACACAAATACCATGACAGACAGGCCAAAAACAATATACCCCCTGATCATTCAATCTGGGGGCATAAAAAGGGAGTTCCAGATGAAAGGGGAGCCCTGACAATCTACATAATTTTGCACCACCAAACCACAATGATTTAGTTTGTCATTTGATGCGAAAATAAGGTTTTCATACCCTTTATTGTTTTAATAATTTTATACAACTGCTGGATTTTTGCAGACATACATAGTGTACAATATGCTCATTTATATGCTCATTTCTAAAACCTTGTGTCATGGAAACTAAAAGCTCAAACAATTCAAACTTTATGATTTACAGTTCAAATTTGTTTTTATCAATAAAATGTATTGAAATGTCTTTACTAATGAGACAAACATTTCCTCACTGCTTCTTTCGTCAATTACAAGCTTCAACATGCAAACAGGCTTCCAAGTGTACCTTTTCCAATAACAATTTAACTGCTTCTACATGGTCCTCCCAGATTGCAGCCAACAGCGGAGAAATGCCATGCTTGTCTGGTTGCTGAAAACAGGAACGGAGACTGAATAACTGACTTTGCTAAATAATATGCCATTTAAATGTGATAATATGAAACATGAAAACACAGTTTTGAAGGCATTATACACCAATTTTCCAAGGACAATGAAATGAAAGACAACGCAACTACAAAGCAAGTACCGGTACCAATATATCAATACAGCGATCCTTCTCATTTTAATATGATTTCCTTGTTAAAATGTTTCAAGAAGAATTTTGACAAGGACTTGACAGAACAGCTGATCAAAACTTTTTCAACAAAGGTTGTTTGTAAAACATGCATGCCCCCCATAATGGGCTCTCAGTTGAAGTGATAGCCATTTTGTAAATATGTTTTTTGTCACTGTGACCTTGACCTTTGACCTAGTGACCTCAAAATCAATAGGGGTCATCTGCGAGTCATGATCAATGTACCTATGAAGTTTCACGATCCTAACCATAAGCTTTCTTGAATTATCATCGGGAAACCATTTTACTATTTCGGGTCACTGTGACTTTGACCTAGTGACCTGAAAATCAATAGGGGTCATCTGCCAGTCATGATCAATGTACCTATCAAGTTTCATGATCTTAGGCATAAGCGTTCCTGAGTTATCATCTGGAAACCATTTTACTATGTCGGGTCACCGTGACCTTGACCTTTGACCAAGTTACCTCAAAATCAATAGGGGTCATCTGCGAGTCATAATCAATCTACCTATCAAGTTTCATGATCCTAGGCATAAGCATTCTTGAGTTATCATCCAGAAACCATTTTATTATTTCGGGTCATCGCATGATCAATGTACCTATGAAGTTTCATGATCCTAGGCATAAGCGTTCTTGAGTTATCATCCGGAAACCATTTTACTATTTCAGGTCACCTTGACCTTTGACCTAGTGACCTGAAAATTAATAGGGGTCATCTGCCAGTCATGATCAAACTACCTATCAAGTTTCATGATCCTAGGCACAAGCATTCTTGAGTTATCATCCGGAAACCATTCTAATATTTCGGGTCACCTTGACCTTTGACCTTGTGACCTGAAAATCAATAGGGGCCATCTGCGAGTCATGATCAATCTACCTATCAAGTTTCATGATCCTAGGCATAAGCGTTCTTGAGTTATCATCGGGAAACCATTTTACCATTTCGGGTCACCGTGACCTTGACCTAGTGAACTGAAAATCAATAGGGGTCATCTGCGAGTCATGGTCAATCTACCTATCAAGTTTCATGATGCTAGGCATAAGCGTTCTTGAGTAATCATCCGGAAACCTTTTTTTTTTACCTAGTGACCTGAAAATCAATAGGGATCATCTGCGAGTCATGATCAATGTACCTATTAAGTTTCATGATCCTATGCATAAGCATTCTTGAGTTATCATCCGGAAACCATTTTACTATTTCGGGTCACGGTGAACTTGACCTTTTACCTAGTGACCTGAAAATCAATAGGGGTCATCTGCGAGTCATGATCAATCTACCTATCAATTTTCATGATCCTAGGCATAAGCGTTATTGAATTATCATCCAGAAACCATTTTACTATTTCGGGTCACAGTGATCTTGACCTTTGACCTAGTGACCTCAAAATCTACAGGGTCATCTGCGAATCATGATCAATGTTCCTATTTAGTTTCATGATCCGAGGCCCAAGCGTTCTTGAGTTATCATCCGGAAACCATCTGGTTGACGGACCGACAGACCGACCGACATGTGCAAAACATTATACCCCCTCTTCTTCGAAGGGGGCATAACAAAGACAGGTTTTTTTCTTGTTTGAAAACATATACCTATCATAGAAAGTAATCTAGTCAGTTGTATGATTTTTCTAAGAAGGGCCTTTATGGTATTGATTATTAATATTTTATGATTATGGTGGAAGAACCAGTTATCGAACACCTAAGAAATTACGTTAAATTACCTTAAAATTGAAACACTTAAAATGACAAAAACATTTAGTTTTATCAAATGACTAACAGTTCAATCATTGAATGATTTATCTGTAAAGTTTTCCAGCAAACTACCTTCAAGAATTCATAACAAAGATTCCCTGATTATTGTCACCTCTAGCAGACAAAACAAAATGGCGGCCGATGTAAACATTACCTATTACCCGACACTTCATAAATACTACTCCAGCATACAAAGTCACATGACTATCACGTGACCCAGACTCGGCGAAAAAATCTGCTTTTGCTGCAATTAAAATTGCAAACGGGCATATGCTTTTTTGTGTAAATGCACGTTTTGATAAATGCATTCAAAAAGTAATAGCAAAAAACACACAAAACGGTGTTAATAACAATAAATGCATTTCTTTAACCTGTTTTCGGCGCATTTGTTTCAAGCTAAGTAGGCCAGTAGGTCATGGACTTCATGTGCGACCATTTGTTTATCAATGTGACGTCATGCGCACTTTTGCGTGTGTGCATACAGAACCAAAACAAAACGTCCGATGATAGGTGCTGTTCGATAACAGGTACTTACACGATAATTTTAAAAATGTGGTGTATGCTTATTATATTCAGTTTAACTAAACAATAGTTTTGTCTGAGGCATAATAGTGGTCTCAACCAGGTTAATCTTGTAAGTTTCATCAATTTAGCTTCAGTACTTTTTAGTTATGGCTTGATGCAAATGTTGTTAATGATTTCTGTTACCATAGTTACCACAATTTTGATCCCACAAAAATAAAATACTAGTAACTTGCATAATCATCATATGGCTCGACATATTCCAAGATTCATCAACCTAGCCTAAGTATTACCTATATGTCCCTCTATGAAAATACTTGATTTAATAAGCGTAGCTTAAGTACTTTTTAAAACATAATCCAGAAACCCCACTATGATGACTTTTTTGTTTACTCACTCCTTTACCTTTTTTACATAGTCTTTCTATTTTATTTAAAAAAAAACAACAACACAAGAACAACAAACCATCATGCACACATTGATTACGTATAAATGTAGTGAACTACACTCGCTTGACAAGTGTACATGATCATTTTTTGATGGTTAAAGTGTAAATGTTTAGATCTACATGTCATCTCAAGAGTTAACAATGAGTTAGCAAACTGACCAGGAAATAATGTGCTTTAAATGTTGTATTTGACAGACTACAGTGTTTTTATGGCAATTTTGGGGTCAATATTCTGCCCCATTCCCCTAAAAAAATAGTATATATTTTTCCCCTATTTTGTAGAAAAAATCCCCTCCAGAAGTAAAAAAAAAAAATATTTTTTTTTTTAAAGAACTGTCTCATGATACATATATCTCAGATGTATTTCATAAAAACTAACAAAGTATATAAATATAATATAAATATAATTTTGAATTATCGTAAAGAGTTAAATTAGTTTTTCCCAAATCAGTGGTCACTTTTCACATGAATTTCATTTTTTCCCAAAATGGCCAGGAAAAGGCCTGATGTACCTATATTGTGTCGATATTTGTTGATAAAACAATTCCAATTTGCTCCATTTTATTGATAAAAAATGCTCAAATTTACCATTTTATCGATTATATTTTTTTTCCAATTAGACTCAAATTTGCGTGGAAAACTTAGACTGTGCATGACGGCTGAACTGTCTGAAACTAATGTTGAAACAACTATTGATATATATTTAAGAAAAAGGACAGAGTCATTCAGCTGTGAATATGGCATTCATACATACATGTGTATTTATATAATAAATATCATTACATATAAAAGAGTGATATGTAATTTTCCCCTTTTCCTAAAAAACGATGAGTTATTCCCCTTTGACGGGCCCCGCCACCATTCCCCTATAGGCAAAAAAAAACACTGGACTACAGTTTCAGTACAAAATTTATGTAATCCAATACAGTAATAAACATTTTTAGACAACTTTTCTCCAAAAGTGCAACTCTTACATTTATGTTTGCTCCAGCATCCAGCAGGCATTGTATAACATCACAATGTCCATAGTCTGCGGCAAAATGAAGTGCATTTCTTCCACCAGTTAACTCTGCATTCACATTAATTCCTGGCTGTAACAGGAGGAAAAATAAGCTGTAATACATGTATTTTGAGTCAAAATAACTAACCAGTGAACATCCAAGATTTTAAAAGCTTTTAAATATGTGTGTTACAGAGTTTGCTTATTTGAAGTATTTAATAAATTTGTGAAGAAACAACATTTCTATGGATGATTATGTTTTATTGACGCAAAACAAAAGAACAATACAAATAAAAGCAAAATAAAATTTAATCACTTATCATGGCTTTTTTAGCAATTACCCGGTATTAAACATAGTTAAGCTAATATCAATGTATAAAAGTAATAAATAAAACTGATAAGCCATTTGTATGTTAATTGCAAAGCAAACTGCACTTGATTTTGAATTGTGACCAACATGGCAGACATTATGGAAAATTCAAAATCAGACAGAACAAGACTATTGTCAAGAAATATAAGTCCCCTACCGGCTCCACCATTGTCAGAAATTCCAGATTTTTTTTATATATATTTGTTGCCATAGAAACCAAAATTTTTCATTTAGGAACAAATGAAATGACGTGCATAATGTCCATATTGCCATCTATCCATGTTCCAAGTTTCATGAAAAAAAATTAAGAATTTTAAAAGTTATTGCAGGATCCAGAAAACCACCATTTTCAGCAGTATTTCTAGTCTATTTGTTGCCATAGCAACCATAATTTTTGACGTCGGAACGAAATGAAATGACGTGCATAATGTCCAAATTGCCATCTGCCCATGTTTCAAGTTACAATGTACATGAAATAAATATTTAGAACTTTAAAAGTTATCGCAGGATCCAGAAAAACCACCATTTTCAGCAGTATTTCTAGTCTATTTGTTGCCATAGCAACCACAATTTTTGATGTAGGAACAAAATGAAATGACGAGCATAATGTCCATATTGCCATCTATCCATGTTCCAAGTTTAATGAACAAATATTAAGAACTTTTAAAGTTATCGCAGGATCCAGAAAAGTGTGACGGACGGTCGGCCGGAGACAAAACCATAAGTCCCCTCCAGTGAAACCGGTAGGGGACTAAAAACCCATAAAATGCAGAACAACACAAACAAACTTTCAAACTCTCATGAAAACAAGACTCCTTTAATAGTAAAAATGTAATTCTAATAGCTGTGACTTATATAACATTTGAGGAACACAAGAGTATATATTTACCACTGAACCATGTGGCAGACTTGCTATGGTTCCAGCAGTTCTTTAGTATAAATAAAAGTGATAACAGAACATTAATCAGCATAATTAGAAGTAAGTGTTTTCTACTGGATTTTTTGTTAGATGCCATGGTTAGAGGTGGGTTAGGGAGGGCAGCCCCTTCCATATATTCCATTTTTAAAAGTAAATAAAACAGTCGCCTTGTTTTTTAAAGTAACAAATAAATTTTGGCACAACATTTGATGAAATAACTTCCAATCGGGACAGGTTTGTTTCCATTGAACATGCCTACATTGCCTGACATGCTGAAATTTTTGGAATGACATATAAAATATAATACAAATCTCTTAAGGTTACAATATTATTTACTGGGTATGCAAATGGAATTCAAAAAGGTACCTTTACCTAAAAATAAACAATTACTGAATTTCTGATCAATTTCATTCATTTTTGCGTTGAATAAGACAGAGTTGCTAAAAAATTGCTGCACAATTGATGAAGTAATGGCTGTTCTAAGCAATAAACCCGTTTTCGGGTCATTTTGAGTTGAATACCTTGAAAATGAAAGTAGAAATCGGATGGGTCTACGAATAATTACAATAATACTCCGAAGATTGATAACAGCTGGAAAGACTGTCTTCTTTTCTTTATAGAATTGCATATAAACTATCCGGTACTTTTTTGCAAGAATTGCGTCTTGTGACGCAAGTTTTTTTTTCAGGAATAATCTTATTGAATCTGTATTTGCGTTTTTGTAGCTTTATTTTAAATTTAATAATGTTTTTGGTTCTTTAAAATGCATAGTAACACAAATACGCTTGTTATCTATAGCCCTGGTTGTATCTCTTAAACCAAGACTCGAAAGTAACCCACGCAGGGCTCCCTCTGGCTCAAAATTGTCTGTAGCCGAATTTACCTTTTTGTGTCTTAATTCTTATTATTTTGGATATTTTACAGGTGATAATGTAGAAAACCCTGTAGCCAAATGGAATTTTTTGTAGCCAAATTTCCTTTTTTGTAGCCATTGGCTAATTTGGCGAATGGCAGAGTAAGCCCTGCCACGACTCAACAAGAAACTACCATACGTAATGTTGTGCCGGTGCCCGGTCTACAAAATGCGCACATACCTCGTGATTGGGAACCAGCGACAAATCGGAATAGTGCATGCTGGGCAGCACGAGTTTGTACAGTCTCTTATGCACGGGTGACTGATGTGAGTAGACGTATTTTCCCAAGCTGAGTATTGCTTGGAGTAATTGTGAGCCTGAGTGAGTAATTGTGAGCCTGAGTATAGGTTATATTGTATTATATCGTATTATATTGTATTTTATGTGTGTTCAACACGTATTTCCCTGGAAGGCCATTCCCAGAAGATATAAGTGAGACTGTGACTTTGTATGTGAGTCTGTGAGTTGCCTGTGATTGTGTCAATGACACGCATTTCCCTGGAGGTGTATTCCCAGAAGTATATGTGTATGTAAGCCGGTGACTGTGTGTTTAAGTACGTATTTGCCTGGAGGTGTATTCCCAGAAGTACATGTAAAGTGCCATTTTGTGACGTGCAACCGACGAGTATAGCCGACGAGTTCCCTCGATGACGACGAGGACGTTTGGTGCATCCTGACGAGGATTCCGGTTGATGCCCATGTGAGTAGTTTAGTATCTTGTCGTTGCTAGTAATTGCTGTAGTTGTTGATGAACCCCACAAAGAGCTAACCGTAAAAACACTACAATGGCGCCCAACGTGGGGCTCAGTGAAAATTGTGTTTAACGGTTAGGCTAGTTGCAAAATCAATCGGCATCGCATACTTTATTTTCAATCGACGGATCAAATTTAATTTAAAGTGTATAGAAACTGTTCGTTTCATAAAACGTGATTTCTGTTTTAAACTTGTTGAACTCCGTGTTCGTCTATTTTAAGAAGTGTGTAACAAACAGACGGCATCGTAGTTTTTTTTTCCATTGTTGGCATTCGCCGGCCATGTTATCAGTTGGTGAAATATTTCTTAAAAAAACGTGATTCTCCAATGCTGTTTGTTACAGTTTAATTGCTTGTGTAATCAACGGATGGCCACGTGTTTTTTTTATTTGGCAATTTTCCCGTGATTAGTTGGCGCGTATTCTGTGCGCAGCAGTTCATGAAAAACGTGTTTGGTTGACTGCTGTATATAGCAGTGTAAATTGCTGATGTATCGGTAACTAAAGTCCGAGGAAATAGAAGTTTACACGCACGAGTTTTGTCCTTGGCAATTCTTTTTATAGCAGTGTTATTGCGAAAGTAAACTGGGTCCCGGGAAATTAGTGCTTAACGTCAAGTTAAAGCGACGTGTTTCTTACTTTCAGTTTTTATTGATTATTGATAGCAACAACAGTGATAGCGATTTTGTTAATTGGTTATTGTTTGGCAATTAAATTTTAATTGCCTACCAGTAGATACAAAAGTTTTTATTTCAGAATTTCTCGGCCCATTTATTTTAGGTTGTTTATTAGTTTAACTTTTTCATATTTACTTGTAAAGTTCTAAATTAACAATGGATATGGGAAGTGGATATACCCCACCATTTTTACTGGTAGCCCCAAGAAAAATTCGAGTGAACTACGACACTCCCACTAGATTATGCAATATTCTGGGTGTGGGCAGACAACTGGCACAGGCCATTGTTTTGATACGGGAAAATACGGGAAATTTGTTTCCACATACTTTAGAGGCAATTATAGGGCGGCCGCTGACCTTTGGTGACATGACCGAGTTGGATTTTAGTACTAACCCCGCATTATTTAGAGAAGCCCTGGGGTATGGGGATGGGGCGGAACATGTTGGGGAGGGTGGAATGGGGCGGTCAATCGCAAATAGGCCCTTGGACCCACACGAAAGGTGGATAGATATGTCTGTGCTCGAGAAGGAGTCGGTAAGTCAGGATCACGAGAGGGCCCAACTAGAAGCCCAACTTTCGGCTCTTGAGGCGGACGTAGCTCAATGGGACGATTTTCTTCCCCAGATTGCAAAGCCTTTGCTCCCAAAGCGTCTGTTGTTACAGCCGGACAATATGATGACAAGCATACCGAAACCGTTTAATGTCGCATCAAGCGTCCCCGCCTCGCCCCCTTTGTTAGGTTTGCCCCAGAGTAGGGACAATGGGCCTACGGGATCCCATCGTGCCTCAAAGGGCCCTCTTGCCCCGAATGGTCTACCTGTCCCAATTCCATCTACCATCACTATTCCCATACCCAGCAATGCACCGGTTTTCAATAATTTGCCCGGACCAAGCAACCCTCCTGGCCCAAGTATTCCCCCGACACAGAAAGATCGGGATGTTCTGACAAAATTGCCTAAGAGCCTGCTATATGATGGGCAGAGCAATTGGTTTGTTTTTCAGAGCAAGTTTGAGCGCTACGCAAGGGTGCAAGATTGGTCTGACGCAGAATGCGTCGATTGCCTTGGTTGGTGTTTGACAGGAAAGGCGGTCGATTTCTATGCGTTGCTTACCGAAGGGAGAGGGACGGTACCTTACGCAGAGCTAATACAGCGACTGCAGGAGCGTTTTGGCGCCAGGGAGCTTACCGCCACCGCGCAGGGCCGTTTCCACGTTGCCCATCAGGAAGTAGGCGAGTCCCTAGACAATTGGTCAGATCGGGCGCTGAAGCTGGCAACAGCGGCGTTTCGTGATCTGCCCTATGCATACGCCGCTGAACAGGCAGTGACGAAGTTTTGTCACGGTTTGATTGACGAGGAGGCCGGCAAGCATGTTAGTCTGCAGTTACCAACATCTATGGGAGATGCGATAAACATGCTGAAGATATATAGCCATGTTCAGTCGGCTTGCGCCGCGGCTCAAAGGTATACCCAGGAGACTGAGCAAGAAGAGTCAAGGTGGGTTCACGAGGTGAAGAAAGCACCCACTGCGGATGAGGTCAGTGTGTCGGCGGTCGACAAATTGACCCAGGTGGTCGAGAAGTTGCTGAATGCTGTGAAGAGATTGTCAAACTCTTTTGGAAGTTCGGCCGTTGATCCCTTTGTCCGACAACCGGGTAAGCCGTTTCGAAATAAAAAAGGCTATGCCGAATACCCTGTGGAGTGCCCCTCCCCAGGGAAGGTCCGGAACCGGTGGTACAACGACCAACGCCAGGTTATGTATCCTGCGGGTGCGGGTGGCGGAGGTTCACGTGGGCATCGGAACCAAAGTTCAAAAGTCCGCCCTGAGGGATCGTATCGCGGCAGATATGGTTCCAACTGGGGACATTTCCATGCCATGTCCTTGCCCAACCATATGGAGAAGGAGCCCGTTGTGGTAGCTGCGACGACTAAGCAGTTGGGCCAACCGGAAGTGGATCATGTAAACCATCTAGGTCCGGTTTCCCAGTTCTGCATGAAGGTGCAGCATGCCAAGGACGTGCACGATGCAGTTCCCTTGGTGCTGCCAACAGTGCCAGATGTTGTCAGTGATCCAAGGATGGTCATTGGCGAGAGCACTGAAGGAGACCATGGAGATCCTGTGTGCGATGATGAATTTCGCGTGCAGCGCGTTGCGGTTCAGTCTGCGGAGGCGGCTAAAAGCATGGCGAATGACAGGGCCGACCAGGTGGGGGCCAAAATAGCCCAACGAAAAGCTGCTGAAACTACTCCGGCCACCGGAAGGCCAGTCCCTGTCAGACGGGCGACAGAAGTTGCCGCGTGTGACCGCCGTGAGGGCGGCGCATGCGGATGCCGAGTTACCCCAGATGACAGCTGGGAAGGTGGTGTTCGAAGACTTGTTAGGCGTGGTTCCAAAGGGTGGCGACCCTCTAGTTCTCGCCGCTGGGAGCGGTCCCAGCGGTGGAAATTAGGTTGGCGACCACCAGAGCGTCTAACTTCCAAAATCTGTACCGCCTAAAATTGTAAATGGCGAGGTTAATTGTTAGTAAAACTAGGAAAACAATGCAAAATACAAAAGACCCCCACTTTAAAAAAAAATTACAGTAGAGTTGCAGTGACATTCTATTCGCGGTGTTGATAATGTATTACGGTGTACGCGGAGTATCTCTAGTAGTAACACTAAAAGCAGCAGCAGTAGTAGTAGTAGTAGTAGTAGTAGTAGTAGTAGTAGTAGTAGTAGTAGTAGTAGTGGTAGTAGTAGTAGTAGTAGTAGTAGCAGAAGTAGTAGTAGTAGTAGTAGTAGTAGTAGTAGTAGTAAAAGCTGTTGTTATGAATATTACATGAAGTACGCGGTGTATAAAAGTAATAGTTCTCTTAAACATTTTGATTAGTTTGATTAGATTATTTTGAATATATATGTCCTATTTTCTCAGTTTAAGCCCAGTCTTTTATTGCAATATTGTTGGAACTATAAAATTGAAATTAATCTGAGCAGTGCTCTGCGAAATGGGGGTTTAATGAATAGGCATAAAGTGTCGTCCCAAATTATCTTGTGCCGTCCGCGCTTAACTTCCTGTAATTTTTGTATTACCGCGCTAAGAAGTGCTTTTCACAGTCACGGATGTGTTTGATTATTTCCCGTGAAGTCTGTTGTTTTTTCCTTATGGTCAGGTGTGACATTGTCGGACGACCACTGTCACACCGCACCATCGGATGTGGTAACTACGCAGATAGTGAATAGGAACCCGGTTTCCCCTGCAATATCCAAGTCTTGGCACCTCCGTCACCTTTTATCCTTCCATGTTAAGATTTGTGAGTCGATCTAACTTCAATCACTTCGTCATTGCTGTATCATGTTATTTATTTCCGTAATTTTTCTATAAATGAATTTCTTTTCTACCAACCATATGCCGAGCAATGTCGTATAATTTTGTCGCATGAGTTTGTTTTTCATAGGTGACAGTGCTTGACGACCACTGTCACACTCAATACTGTTGGCCGGAAGTGGTATTTCCCGGAGTTGTTCTTTTAAACAATATTTGCACGTCTTTTTAAATTTGTGTGTGACCGTGCTTGACGGCAACTGTCTCGTAGCGTCATTTTAATTTTTTGATTTGCCGGAGTTGTTTCCCGGTGCATGTACACTTTTATTTTGTTTTTATTTTTGTAAAGTACATTATTTCTCAGTGTGATCACCACATTCTAATACATAAGTGACTGTACTTGTTGGACGAAAGCCAACAAGAATGTTTTTTTCTTGATTAAGCAATTGTCGGACGATAGCCGACAATACTGTTTTTTTTAATTAACTAATGTGATGGAAATTTTCTTATGCAAGAAACATATTGGTCACTAACCGCTAGAATGCAGCGGTCTGTATGTACCCCGCTATACGCTGGCCATCCTGTGCCTGCGGGAGGGGGATCATGGTCCCACTTGAGTCTTTGTCTCTTCTGCCTTGGGTGCGACCGTAGGGCGGCGGCCCAAGAGGACAAAAGTGGGAGGAATGTAGTGGGTACAATAGTTTTATTTTAATTGTCTTTTCCTCCATATAATGTCAATGATTATGTTGCAAAATACGTTCTCTGTATAAAATTAAAAGCAATTATATGTATTATTTGGACAAAAATAAGATTATTTTTATTCTTATATTTTTAACCTTTTTGTCACTGAGATATTATTTAAACGCATTTGTAGTGCCTTAGAAGGTTACGTTTCTTGTGATTTTTATTTTTATATAACCAAGAGGATTTTTATTGTATATTATGCAGTCACATGCAGAGGGCGTAGGCCTTCTCATTTGGGCTGCGAGGGGATGTATTTGTATGATATTTTATGATTTTATTGGATAAGTTATTTTATTTCTTAAAATTTGTGAAAATAGGTTGGAAGGTGGGTACACTTGTCCAATTATTGTACAAGAAAAGGAGCAAGAGTTACCGGACCTTATTGTGAACTTTTATTTTTAACTCTTTATTAACAAAGATTATGGCTCATATGCGTTCATATTTGTGCGAAGGTGCTAAACACAAATGGTCATTTAATGGAGATGCATTAACTTTAGTTGTGGTCTATGGCAGGCGTTGCGCCAAGAGAGAGGCCGGCATGCAGACTTAACTTTGAGGTGTTAGGTCAAGGTGCTTACGCAAGGGTCACTATTACTTCATCGGTTGCGCCGGTATGATTCCTTCGCTGTGTGGCGTCGTCCCAAAAGGAGAAAAGTGGGAGGAGTGTTGTGCCGGTGCCCGGTCTACAAAATGCGCACATACCTCGTGATTGGGAACCAGCGACAAATCGGAATAGTGCATGCTGGGCAGCACGAGTTTGTACGGTCTCTTATGCATGGGTGACTGATGCGAGTAGACGTATTTTCCCAAGCTGAGTATTGCTTGGAAGAATTGTGAGCCTGAGTGAGTAATTGTGAGCCTGAGTATAGGTTATATTGTATTATATCGTATTATATTGTATTTTATGTGTGTTCAACACGTATTTCCCTGGAAGGCCATTCCCAGAAGATATAAGTGAGACTGTGACTTTGTATGTGAGTCTGTGAGTTGCCTGTGATTGTGTCAATGACACGCATTTCCCTGGAGGTGTATTCCCAGAAGTATATGTGTATGTAAGCCGGTGACTGTGTGTTTAAGTACGTATTTGCCTGGAGGTGTATTCCCAGAAGTACATGTATAGTGCCATTTTGTGACGTGCAACCGACAAGTATAGCCGACGAGTTCCCTCGATGACGACGAGGACGTTTGGTGCATCCTGACGAGGATTCCGGTTGATGCCCATGTGAGTAGTTTAGTATCTTGTCGTTGCTAGTAATTGCTGTAGTTGTTGATGAACCCACAAAGAGCTAACCGTAAAAACACTACAGTAAGAAAACCTAACATTGATTTGGTTTCAATTCGAACTCATATAATCAATATCAGATTCATATGAATTTTTGATTTTGCTGTTGGTGAACAACCAGTAGATGGTTATTCAACCAAATATGCTAAATTAAGTCAAATGTATTGCTGCATGGCAAAATCTCCACCCACAATATGACCATGAACTGGCTATTTTAAACTCTTAACATAAACTATTGACAACTGCGTTAATTACCTTGCTTAATAATTCTTTAACGTTTTCTAGCTCTCCATTTTTAACACTCCAAAGCAGTTTATCTGCCATGGTTTTGAAGTATTTTCTGAATAAATAATTAAAATAAAATAGTAACCGGTAGGCAAAATCACTTCCGTTATCGGCTCTTTTTTGTTGCCATCCGCATTTGCGAATTTAAAGGCGACAGGCTACTAAATTGTTATTTAGTAGTTTAAGCGAAAATAAATGCAACATTTTGCTCACAGATACTCCCGTGATCATACATTTCTGAAAGGGCATTCTAAAATGAATCGACTTAAGCAATCAAAGTGTGTCATTTACAAGCCAAAAAAGAACAGGACACAAATCATAATCGACTTTTTTTGCACCTTCTTTTTCTCGGCCGTTTTCTAGTAGAATGTAACCCTTTTCAGTGCAATTTTTCGACATAGCAGTTTATCCAATATTTCACCTTTTTAATGTCTTTTACAAAAAGGAGACCTAAGCATGAACACATTCGCAATATTGCATTTGTTACTTCGAGCATAATCTAGCGGAACATTGGCAACATCACCGCCCTTTTGTTGTACACTGAATAGTGTAGGGAAATGCTTACTACCCGGTACTCTCCTCATGTACATACGAAACATTTGCATACATTTTTGCCAAGTTACAAATACGCACTGCCGGTAAATCCAATCGCCAATGCCAAGCCTTTAGGGTCAGAGCTGAGTCAGTAAATCGTCAGGGGAAGACGGAAGGCAATGTCAATAAACAGTTATTCATAGAAAGAGTAAATTTGATTTCGATTTCTATTTATTAAAAAAAATCGAAATGAAAATAATGTATTACTCATTATTTATCTGCTTCTTTTTCGGCGTAAGCTGTCTTAAGCCAGCTTTTCACCTTAGCCTGACCTTTGTAAGTGTCCAATAAAATTCCAATAGAATTTCCCGCGGCTAGGTACGAATGAATACACTTCATTTATTCCATTGGCTGATTTGAGTATACCACCAGAACATTGGAAACATATCCGCGTCTTTGTAACACTGTTTTACTGTATGAAACAATTTTATCTCGAATGAAAAGGCTTAATAGATAGAACAGTTTTACACTCAATTCTCGACATCAATACAGTTTGTGCGTACACCTTTTATTTTCAGAGTATTACCAGCGCAAGAGCGTTTATACTTAAAAGGCTATGTTCTCATATTTAGTACTTACTTCCTTATTCCTGTCAACATGTTAGCATGTAAAAGTATAAAGAGCAATGGAAGCGAGGCCTCACTTTAAAGCATTGCATTTCAACCCGCGAGGTATATCTGGTCAAATTGCGGTCATTCAGAGTTTATATACAGGTCATCACCGGAGTTGGCGGCCAGTAAAATAATCGTTATATAATAAAGACGCTATCCGTGAACTAGGTGACCTGGAATTTTCTTTAGACCAGAAATATGTTAAATGAAGATATTCAGCAATATAATTATGGTATGTAAATAATAGATTCTTAATGTGTTTTCAACAATACAATGATAAATATTATTTTTGATAAATTTAACAATAATTATTCGTCCATATTGCCTAATGTACTAAAGTGATATTATGAGCATGTAACAGTTTATAGGTGTCTATCGCAACCGTTGATTATTTTTTATGTTTCTACTTCATATACACTTATATTAATTAATGCAGCATCATCATACTAAAACAATATACCAGAAAGAGAAAAATAATGCATTTGAATATCAACCGTACTTTCGTTTGACAACTGATCATGCGTTTACGAGTTGAACCTAAATTTAGTTTTAGTGCAGATTTGTTCATACGACACAAAGACACGAAATTGTTTTACGGATCATTTCAGCTTACAGGACTGGGTGGGTCACGTAAGAATATCGAATATAAAATATATTTTTATAAACAACTGGTAGCAAGGTGAGTTGCAGATAATTAATCAGTAACCACATTTTAACTAACTATTTTGACCTGTTAATTCTTTTCAGCTCAATTCAACAGTGCAAAATGCCCATAATATCACTTTAAGCATTAGCACGATGATAATTGATACTGTTAATAATCGAATCAAAAAGCAATGCCCGACAAACCACTAAAACAGGTTTGTTCGAAGAACGCGCCTATAAATACGGATACTTCTCGTGTGGCCGGTTGACTCATATGTTTAAATTTCACTTCCATTCTTCTTTTGGTTTTCTGTTTTGTATCTATAGGTTTATGACCAGCAATATGTTATAATGTAAATTCTAACACGGCACGTTACTTGTTTTCTATAGACAAAGAAGGAAATCAAGCGTGGGTTATTCTGCAATAACTTATGGGCGGAGCTTATACACTGAAAGCACGCGCTGTAGCTAAACAAAACATGCCGATACATTTTCCACCAGCGTAATAATCCGGTATTTTATGAATGAAAGTCACGTGACAAAATACTACGCTATGAACAGAAATGCGTAAACTTGACCCAATTTCCCACGGTGTTCGTCTGCTGCTTCGATACTGAAATGGCTGAAGTTCGAATCGGAGTTGTTGTCTTGTAGATTCAACACTCTTGCGTTAATTTAAAGAGTACAATGAAAACATGTTAGTTTACGCAAGTTGTTGTTCTTAGTTAACCAAACGTGAGAAATGAAATGGGTTTTTTCCATCCAGTTTGGCTGTTATTGAGGGCGGATATCTGATCGACAGAACAGCCGAAAGCTATTTTTATGGGCGGAGCTTCACATAAAATAGTATGCAAGAAAAATAAGATACATTCTATAAATCTTTAGTAAAAATCGTGTTAGAATCGAAATAATTCGTGTACGTTATAGTTTGTGGTCGAATAACCCACGGCCGGAAGTTTAGATGCGTGGTTTCAAATCACTCGTGCTTCGCACTCGTGATTTAATCCCTACTGTACGCATCTAAACTTCCGGCCGTGGGTTATTCGACAACAAACTATTAGGTACACGAATTATTTCTTAAATAAGCCGCGAAAACTCCCAGTAACATCCCGTACTGCGTGTGATGCAGCTAAGAACTGCACAGAAAAAGACATTCGCTATACTTGATCTCATTCATTAAACTATTTACGCCGTATATCTTTTTTAAAGATATTTCTTGTTTCATTTACAATAGCATGAATAGGTGAGGTACAGTTTGAGATAATATTCCGATTTTAATTTTTTAACAATATATAAATACATATTTATTTAGCGGACAACATGGAAATTAATATTTTTCAGGCATTACGCAGACATTGCTATATATAAAATTATGCTTCGTAACAGCAAACTAGCGCTTATAGCGAGAGAAATATTGAACAACAAATTCAGGAGAAACTTATTTCATGCTATTTTGACATAAAACTAACTCAAGTGTTTCACAGATTCATTGACAATTATTCTTAAGCTATTAAAGTCTTCTTAAAAAAATCAATTATAATTAATTGAGGAATTCCATTTAAACAATCAATGAGTGACATCACACGTGCCCTTTCCATGTCACAAACTGTCACACTTTCTTTCACCCCCAACTTAAGCGTGACGTACTTTATGGACGGCCCCTTTCAATATATCAAACATCACGAATATTAATTAGGGAAAGAAATGAATTAAAAACGTATCGGTAAATGTAATTCGTCGCATTTTGTGAGACAAAACAACCAAAATAGTAAAGTGTTAGTTGTAAAAAGGAAATCGTTTATATATCTAGCCACACATGTGTGACTTATGCGGTCAGCATGGCGGTCAGTGTGTCTTGAAAATTTTCATGCAAACCATAATAGGCTACCGACATTTGCCAATTTGCTATTAATAGCACAGTACGTCAAAAAGTATCGTGGTTTGATGTTCCAGTTATAAGACGCGATGAGATTTTAAAGACACACGTCATGCGAAAATGGGTCTTATACAATATGTTGCCAGCATAGCTCTAGCCCAGACTGCCCATATGCGAAGTCGTGTCCGGATATGCATTGTGAATAGAATACTCACGAGATTCCATGAAACCCTACGTGCTTTTTAAAAGCGGAAAACGTAGCCCCGACCAGACGTCGCTGGTTGGGCTTGAGCTAAGCTGGCCGCATATGCCCTTAGACCAATTTTCGCATGACGCGGATGTAACAGAATTATTTAAATGTGTGAAAATAATACCTCGTCTTTATCAGATGTCAACCAAATGTTTCGATGACGAAGAAATACACTAATAATGAGCCATATTAGGAAATGTAGTAAAATTAGTACCGGTAGCTCACGTAGTAAAATTTGTATTAAGGAACACTTGTATGTGGTTTAATATGCGTGCACTTATTACAAACATTTCATGCGGTGGATATGCGATTTTGAAGTGAAAAAATAACACAGAAATACTTAAACCTTCTTTTAAAATGTTAATTACGTAGAAACGTACATTTCCGCCTTTATTTCAAAGCCAGGATATCCGCTGAATAATATCATTTTTAAAATACATTTCTTGTTAATCTTTAACACGTACTATTATTTGTATTTTGTTGTTCGATTTGTAATATTTTTGCTGAAAAAGATGTTGATTCTGATTTCAAATACATTTGTCATTCTAGTTCACGCATTAAACAATGGACAGGCTAAGAAAAGCAATAAGAGCTAAACATGTTTTTAGAAATGAAGAACGATGAAGTTAATTACCGGTAAGTGCAAATTGACATTGTTTAAAGTGATATTATGGGCATCTAACAGTTTATAGGTGTCTATCGCAACCGTTGTTTATTTTTGGTGTTTTCACTTAATACACACTTATTATTTTTAATGCAGCATCAACATACTAAAACAATATACCGGAAAGAGAAAAATAATGCATTTGAATATCAACCGTACTTTCGTTTGACAACTGATCATGCATATACGATTTTAACCTAAATTTAGTTTTAGTGCAGATTCGTTCATACGACACAAAGACACAATTTTGTTTTACGGATCGTTTCGGCTTACAGGACTGGGTAGGTCACGTAAGAATATCGAATATAAAATATATTTTTATAAACAACTGGTAGGAAGATGAGTTGCAGATAATTGGTCAGTAACCACATTTAACTAACTCTTTTGACCTGTTAATTCTTTTCAGCCCAATTCAACAGTGCAAAATGCCCATAATATCACTTTAATATTAATCTACAAATTGAGAGCCAGAAATATCGACAGTTTCCAATCTCTTGCACGACGGTTGCATTACTTTCACGTATGTGGGCAGTGTCATATAATTGATCGGCGGGATTATTCAAGTCCATGCTAATTGTTGACTTAATAAGCCGCTTGCCATTTTTGCCGAAAAATAACAACAACTAAAAGTGGCGCGGCAGAGGCCGACGCGTATCCCTACACCGCATAGATGTTTTACTATAAGGCAATTTTGGGTGGACAAGACCTATGTTCGTGGGCCCCCCCCCCCGGGCTGGGTAATGTGGACATGGATGGTCGAGATAGACCGTATTGTCAGAAGAGATGTTCAGTATTTATTTGAAGTCAATTGGTGAATAAATGAAGAAGTTATGTTAAAACAAAATTTTGGGTACGAAAAATATTTGGGGTATGAAAATTTTGGTTCGAAAAATTTATTCCAAAAAAATTTGGTACAAACAGAATTTGGGAACGAAAAAAAAAATTGTTACGAACAAAATATTGGGTACGGAAAAAAAATTGGGAACGAACACAAATTTTGGTACCAAAAAAATGTAGGTACGAACAAAATGTGGGTACGAAAATATTAAGCCTAAATAAAATTTAGGTACAACAAAAATGTGGGTACGAAAAAAATTCGGGTACGAAAACAAATTGGGTACGGAAAAAAATTGGAACTAAACAAATTTGGGTACGAAAAAATTTGGGTACGAAAAAATATGGGTACGAAAAAAAAATGGGTACAAAAAACCATTTTGGTACGAAAAAAATTGGGTACGAATAAAAATTTGGGTACGAATAAAAATTGGGTATGAACAAAAAAATTGGGAACGAAATAATTTCGGTAGGAAAAAAATTAGGGCACGAAAAATTCTGAGTAGGTGAAAACAATTGGTTAAAAAAAATAGGTACACAAAAAATTGGGTACGAAAAAAAATGGGTACGAGACATTTTGGGTACAAAAAAATGGTACGAACAAATAATTGGATACGAAAAAAATGGTTACGAAAATTGTTTGGTTAAAAAAAATTGGGGGTAAGGAGAAGTTGTACCCGTGGACCTCTCGATAAATTTGAAAGACAACGCGAACCAAGCTGCCTTTTGTTTTATCAATGGCCCTTCGGTTGGTTATGTGGACATGGATGGTCGAGATAGACCGTGTTGTCATAAGAGATGTTCAGTATTATTTGAAGTCAATTGGTGAATAAATTAAGAAGTTATGCTAAAAAAATGTGGGTGGGCGTGATTGTCCACTATGTCCTCTTTATACTATTAGCACTAGAACCTTGAAACTTACACACATGGTAGCTACATGTATGAGCATATGTGCGACGGGGTACTTTTTGGAATTTTGATCTTACCCCTGGGTCAAAAGTTATTACCATGTGCGTCGCATGTTGTTAGTAAAATGAGTTTTTCAACCATTTACCCATTTATTTACCCATAGCTTTTGACCCTGGGGTCAGATCAAAATTCCGTCGCCGTCACCGTCGCAATAAAAAAATGAGGATAAAAAATGGTCAAACATAATGCGATATATTTTATGAAATGCCTCTCGCTTGTAGTCCAAAGGGTGACAATTGACCTAACTGTAGATTGCATAATTGTGTTCTAAACCGTAAACCGCAACAACTGTTTGATTAAACATAATATCTTATATTCTACCACAGTCGCACACGCATGCCCACTATAATGAAAAGGGAGCTTGCCATGGTTTATTACCCCGATATACTAGTTGATAGCAAAAATCATCAAAGGCTCTGGGAGTACGTTTATAAAGTGACGTCACTTTACTTGTTCGCGCACTGTTAATGAATGAAGACGACGTCATTTGATTTTCATTTGTGGTGACGTCATGTTTTCGCCGAAAAGTGGAGGACGATCGCTTAATAGCGAGCTCGAAACGGAAATAGCGAGCTCGCAGAGCCGCCGTAGGCGGCTAGAGAAGCTCGCATTACGTTAACACGTGTATTTGACTGTAGATCTACAGGTAATTGTTTTGAAAAGTTTTGTATCTGCGCGCGCAACCGAACCGGATATCCGGAATATCCGAAACCGGAACTGGAAATGTTCGAAGTAAATAACCAGCGTCTCCTGATTGATCATAATGATAAAAAAGATAAAATTGATCAAATTTACGGCTTTTAAATATTCTAAAATTCTTCCCCGTATTTATTGTTACTATATTTCGAATAAAGCATCAGCATTCTTCGTTTAAAACATTTGTCTTCATTCAGGGACTTCCCCGTTCGATGACGTTCGATAACGTAATCACCAAATTTATCCAAGTAACGAATGACGTCACCGTTTTGCAGGGATACAACATGTTATTTTAGGTCTGCGTCCTACGTCCTGTACGCATAGAAATCGCAGGGTATTCAAACATTTGCTATATATGCGTCCCGCGGACGCACAATCGTAATAGTGTATAAATTATGATACTGAAAAATATTTCGTGAACGGAGAAAAGAATTTAAGACCAAAAAACTTGCAAATCAACCAAAAATGGCCGCCTTTTTACTATTGCGCAATCAAAAATTCTGGTCATTGGAAAGCTTAATTTTGTATTCAACAATAGGAAGCGTCATTATGACACGGAGCATGGGTTGCATAGCACTATATTTTTCTGGTAATTTTGTAATTTTCAAGCAACAACTTAACAGTCCTCGTGCATTTCATGTTAAACATTCTTCCTCGTGGAAAGCCTGGGATTTTAATTTGAATGATGAATTAAAACTCGTAGTGCTTTGTTTTAAAGTGGAAACTTTTTATGTTAATTACGCTGCATCTTCATGGCTACAGTCGTTGAGATATCTCAGTAAAACTGCTCATCTATTAAGTATTATAATGGTCAAGTGGTGTTATTGTTTGTCGCACTACACACGCGTGAATGTGATGTACAATGGCCTGTTTAAGTCTTGAAAATAATCTAGTCATAAAACCGTTGAGTTGCCTTTTAAAGTTTCCTGTTTAATTGCGACTTGATAGCCATGTGATGTCATAAAATGTTGAAATACCCTGATCCACGTTTTTCTTCTGCTCATAGATGTGACCCATACTTTTTCTCTGGGACCCATATATTAAAAACCTATGAGTCCCTGGGACTCACACTTTTGACTTCTAAACTTATCCCTGCGTTTTGTATGTACATAGCAAGTGTCAACACCGACCGCTACTCGAATTTTTTATTTAAAATGATGACAAAACGAGTAAGTGCTATTATTTATTGGACGATTGCCATTGAGGAACAAACAAACGATTGGTTCTGCATGTACTCAGGTACCAAACTTTTTCAAACAACAACCTGCACAGTCAAATACTCGATTTCATAATCATTTCATATAGTGTATTTATTTTTCTTTCACTGTCTAAGCCATGCATTACATTTAAATATAAAGGTGGTAAATCACATTTGAGTATCATTTCAACATGACCAAACTTTATTATCTCATCAAAAATTATATATCAGTGGTTATAGTCTAGATATATATTCTCTTCTATTGAAAAAATACAAGAATTAAGCTTAATTTTTATGCCTCACAAAATGGCATGATTCAAACAAATATTGCTACCTTTGACAATATCTCATAGTGAGGGAGATAGTGCTTTTATGTCGGTCCCTTTAATACGGTGGCTGACTTGACAGTCTCTACCTTGAGTACGGTGGGTGACGTGATAGTCGCTACCTTGAGTACGTTGGGTGACGTGACAGTCGCTAACCAAATTGACTTTTAAACAGTAGTTAGGAATATACAAATTGATTTAATCCTAGTATTTTGGTACTTAAAAATATATACTTACAAGTGTAAAATTATCAAAGTGTTATATCAATGGTATTAAATAACATGTTTTGGTGGGTGACATAATTATCGCTGACCTACCTGGCATTTATTCCTTAATTATGGTAATTTGAAATTACCTTGACTTTAAATGTTCAAAAAGGAAAATAAAACAAATATGCTGCCTGACCCTTGTGAAATCTAAGTACAGTATGCAACTTGGAGAAATTATTGCTGATGCCACTTGGAGAAATTATTGCTGATGCCAGTGAAAATTATAGTTGAGAAGGTAGCAACAGTTGGCTGTTCCAAAATTTTTACATTGCAGGTTCTAGTTGATTGTTTAGTGTTTTAAGGAGATAATGCCAAGGACATACATACTAGATTAATATATATGTCCTTGGTATATACCAATCTTTGTTTGCTGCACAATATGTTTATAGTTTCATGTGTTACGCAACTTTCACCTTCGATATATCTTCTTTTCAGGTATACATTATTATCGAAGTATAGGTCACTTTATGGTTTAGATAATTACTTATTAAAATATTAGAGTTATTTAGTTACAAGGACTGTCCTGTTGCTCTTATCCGCAGTTGGTATTTTACCAGATTTGTGCAAATCAATTAGCACCATTTTTACAAACAGAAGCTTTTGTGGGCTTTTTAAACATTAACTCATGTGAGCTTTTGAACGACAATATACTGTTCTAAATCATAACAAAATATCAATTAATTATTTTTTGTAAAATTTTTCTAAGCAAGATAATCATGCTATTTAACAGCATTGCAGTTTACCTATATATTTTTCAAAAGGTCAGATAGCTTAATTGGAAGAGCAACCCAGGTCAATATCATATGATCAATATCATCAGATGGCTCATGGGTGGATTCGGGTTCGAATCCCGATCTGACCGTCGTAGGTAAACCTGTGGTTGCAAGACTGGCAACTGATAGTGTGACAATCCGTTTTGGGCGGGGTATTGGGCTAAAAGTACTGTTCATCAGGTCACATGAAACCCTTTCATATGGCCCGTTTGCTGTATAATTGCTGATTAACATAATAATTAAAAGTTCATTTCCTTATTTTTGATACAAGTCTTTACGAACTCTACGTTCTTCTGCTAGTAAGTGTCTTTTATAATTTAATTCAAATGTTATATTTATTTTTTTGGTTAGTTTCTTCTTTTAAACATAAATCGAGCTCGCTTTGATGCTTTGTCTTATTTCATATTACTAGTACGGGCAAAAGCCAGCGTAGCGGGCGTTCACCGTTCATACATATGTAAATTTAGACATAAAAATAGACAAGGGATGCATCTCAAAAATTTTCGTCACGCGACAAATATTTTCGCGTTGCAATTATCTCCCTTGAATACTCATCTTGTCCACGTTCTGCCGCCGTTTGTTTAGTTGCGAAATTATTTGATCCGATTAATTCAATATCTTAATGTTATTATTATCCTCACAAATCAATAAATAAAACTGTTTTAAAAAATTGATTTGCTGATTTCGAGCTCTCAAATGTTAAATTGGGAGCCAACCACTGCGCAGAATAACGACACCCTAATGTTTACTTGTCAGAATTCGTGACGCATTTACCATTCGCTCTCAGAAAGCAGTTTTACCCGTGACCATGAGCAATAGTTAGGTAAGTTGCGGTTCTTAGCCACGTGGAACACGTTTATTTACCAAATTTAACGTTATTGCGATTTAACTTTTCAGCATTTAAGCTAATTTAAACTGGTTTTAACTTCGTCTGCATCCACTTTCTAAATTCTCATTTATTTTCATATAAAAGGTTACACATCACTATATAAAGATAAGGCCTTAAACCACTTAATTGATTAAAAATCGGTTGGTAATTATTGTATTTGGTTACACAAAATATCAATGTATTGTTAAAGATTACCTTTTATAAAACGGAAACTGCTTTCGTCACAAAGCAATTTACGCCGATTTTGATATTAGTTCTATCTATAGCTATTCATTAAAACTATTTAAACAAAAGCGGTTTCCATGTATTTAACGTTTTGGTTATATTTCTTAAGAATATTCAACATGATTATTCAAAGATCCTCTCTCTTTGGTATGTAAAGATAGGCTGTGATTATTTAACAATATTTCAACTCGTACTCAATTGTTTTCGTACCAAACTGTGAATGATTGTAAACAATATTTAAACTTGTTCTCGATCATTTTGTACTACAGTAAACGGGTTCATACTGTAACAAGAAATAATTTAAAAAAAGATATACGGAGTAAAGAGTTCAATTAATGAGATCAAGGATAGCGAATGTCTTTTTCTGTGCAGTTCTTAGCTGCATCACACGCAGTACGGGATGTTACGCGGAGTTTTTGCGGCTTATTTTACATTATTACACATTGCTGGTCATAAACCTATAGATACAAAACAGTAAACCAAAAGAATAATGAAAGTGAAATTAAAACATATGAGTCAACCGGCCACACGCGAAGTATCCGCCCATTTTTTTAATATTTATGCGCGCGTTCTTCGAACAAACCTGTTTAAGTGGTTTGTCGGGCATTGCTATTTGATTCGAGTATTAACAGTATCGAGAATCATCGCGCACATGCTTAATACATTAGTCAATATGGTGAAATAATTCTTGCTAAATTAATTTAAAAAAATATTTATCATGGTATTGTTGAAAACACATTAAGAATCTATTATTGACATACCATAATTATATCGCTGGATATCTTCATTTAACATCTTTCTGGTCTGAAGAAAATTTCAGTTCACGCTATAGCGTCTTCATTATATAACGATTATTTTACTGCCCGCGAACTCCGGTCAGCACATAAGGTAGTCGTGAAGAGGTAGCGATGACCTGTATATAAACTCTGACTTTCACACACACTAACCGCGAACTGACGAAGGTGTAGAATCTACGCACAAATTGTATTGATGTGAAGAGTTAAGTGTAAAACTGTTCTATCTATCATGCATTTTCATAAGAGATAAAATTGTTTCATACTGAACACGCAGTAAAACAGTGTCAGAAAGACGCGGCCATGTTTCCAATGTTCTGGTGGTATTCTCAAATCAGCAAATGGACTAAATGAAGTGTATGTATTCGTGGGTAGCCGCGGGCATTTTTATGAATGTAACCTAAAGGTTATCTAAGGTCAAAAGTGACGTTAAACAGCTACGCCGAAAAAATGGGATAACATAAACATAGGATATTGCCTTATAAATGTGTATTTTATTGATTTTTCTTTTGTTTAATATTTTAGAAGATGGTCTGTCAAGCACTGGGTGTCACACACTCCATACATTAAACTGCGCAGCAAAACTGACTGCTAAATACTCAACAACGATGCCATTCTGGATCAATCAAACTTGTCACCGATGGAAAAAAATGCATGTTGATCTTCGACATATATCTTTTTTATTCTTGCATAAATAATAATTGGACACATCATGCTATTTTTTATGTTTATGTTTTTTATGTTTCATCTGTTTATGCCATAAGCAATCGCTTTAAATTCCATCTTCAACTTCTTCCCATACAGTGCATGGAGCATCGATACACCTTAGTGTAAAGAAAAAGACCACTTTCAAGCTCAATGCAAACAACCCAGGAATCATTGTTGTGTATACTTTTTTGGCTTAAATTGAATACCAAAAAGAGTTCAGAAGAAGTAGCACCAGAAAATAAATGAAAGAAAATGTGTACTTAATAGTACTAAATTAATTTCTGCTGTACAGAAAAAACTCCTTCCGTGTGCGTGTTTACTTGCTTGTTTCACTGTAGTAAACACTATTTGATTTATGGTACCATATGCGGATTGAGAATTAATTTAATTTAACATTCTTCGGTCATATTATGATGTTGGTATTGGAAGGAAGAATACAATGTTGACATTGAAATCATATAACATACTCGCTTCAAGTAAAATAATGATCATTTCCCACTTCTTCTTATCTTCCGACTTCAACTTATTGAAATCCCTGCATATGTTCAAGAAACATAAAACACAATTTTAATAATTAAATACATTATTTATATTTTGACTGTTCAGAAATAATTCTTTTTTGGTGGACACGACTTCGCATATGCATGTTTGTCAAAAATTGTCATTCAGTTATTCGTTTCTAGCAGGGTCTAGATGAAATCATGGATGTCAGTGTCACACTTCTGTAAATAGAAACATGTAAAGATAGATAAAATATATGTTGTTATGCAAGTGATTTAAAGATGCCGAACAATTTATAATAACATTTATCCTAAAATTTAAACATTTATTTTACTTTAAACGCAGTTACTTTCATCTATACGAGAGTTTTTTTGCCTAAATCTTAAAAACAGTTTTAGGTTCATTTCTCTAATTACGAATTACCTTTTGGGAACTGGGTTGTTCAATTAAAATGTGCAGGCTTTTATATCTAATCAATATGCAAACAAAAATATACATCTTTTAGGCTTTTGCCCGCAAATTAGGTAGCACCTATAATCATATTATTTGACTGTGTATGTTGCGTTTTGAAAAGCTTGGTACCTGCGCGCGCAATATCCGAACCGGAAACCGGAACCGTAAATTTTCGAAGAAAATAACCGGCGTCTCTTGATTGATCATAATGATAAAATATATAAAAATGATCAAATTTACGGCATTTTACGGAATCCGGATTGGGCCATCTATAATCTCGCCCTTCTTTCATCAAGGGCGACTCTAGACACACGACGCTTTGCACGATATTTTTCACGACAGTCCCGGCGACGCACGATATTTTTCACGACAGTCGCGGCGACGCACGATTTTTTTTCGACAGTCGCGGCGACGCACGATTTTTCCGCGACAGTCGCGGCGACGCATGATTTTTTCGCGACAGTCGCGGCGACGCACGTTATATTTAACACGATATATCGCCCTTGTGTAGGTAGCCCAAAAGGCGATATATCGTGTTAAATATATCGTGCGTCGCCGCGACTGTCGCTTCGTGTGACTAGTGTCGCACTTGAAATCTGGCAACCTGTCCTACAGACATCAAGGAAAAGGCATACACATCTCTTGTAGGACCCCAGCTTGAGTATGCGGCATCCGTTTGGGTGATCCGTAGCGGTGATGCCTATATGGCTGTTCCACATAAGCTTACTGTCTATGGTCGCACCAAGGCATTTTGCTTTATCGGCCTCTTTAAGTGGCCACGGATGTTGTATGAGCCAGGTGTGATATTCCGCTTGTTGGTAATGCGGATCATTTCGCACTTGTACCGATTAAAGTTCATACACGATTACGCTTCATGCAAAGTGAACGTTGTCACCGATTAATGACGTGTTCAATGATTAATACTTATACTCTAATATATCGACACAAACTGCAAGAAAAACTGTCTTTTAGGCACTGAAGATCTTTGCATTGTACTTCAATAATTAAGTTTTTTCACGATGTTTTTCAATTTTGTCCAACCCGTGTGTAAAAAATGAAAATACCGTTGATCATGCACCCTGATATATAGCTTTAGTTAATCATCTATAAGTGCTTTAAATATAACTGACAAGAAAAGACGGACTAATGACCGCACATACTTACAAATAGACACGTTTATGAACCAATCTGCATTGTGTCACACCGGTCTTAGTGACAATAACGTAGTGACGTCACCATCTATGTATAGAATGAACCAATCTGAACACTTCGGACAGTGGGCTACACCACACCGTCTCTCTGATGTACGAAGGCGGTCGTCATATTGGATTTGGAACTACTTTAGAAAACAAGATGGCGGCCCCCTCGTAAAGAGGAAAAATTAAAATGTGTGTTTTAAGCTCGTCTTTTTCAAGATAACATTCTTTAAGTAATAATTTAATGTAGATCTGTGAATTCCCACAACGTACTTAAAAACTTGTTAAATTTTAACATGCCATTATTGACATAGGAGTACTTTTAGTATTGGGTGTCGGCTCTTTCGGACGCTAGTTGCAATAATTCAACTCTAAGCTTTATAGCCCAATGGGCCGCCATAGCAAAAATTATCAAAGGTTCTGGGAGTCCGTTTATATGGACTATTTCGGACCCAAGCTGTTTCGGCCCCGGTTTTTTCAGGCTCATTCGGCCCCAATTTCAGGCTCATTCGGCCCAAGCACCAGGCTTTTTCGGCCCTATTTTTTATTTGAATAAATAGTTAAAAATATGCTGGTCGAAACAATTTAAAACTATGGAATATTGTTTATTACAGTAATATATTGTCTTTATTGAGGATTAATCCATTTGAAATAAGATTCTCTTGTCTTTTGCTTCAGGAATATAGTCGTTGAAATGAGAAGAATAGATACAAGATTATGGAACGGCTTTGAAAATAAAACAAACTATAAAATAATTCCTATTACATATATTTGGATAATTTGAAAGTAATAACAATAAGGAATGCATACGTCTTAACAACACAATACATTAAAGGGGCCTTTTCACGTTTGGGTAAATTGACAAAAATTAAAAAAGTTGTTTCAGATTCGCAAATTTTCGTTTTAGTTAATTATGATATGTGTGAGCAAACAGTAATACTGAACATTAACTATGCTCTAAAATAGCCATTATATGCTTCTTTTGACTATTTAATAACCCGAAAATTATAAAGCGTTGCAACGCGAAACGAATTAATAATTTGGAGAGTTCGGTTGTTGCCGTTATATTTTGTGAAACAACAAGGATTGCTTATGAAAAGAATAAAATACATCAAGCGGTGCATTCGGAAGGATGGCCGAGTGGTCTAAGTCGCAGACTTTTTACTCCAGGAGTCCAGGTGTCAGTCGTTCGAGTCCTGCTGACGGTTACCTTTTTTTCTTTTTAAAATTGTATTCTTGATTTTTTTTAATGGAGCATTTTATAGCCAATGTTTACATTTATCAATATAAAGCATTTAATGACAAACTTCAAAACATGCCAAAATCTGTGAAAAAGCCCCTTAAATTTACTATACTGTAATTACATAATACATAATTTACTGCACACAAGTTGTTAATTTTATTAATAACTCAATAACATAATCATAATAATAGTATTCATCTTAATTATCATCAACGTAACATCATGATCAGCATTATCATCAGCATAATCATCAACAAATCCATTATTGTTTTATAGACACTTATCAATTTATTTTCATAAACAATCAAAGTATCATTTTTATTCTAATTGACAGCATACACTTGTTCACACATCGTTAAATCGTTAAACAGATTTTGTTTTCTTTAATAACTCCGACCCCGTTGTCGCGTGAGAATTGCAAGACCGTGAGAAAGTTAAGATTTGCAGGTAAACAACAGGTTTTGCGCATGCGCAGTACGATGTAAACATGCTCGTGAGGAATGCAAGACCGTATCCTTGAATTATATCAACGATTTTTACCCTATTTTAATGATTATTTCAAATGGCAAATGATTTAGATGCTGAAAGTCTACGCAAAAACCCCGAACAATATTGTCATGATATTTTCTCGTTAGTTTTCTTATTGCGTGAACACAAAAATAATATTGTTATTGTTATAATAGCAGATTGATTCGGCCCCAAGCAATTTCGGCTATTTAGTTGGAAATATAATCTGGGTCGTTTATTATTAAAGCGTCGTTTAACTTGGTGTTCCAAGATGTTCACATGCAGGCGTGCTGTTTATTTTGCAAATGTTCAGACAGAATTTGTTCAAAGAATGTGTCAACATTCACTACTATGGATGCTTAAAAACATACAGTACACATATTGTTTTAAACAATGTGAGACAGACTCCCAGTATAGTCGCAGTGTGCCATTGCTTCAGAAGAGCTTTGCAATTAATGGGGAAAAAGAAAGCTTCAAATATTTTAGGCATAGGCAGACATATGATCATGGGAACAGTATGTTCAACGCACTGACATATGTAATCCAGTGTGGTCAGTTTCCAACAAGTGCGAGCCAGAAAACTGGGCCTACCCAAAGTAAGTTGTTGCTGGCCTTTTTTCCATTGCGTATTTGTCAGTGAAAAATCATAACTAATTTATAAATATATTTAAGAAATTTTAAACAAATTATGCTGCAGTAAAGGACTAGGTATATGCAAATCTTTCATAAAAGATGAAAATAAATAATAATGTATTGCCCAATCATTCTAAAAAATTAAAACCTTATATTATTTTTTTGTTGCAGTTGTTTTGCGTTTTTTTTTATGAATGGTTATCCAAGGAATGGTAGAAAGTATGTCAAAATTATTCCATCAGGAATAAAACTTTCTTAATACTGATAATAATAATTATTATGATAAATGATTGTTAGTATGGTTATGATATTATGCATAAGCCATAATCTGTTAATATCAGTATATTTGACATATTAATGTTATTCTAGTGTTAATTGTTAAGGAGAGTGTATCAATCTCCATGCAGATTTGTTCCTTGCTCTCACATACACCTCGGCAACGGGCTCAGCAGCTATTAGAACAAGAACCTTAATTTGAAATAGGATAGAAAAACATTAAACAATGAAACACCACCACCCATGATTGTAGGGAACCTTTGACCCCTTCATTTATGTCCAATCATTATCTGATCTACATGTTATAGGAAATTCCTTTCTTGAATTATTACCCCCACGCTTTTTGAAAAGCTTGGGGATATTGTGGTAATCTCCGGCGTCTGTCCGTCTGTCTGTCCGTCCGTCCTGGCCACTATCTCCTCCTACACTATTAGCACTAGAACCTTGAAACTTACACACATGGTAGCTATGAGCATATGTGCGACCCTGCACTATTTCGAATTTTGATCTGACCCATGGGTCAAAAGTTATGGGGGTTGGGGTGGGGCCGGGTCAGAGATTTGTACTCATTTTTTTAGGTAATTGTACTATAATTACTATAATTTCTTCATTTCTACACCGATTGTCTTCAAATTAATACTGAACCTCTCTTATGACAATACGGTCAATCTCAATTGTGCATGGCCCCATTACCAACCCTGGGACGCCCCGCCCACAAAGGCCACGCCCACCTTAAATTGCCTTTTATTACATTTCTACACCGATTCACTTCAAATTGATACTGAACCTCTCTTATGTCAATACAGTTTATCTCAACTATGCATGACCCCATTACCAACTCTGGGGTGCCCCGCCCACATAGGCCACGCCCACCCAAAATTGCCTTTTACTATAGTTTCTTCATTTCTACACAGATTCACTTCAAATTGATACTGAACCTCTTTTTAGACAATACAGTAAACCTCAACTATGCATGACCCCATTACCAACCCTGGGGCAACCCGCCCACATAGGCCACGGCCATTCAAAATTGCTTTTTACTATAATTTCTTAATTTCTACAAAGATTTACTTCAAATTGATACTGAACCTCTCTAATGACAATACGGTCGATCTCAACTATGTATGGCCCCATTACCAACCCTAGGGCGCCCCGCCCAAATAGGCCTAGCCCACCCAAAATTGCCTTTTACTATAATTTCTTCATTTCTACACCGATTCACTTCTAATTGATACTGAACTTCTCTTATGACAATACGGTCAATCTAACATATGCATGGCCCCATTACCAACCCCGGGGCGCCCCTGGGTCAAGCATGCGGGAAAATACATGAGCCATGCAAATTCATATAAAAAGGAACTTAAGCTGTAATGTGTTGGAGATTCACAGATGTGTGTTATCTGATGTTGTGTAAGATAGATCATGTGAAAAATTTCATCGTGGAATTTGTAAATAATACCAAAGATGAAATATTGTTGTAGGTTAATAGTCTTCAAATTGCTCAATTTTCTCAGACATGTCCATGTTTTTCAAGAAAGAATACTTTCCAGGCCAGAGGAAAGAGGTTTGGGTTCAAATCCCAGCAAGGGCTTCAGAGGAGGTGCATTTTGGGACAAATGATTTTATTTGCTTTACTTTATCCTTAAACTCAACCAAAGCATCATGCAAATACATTGAAAATAATCTTTGATTATGCATAAATGAAAGACATAAAACTTATGAATTGAAATTATGTTCCTAATACAATACAATATAATGCAAAAGTGAGAGCCCAGAATAAACTAATTATATACGTTTACAATCTCAAAATTTATAAAATTAAAAAAAAAAAAAATAAGTGCAGGACATTAGCCCCCCAAGGACGTTAGCCACCTAAGACATTTGCCCCTTAGGACGTTTGCCCATACCTGATTGTAAATTCATTTGTTAGGCATTTAATTTCATCTTTTTTGCAAGTAAATGCAATTAAAGGGTAGAAAATGATATAAATATCCAGATGACATATCTTTTATAAGATTTTTAGTAACAAACAGAGCACTTAGTATATGTATACAACCATGTTTTACTTTAAATTGTGTTTATTTTAAGAGTGAATAAAACTTAAGAAAAAGTGATTAAAGTAACAACTGAATAAACCACAAGAGTATTGAATCTACTGTGCTATATGTTTGACTTCCACTAATTCAAGTAGTTAATTGGTATTACAGTTTCCCAATAAATTAATTTATTATTGGTGTTTGTTGAAAAATGATTATGAATTTAACATCATTATGCATTCACACCTTTATTAATGGCTGTATGTGTAAGTACTTACTTAAAAAAAGTAATGAACGTTTTAAAACCCCTGAGGGCTAATGTCCTAGAGTGCACTTTTTGAAGGGGCTAATGTCCCAGATGGCTATTGTCCGTACCCCTTAATAACATATAAATAACTGGTGACAGTCATGTACCAGTATTTAAATACATGTTATTAACAGAAACCTGACAAATGTTATACTATCACTCATACAACCATTAAACCATTGAACCTTTTGCATGTGTATCTGGACAAGACCTTTCCATACGCATAAATTAGTTTTGACCCCTGTTACCTTGACCTTGAACTTAGGGTCAGTGTTTAGATTTCGAAATCTGCGACTGTGACACAAAAAGGATCATAACTACTATGCCTTGAGCTTTACTTTAAACATTAATTTTTTTTGATAGATTTTTAGCTCGACTATTATATATTAAATATATTTAGTGGAGCTATCCTACTCACCCCAGCGTTGGCGTTAACGTTCCCGTGCCCGTTAGCGTGCAAATGTCAAAGTTTGCGTATTACCCCAAATATTTTCTATGTCCTTTGAGATATTCCTTTTATATTTTGCATACTTCTTTACCAACAGATGACCCCAATCTATAAACAAGAGCAGACAACTGTATCGAGCATTTTGACAGAATTATGGCCTCTTTTATACTTAATAAATAAAGAAGTTATGGCAATTAAAGCAAAATGTTGAATTATCTAAGTTATGGCAATTTAAGCAAAATGTTCAATTATCTATCACATTTGATTCATACTTTGACAAAATAACACTTACCTGACATACCACAATGCACTCCACCCAAACCATCCCCCATGCCCCACCCCAGAATCCCCCCCCCCGCAAATTTTTTTTTTTAATGTTTTTTCCCTTATTTTTGAAAGATCATCTATTAAATAACCACCCACCCACATTATACCCCCTCCCTCTCCATGATGGCTTACGTTATACTCAATCTCCACGCAGAGTTGTCGTTCCTTGCTCTCACATACAACTCTGCGAAAGGCTCAGTCCGCCATTTTGTCTATAAAATAGCTAAAACCGAACAAACGCATTCAATGTATATTTGATTGGTTATTTAAGATCGCACGCATTAAATTAAGAAATATGACTTTTAAATGTACGATAAATCATGCAAATACTTGCGAGTTTTAATGCAACTCTTTGGAACTATTTTATTGCCCATTTACGCAGACGGAATCATTCCACGCACTTTACATATGTAAATAATTGAACATAATGTTTATTGAGTGACGTTAGGAATTGCTTTGACGTGTGTATGTATGTTGGTTTCTTAACAACAAAAAAACATATCAATTTTATAATAATGAATTAAGACTGATATAAGATATCATGGTATGAGATGGTTTTCTTTAATGCAGTAAATGCAATGTAACCGTCGTGCAAGAGATTGTTTAGTATATTGTAACCTGAATGATGAACGCTTGGTATGATCATGACATGAATGAGACGCTTTCATTACAATAGTCCGTTCTGAGCCCAACACAGAGGTGAATGTAATGTAAGCGTCGTGCAAGAGATTGCGTTATACTGTCAAGCACTCGAATTGTCGAGCGCGCTGTCCTCTGACAGCTCTTGTTGTTAATGCCCCCGGCATAGTAAAATATAAACGCAGGTATGCTACCATCAGGCGACACATCCAACTCGTGGAGTTCTAGTTTGGATGTAGCATGAGGTTGGAGATGTTTGTGGAGCATGAGGGTGGGGTATCTGAATGGAGCATAAGGGTATGTTAGCGAAGTAGGATGGTATGTATGGTTTAAGTGTTATATCTGGGTAGAGTTGTCAGTATGAATTCGTTTAAGTACTCATGATCAGCTGGTAAGTCCTGTATTGTGATCCATGTCTTGTTTGTTTTTTAAATTGTCTGTTTGAAGGTACCTGGATGTTACTCCTTTTATGGACAGGAAGGGATGCAGGTGTTGTGTTTGTGTGAGGACCTTCAATGTCAACACATGTCAAACAATATTGTGAATAAATTGATATCAAATTGTTGAATTATTGACATGAGTACGGGAACCAAATATGTCAGCGTTTTGTACTTAAAATAATGACTTTTTTCCTAATAGAACAAGGCCACTTTATCTCGAAAAAGCATTTTATAAACTTGTCTCGACGTGCGCATAACAAGTTCCGCATTTTGTTGAGTTGAATGTTACAAAATGGGGACTGTCATTTATATTGGTTAACAAGTCCCAACACTTTAATTTACAAAATTGTTAAAATATTGGTCGAGATAGTGAATATCTCTCCACTTGGTGCATTTCATAGCCACTGCTTTCAATGATAACGAAGTTGCTGTTTTGTTCCACTTTACTGCGACTTCACATAATGTCATGCACGAAGTAAATTTGAGTCCGCATATAATAGCATGTACCTGTTATGTCTTCTTTTTTAATACGTATGCTAAATCATCACGGATTTTATGAGTTATATGGTTGCGGAGTAACATAACGCTATTGTCTGAATTGTATATGTTAGATTGTGTTCGTGGTAGTTTTTTTCAATCGCCAGTTTTAGAATCTGAGATAATCAGAGCTTAATTATTAGCCCTATTGTGCGTACCTTACTCACAACGTATCACTTCTATCGACTTGTATAAATATCATTGTTCTTTTTGTATATGAAACGCCTAACACATTCCCGTTCTTGATCACAGACAGCATCGGATTATTGTGCAACGACAACAAACTAAAGAATTGCGACGCAATCGAAACGGTTTGCTGCGTTTACTCTTTCGGGACAGTGTGACGAGCTTGAGGTTTAATCGGAACTTGTTCGGCGTGATTGGCCATATTCTCCAGACAGTAAAGTATGGTATAAAACATCTTGGGACTCCGTCGGTTTATCGGTAAACTATCTCGATATATTTGGTTGAATCGGATCAAATTCGCGGTCAAAAGTTGTCGGCATGTTGTCGGCTCATTATCCAATGGAAAGAGAGTAAAAAAAAGCTCTTAAAATAAAATAAATACATTATGTGTCACTCAAGTACTAGTGTGCGTTTATATTACCTGGAGCCGGATCGTTGCGTGCCAGGTCGTTACTAATAAGACTAACATGTTTATAAAACTACTGCGTCGTGTCTTTGTACTATCGTCATTGTCCAAAAAAATGTCACCTTTAATTCCTGTCATCCCACCTTTGTCGTTGCCAAAAGATATTAATTTTAAATCTCGTCATCTAACATTGTCCGAAGTTCACCCTTAGTTCTTTTCATCGTAACAAACCCCATTCAATGTCAACCTTCGTACGTTTTTATTATCGCTAAAGCACCATCCGTCACTATGATTTGAATATCATCTTCATCACATTTTATCAGTTTCCATCAGGTCTGACATTAATTGCGCATACACATCAGTCATCTTAATGAAACGGTAGCATATTGTGCGCATTCTTCGTAAGATGAATAAATTGGCAACATTATAGACGAATTGATCCGATATAAATAATGCTGTTTCGGTAAAGCTCCAGTTATCGAAGAAATATACCCGAACGCCAACCATGCCAAAAATACGTTTTCACGGATGCGTTGAACGGTGACGATGACAAGACGGTAATCTGACAAATGGTACGCATGCTAGTAAATTACGCTGTAATACAGGCATATTGACACAAAGACATGGTTGAGGATGATACAATAAGCATGATACATTAATATTAGGTCACCATTGACGATGATAACAAGGCATGATTCCTTACTGTTCAATGAAGTTTAGTCGCCACAAAGGCCCTTCGACGACTGGTACAAGGCCCATGACACACATTCACGAATGAACGTTGGCATATGGTACAATGACGATGGTACGATGACATATGGCATGTTTAATACTTGTACAACGAACATGGTACGTACAAACAAAGGTTTACGGATAGATGCTACTTTAAATATACGATGTCTGAGTGTACACGGATAGTACGTATGGAAAAGGTGATAGAACGTCAGCTGAAAAATACATGTTTTTGTATATGGTGTTATGAACAATTTTCGTTGTGACGGCGTACATTTCACAGTCCTAGTTTATGTTGAGTCAATCACGTTTGTCGCCATGAGATGACATTGAAGTGATTCAATGATTCAAGCCTTGTCATTAATCATAAAAATGATAACGAGATTGCTTCAGTTTCTTTTGCTACATGAATAACATGTTTATTTAATGATTGGATTTCTGAGTAATTGTATGAAGTTTATAATGATTTTTAAACGATTCTTAATTAAATGAAACAATAGTCTCATTTGAACATTGAAATATGTTTTAAAGGTAAACAATAGTCAAATTATTCAAATAAATTTAATCAAAGGAACTTGTGATGAATTGAACTCGTTATCATTATATCATAGGCGATCATTTCACATTTTACTTGTCAACTTTTAAGTGTCAACGATCTTTATTTTTGAAAATGCGGACATTAAAATATCAAATTGCCGATGTTTCCTCCAATGTGGCATTCACTGAATTTCATGCTATTTCAAATAAGGGTTTTTAGCTCCAATGGCCAGAGGCCAGCGGGGCCTATGTCATGGTCCTGTGTCCGTCGTGCGTGCGTCCGTGCGTGCGTGCGTGCGTGCGTTAACTTTTCCTTAAAACATCTTCTTCTCCTAAACTACTGGTCCAATTCTGATGAAATTTCACAGCAATTATCCTTGGGTGAAGCTCTTTCAATTTGTTCAAATTATGCCCCTTGGGTCAAATTTGACCCTGCCCCGGGGGTCACAAAAATGAAAATTTGCTTAAATAAGGCCTATTTTGTGAAAACTTTCAAAATCTTCTTGTTCATCACAATTGGGCCTAGGTCTATCAAATTTGGTATGTAGAAACATCTAATAGTCTTCTACCAAATTTCTTCAAATTATGCCCCTGGGGTCAAATTTGACCCTGCCCCGGGGGTCACAAAATTGAATATATGCTTAAATAAGGCCTATTTTGTGAAACCTTTCCAAATCTCCCGTCCATAACCATTGGGCATAGGGCTATCAAATTTGGTATGTAGAGACATCTAATAGTCCTCTACCAAAATTTCTTCAAATTATGCCCCTGGGGATTAAATTTGACCCTGCCCCGGGGTCACAAAATTGAACATATGCTTATATAAGACCTTTTAATTTGTGAAAACTTTCAAAATCTTCTTGTCCATAACCATTGGGACTAGGGCTAATAAATTTAGTATGTAGAGAAATCTTATAGTCCTCTACCAAATTTCTTCAAATTATGCCCCTGGGGTCAAATTTGACCCTGCCCCGGGGTCACAAAATTGATCATATGCTTATATAGGGTCTATTTTGTGAAAACCTTTCAAATCTTTCTGTCCATAATCATTGGGCCTACGGCTACCAAATTTGGTATGTAGTGACATCTTATAGTCCTCTACCAAGTTTTTTTCAAATAATGCCCCCGGGGTCAAGTTTGACCCTGCCCCGAATGTCACAAAATTGAACATATGCTTATATAAGGCCTATTTTGTGAAAACTTTAAAAATATTCTTGTCCATAACTGTATGACATATGGCTAACAAATTTGGTATGTAGTGACATGTAATAGTTCTCTTTTTAGTTTGTTCAAATTATGCCCCTGGGGTCAAATTTGAAACTGCCCCGGGGGTCACAAAATTGAATATATGCTTATAAACGTCTTATTTTTTGAAAACTTTCAAAATCTTCTTGTCCATAAAAATCGGGGGTTGGGCTACCAAATTTGGTATGTAGTGACATCTTATAGTCCTCTACCAAGTTTGTTCAAATTATGCCCCTGGGGTCAAGTTTGACCCTGCCCCGAGGGTCACAAAATTGAACATACGCTTATATAAGGCCTATTGTGGGAAAACTTTCAAAAATCTTCTTGTCCATAACCGTATGGCATAGGGCCACCAAATTTGGTATGTAGTGACATGTATTAGTTCTCTTCTAGATTGTTCAAATTATGCCTCTGGGTCAAATTTGAAACTACCCCGGAGGTCACAAAATTGAATATATGCTTATAAAGGGCTTATTTTGTGAAAACTTTCAAAATCTTCTTGTCCATAAACATCGGGGGTAGGGCTACCAAATTTGGTATGTAGTGACATCTTATAGTCCTCTACCAAGTTTGTTCAAATTGTGCCCCTGGGGTCAAGTTTGACCCTGCCCCGAGGGTCACAAAATTGAACACACGCTTATATAAGGCCTATTGTGGGAAAACTTTCAAAAATCTTCTTGTCCATAACCGTATGGCATAGGGCTACCAAATTTGGTATGTAGTGACATGTAATAGTTCTCTTCTTAGATTGTTCAAATTATGCCCCTGGGATCAAATTTGACACTGCCCCGGGGGTCACAAAATTGAATATATGCTTTTGTGAAAACTTAAAGAACTTCTTTTCCATAACCATTGGGTCTAGGGCTACCAAATTTTGTATGTAGTGACATCTTATAGTCCTCTACCAAGTTTGTTCCAATCATGCCCCCTGGGGTAAAATTTGACCCTGCCCCGAGGGTCACAAAATTGAATACTAGTACACGCTTATATAAGACCTATTTTGTGAAATCTTTAAAAATCTTCTTGTCCATAAACATTGGGCCTAGGGCTACCAAATTTGGTATGTAGTGAAATCTTTTAGTTCTCTACCAATTTTGTTCAAATTAAGCCCCTGGGGTCAAATTTGACCCTGCCCCAGGGGATCAAAAGAATGGAACATATGCTTATATAAGGCCTAATTTGTGAAAACTTTCAAAAATCTTTCTGTACATAACCATCCTGCCTAGGGCTATCAAATTTGGTATGTAGTGACATCTTATAGTCCTCTACCAAATGTGTTCAAATTTCATCCCTCGGGTCAAATTTGAACCTGCCCGGGGGTCACAAAATTGAACATATGATTATATATTGCATATTTTGTGAAAACTTATTAAAAAAAATCTTGTCAATAACCATTAGGCCTAGGGCTACACAATTTGGTATGTAGTGAAATTGTATAGTCCTCCACTTAGTTTGTTCAAATTATGCCCCAGGAGTCAAATTTGACCCTGCCCTGGAGGCCACAAAATCGATTATATGCTTATATAGTGCCTGTTTTGTGAAAACTTTAAAAATTCTTTTGTCCTTAACCATAAGGCATAGGGCTACCAAATTTGGTATGTAGTGACATCTAACAGTTCTCTACCAAGTTTGTTCAAATTATGCCTCTGGGGTCAAATTTGACCCTGCCTGGGGGGTCACAAAACTGAACATACGCATATGGGGCCTATTTTGTGAAAACTTTAAAAAAAATCTTCTTGTCCATAACCATTGGGCCTAGGGCTACCAAATTTGGTATGTAGTGACATCTAATAAATTTCTACCAAATTTGTTCAAATGATGCCTCTGGGGTCCACTTTCACCCTGCACTTATAAAGCGCCCATTTTGTGAAATCTTTAAAAATCTTCTTGTTGAAAACCATTCAGACTATGGCTACCATATTTGGTATGCATTAACATCTTATAGTCCTCTACCAAGTTTGTTCAAATAATGTCCTTTGGGTCAAATTTGACCCTGACCCGCGGATCACAAAATTAAACATTATATACACTTATATCTTGCTTATTTTGTGAAAACTTTTAAAATATTCTTGTCCTTAACTCTATGACCTAGGGCTACCATATTTTGTATGTACATGTAGTGAGGTAAAGTAGTCCTCTACAAAGTTTGCTCAAATTATGCCCCTGGGGTTAAAATTGATCAAGCCCGGGGGGTCACAAAGGGTACATGTGCTAAAATAGGGCCTATATTTAAGTACTTGCACATGCAGAGAATATTTGTTTCAGCCTTTTATCAGCAGTGGAGCGATACAGGGGCATCATGGCCCTCTTGTTAATTAACGTATGGTAATTATGCGTAAAAAACGACGCGTAGTGACACTTCATAATCAGCCTGTAAATATTAATAATTATAAGTTAATAACAAAGTTCCACCGTCTTAATTAACGGAAGCGGTGATCTGCGTAAATCAAAATCCGAAGCAATAATAGCTGTAATCGCTCAAACTTGTTTACATAGTGTTATGTTACGCACAGTAACGAATAACGCGAACTTTAAAAAAAGATTAAAATCAATCTTCAAACTATATTTGCATTGTGTTCAAATACGTTTTGATGTTCTTCATTTGAAAAAAAATATGAATGGCGACATGAATCGCCGTCATGACAAATGAATAGCAATTTCTTTACTCAAAGGTATTAAGTTTCTTTTTCCACTGAGGTAAGCAAGTGTAGGTTTGAACTTGTTTGTTTTTCATCAATTTGAAGGAGGATACTTGCTGTCCTCGTTAATGTTTGAGTCTGAACTTGTTTTTATTGTGCCTTAAATTAAAACAGACAGTTTTTGTGTGATAAAAAATTAATCATGTAATTCTGGCACGAGAAGAGAAATAGTGTTATGGGGTACCCTCCAGCCGAATCGCATATCACGGTACTTTGAACCAGACACAGATGCCGCAGCGCAATTGTTAGCTTCATCCCTGGTTAAATTGGAAGTCTGTAGTTATTGCGCTTTTTCGTTATACTTGGGCCCACTCGTGCGAGAATCTCATCGAACATCTAGGTTGCATCCTCATAATGTTGATGAATGCGCGTTGGTCCTCTCGTCGTAGTTCGACCATAAGTTGGTCATAGACACCGAACTGACGCCTCCGCTCGGGACCCAGCCAAGCCCTGATCCACCATCTGCGCTGCCTCCGTATCCTTTTAAGAGCAAGACGATGCATGGCCAGATTAGCATCCAAAAGGTCAATCTGGGCCTGCACGAGGGTGGCTTGACACTCTAATTGAATGCGAGCACGACACTCCATTGCATATGCCTTTCTCACACGGCGTACCATAATGAAATAATACTTCGACCCGCAGGCTAATTTCGGTTAAATTAAATGTATGTCAACAGTTTTGTTCCGCCACACTCCTCGGACTTTTGTATACATTAGATGTCCGTTATTATCTGTTGAACATGCGTTAGGACCAGGACAACCGGACATTTACGGACATAAACCGGATACGTACAGGAGGTGTAACGCAAGAGTTCCGAACAAAGACCGCACATCAAACGGAGATCTCTGTCCGTTTTATCCGGTGGAAAATTTTGAACATGCTCAAAACTTCCCAACGGACCGAACGGATGTCACCGGACATCGCCGAACAAGGAGCGGATTCACCGGATATGCCACGGACATTAAACGGATAAGAACGGACACGAACGGATAAAATGATTTAATGTCCGTTTCTCGTCCGTTACCTTGGTGTGACCGGGCCTTACAAATAAACTTTTGTCTTGTCTTATTGTGAATTGTCATGATGATGTTTTTAAAGCAAATACAGAGAATGAATAAGGATGTAGTCATAAACAATACAGATAAATGACCCCCGCATAACACGCTTTAAAGAAAATGGCACAAACTTTGATTAAAACTAATAAACACGTATGGTAGTCGGCGAAAGAATTATGTCATGCAAAAATAGTATAATTGTAAAATGACGACACATATAATGTCATTTTACAAATAATTCGGAGCGTGTTGGTTATTTTAACATTGAACATCTTTGCCAAATGTCTAAAGTAAATTTATTATATAAGATTTTTGAATAATTTTTTAGTGACAATTCAAATATCTTATTCATGTTGGAGTCCCTTTCAGACGTAGCGTTTATCACAAAAACGACCTTACGCTATTAGTAACTTGTTTACATCAAAGTTGTTTTGTTTGATAAAAAGTATATTTTCAGCATTGAACTCGTTAAAAAGATGATATTTGTTCGGTCTTATGGAATACCTTTGTTTCATTTACAAGTGTTATGTCTGTTGTAAGTCGCCATATTAACGGTTTGAAATATCAATTTTATTTCATTATACATTTTGTTCATTATACACTTATTGAAGAATATGTAGAACTTAATGATAAGTTAATATCATAATCTTTGACCGAGTGTAAATAAAAAAATCACATTGATAAACTTACATAGAACAAATATCTTTTAAACGATTCAAATATTTCGATGAAAGAAAGTGTATTTTTCACACTGAACCAATCAAAACGTATTTTCGTTAAAATTGAAAATGTATACAAAACATCTTAAGAGCTGTTATAACGTTAAGTTATTATTTAAGATTTAAATTGCAATTACTGTGCGAAAAGATTATTTAGTTACTCAGGTTGTGGCATTATATTTGCACGAAGAAACATGAATAATATGACTTGTTCATCAGGTTTATTCAGTATTCCCCCATTTATCCGTCTGTAGCATAGAACAGTAGACTGACGCCATGGTGTCTGTGCTTATGCACCAGAGAAGCGTTATATTGACATTTAACAATCATTGACACGATATTAAAATACTTATTATCGGTAGCACGATGTTTAAACAAAAGGAGCTTTGTACCATTCATGAGAGTTTCCTAATGGTTGACCATGGTCGCAAACCTCATTGGTCAAAATTAATATTTGATTAATCCCTAATAGGGTTTGTTCAAATAGAGAATGTATTATTGAAATATTTATTGACTGTTTGCTTTTCTGAATTGACATCGTACCATTTCAAATACTGATCGAAGCTTCCCATACGATTTATAAGTTCGGGCCACTGAACAACTTGTTTAAACAAATTAGAATATGTTGAAGTGGGAGCTGCACATATCGATAGTGTGTTTTGAGGGGAATGCTGTTCGTTACATAAGACACCACAGAGAACAGGTTGTAACATAGTGAACTTGTCATTTGTTGGGAGATTCGTGATCAGCGCGTGCCTCACATCATAGTGGCCAGATTGTTGGCGGTGTGCCTTTTGAGGTGTGCTCTCCACTCCGCCCAGTTTGCGAATATGGCTGCTTTTTTATAAATGGATGCATTTAGCAAAGAAATTTCCCTTATCATATTTTTTTTTTAAAAACGGATACTGGCTGAAAGACAATCGAGTATGGAGGAGAGAGTGTGCCAATAAAATTTAAGCAAAAAGTTGGGACAGGTGTTGATGTGGTTTTAGAAGATGTGTGTTGAGTACATATACTATCTTTCTGCAACTTGAAATGATTTAATGTACTGTCCTATTTCAATTTGCTTACTGTAATTAACGTAGTTAATAGCTCTACGTACCCATATATCCCCTTATCACCTAACTACTAACCCTTCTGATGCCATCTATACACAAGTCAAAGATTCCACTTCCTGGCCCTTGTGAAACTTGCTAACAGGCTCTTCTTCCTGACCACTATATGGAAACTGTGTACCGGTATGTGTTAACACTTAAAGGATAGCATCCCTGAACCCTTTCACATGATGTGTTTAATATAAACAGGGACATATCAAAATAGTGGTTGATATCCAGTTTCTGTCCGCTGCACTTTATTGCAAAATATGTTATTGCCTTACCAAAAAACTACACCTTCAATTATTATTTGTTTTGTCTGTGATATCTTAGATTTTATCCAAAACAATTATCTTAAAAAAAAACAGTATGGCTTACATTCCATATACACATCAATTTTAAGATACATAAATAATTGTTGGTTGTATATATTATTAAAAGTGATTCTTGCAATGAATAAAATTTAAAAAAGTAATGTTTATAATAATAATGTTTATATGAGCTTCATTATGTTAAAATTATTTACAACTGTTTTATATGAGGTTCATTATGTTTCAATTGCTTAAAACTGTTTCTTTTTTACTTGATTTGTTTTCTTAAATAAAACAAGATGTGTTTGTGAAACACAATGTCCCCCTATATGATGTTTGACCTTGTAGGATGACCTTGACCTTGACCCTTTACCACTCAAAATGTGCAGCTCCATGAGATACACATGCATTTCAAATATAAAATTGCTAGCTTCAATATTGCAGAAGTGACATTACATGAGCAATTTTGACCCATGTATTTGACCTTGAAGGATGACATTGACCTTGACCTTTCACCACTAAAAATGTGCAGCTCCATGAGATACACATGCATGCCAAATATCAATATAAAGAAGTGAAACTCCAGCTGCTGGAGCAGTATTGAATTTTCATTAAAACAATTAATTGGTCCTTTATTTAAGTTGCTATCTTCAATATTGCAAAAGTATTCATAAAATTAGCGATTTGAGCCATATATATGAGTTCATGAGTTATCATCAGGAAACCATTATACTGTTTCCAGTCACTGTGACCTTAAACTTTGACCTGGTAACCTGAAAATCAATGGGGGTCATCTGTTTCGAGTCACTGTCACCTTGAACTTTGACCATGTGACATGAAAATCAATAGGGATCATCTGCCAGTCACGACCAACGTACCTATGAAGCAAAACTATATATCCCCTCTTCTTGGAAGGGGGCATAATAAAAACTACAGTATTATTGATTGTTAAAAAAAGATAAATGTATATGGGTACGTTTCTCTAGGTCCGTCCGTGCACAGCAACTAATGACCGGAATTCAATGCAACTTAATGGGAAGCTTCACTACCAAGAGGAGATGTGCATATTATATATATCAGTGGGTTTTGGTCGGATGATTTTTCACAGAGTTATGGCCCTTTGAAATTTTCCATTAACTGTACATATAGTGTTTTTTGGGGGAAAATTATACTTTTCAGGTGGGGGACTGCTGCCGAAATTCGGCGGCAGATTTGATAGATTGAGAGCCTTGCAGTTGTCATGCTTATTTATCAAATTTGATTTAATTTAATAAAGAAATGTTTACTATGCTTCTGATGTGACAATGATCATTCTTTCATGAATTTTTAGTCATTGTAAATTTCTTATATTATTATTAAACTATTTTAGTTCACAGGGATGAGAATTTTCTGCTGTTTGTTTTTTGTTTCCCAGAAGTATTTCAAACTCCAAATTAACAATTGATACCTTTATAACGTAAAGCGATAATTATGTTGAAAGCATGCATGGCAAGTTTTTATGAGTAAATAATGTGCTGTTTTATAACAAAGTTTGTTAAAATTGGCAATGAATGTTTACTATTGTGTGCATGATTCATTGATTGCTTTCCAGAGGGACAGACATCCATCATATTGTTCAGACTTGGAAAGATTTTTACCTAGAAACATAAGCTTGAAAAGATCAAAAACATCAAAACAGGTATAGTAAGCTGTAAGTTTGGTAATAAGCAAATTATATGGCGTCAAATAAGAGCCAGAATGTTTTAGTCTGACATGTGTGTATAAACCTTAAGATTCTGATTAATCTTTCAATGAATTTATTATTAAAATTCTTATGGTCATAATGGTCTTGACAATTTAGACATTGACTGACAACAATTTAGTAGACATAGAACAATTCGACATTCTGGGAAAATGGAGATTAATGCCTAATGCTTAATGCACTGTCCATCTAGACTGGATTTTGTTTTAAGAGAAACCTCCTTTAAATGAAATAGTGATTGCTTACAAATGAAACTCTTGGAAAAAATACAATAGTATTATTTGAAAGTAACATTGTATTTAAATTAACACGTATAACATGCAGATTCTTGTAAAGATAACGGCAGATCAAAGGTTATGATTTAAGATTACAGATTTCTATATACAAAAAAGTTGAAAAGTCAAACAGATACAAAAGTTATGCTTTTCATTTTATTTTGTTGTTAATATAATCTATATTATGGTCTTTTATAGCTTGGTTTCAATATCAGAGGAGGAAAAGAACACAACTGTGGAATCTTTGTTTCAAAGGTAAACATTTTTATTTGTTCTTGAATTGCATTCTTAAGCTTCTTTGAAGGGCTTCAATCTTTATTTCGAATGCACGCTAAATTTAGTTATCATTTTTCCAACTAAGTTGTGCACGATGCCTAGAGAACTATTTTACCTGCAATCCATCACCCGTTGGTCACTTGTGCAGATAAGACGAACTGATTTGATTTGGAGTTAAAAGTTAGGTGGGAGGGGTTTAACATATTTTTAGTCACATTCTGAGAAAAGGGGCTTTCATGCATGTACGTTAAGTATTGTTTCAGATTGCAAATGCTAATCAGGGACAGCACTTCCCCTTTAAAGATACGTTTGGTTCAAAGAAAGTCTGTTAAAAAAATCCAGTACGGGTGGAAAGTGTTGTTCCTGATTGGCCTGTGCGGACGGACAGCACACTTGTGTATTGTATTAAACCCCTTTTCACAGAGCCATGCTCATTGGTTTCTGCATGATAAATAAAATCATCAGAGGTTACTCAGAAGGAATGCAGATGTCTTACAAATTAAATGGAAAAAGGTCAAATCTCAAAATCTAAGAGGAGCTTAGAACACAAAACCATTTCCTTTTAAGAAACATTTATTCTAAGGTCACATAAATAAGTAAAAAATGGAAGATACCATATATATTACTATACATATCAATTTGCACATGCCATATTGAGAAAAAGTCTTAATTTCACACATGGACGACCTTGACTTCAAATCATAGGAAGTAAGGGGGAGACACATGTTTTACAAACATCACAAAAATCACTTGTACAGTAAAATTGCAATAACTTGCGATTTTTCGAAAACTGGCGATTACTCGAGCCTTTAAGGAAGTTCCTAACATATTCCTTTAATTTCTATATAAATATACCCGCAATAACTCAAACATGCGATTTTCGATAACTCAAGGATGAGTCCTGGTCCCTGAAAGGCATTTCACACCTAATTAACAGGCAATTATTTGAAGACACTTTCTAGTCTGGTCGGTGCTAAAAATATTCGAGTTGTGAAAACAGCGCAATCGAGCAGACAAAAAACACTTGATTAGGTGTGAAGTTAGTCGCAGTTTGAGAAAGACTGCAAATTGTCATCCTTTGAGATGTAGATAAAAGCTACCAGGTACCCAGTTTTAATGATAATTAAATAATAACCACCAATCGATAATTATGATAGAATGCATGGCATAAAAGAGAGCGTGGCAGATTATACATTCGAATCTCTTAACTGAATTCATTCTTGTCACTTGCGCTGCATCATGGCAACACAGAAAAAAATAGTCTAAAAAATTGTCAAACTCCTGAGCAATCTAGTGAAGGACCCACTTGTGGGGGGATAGCTAGATCAGGAAAGCCCCGTCTTACATGTAAATAAAGCGTTTGCGGTCAGAAGTTAAGCACCACCAACCGAAACAGTGAAAACAAATAATACCATGGATTACTCGAAACCTGCGATTACTCGAACATCAAGGTCAGTCCTGTGCTATCTCGAGTTATCGCAGTTTTACTGTATTATTACTGTTACTGATCTGTTTGTTTAAATGCTTTAGAGGCATATGTATTTTAATAAATAATTTAAGAGTGAGAAAATGTGTTTAGTGAAGTTAACATACATAAGAGCTTTGGTCCCGAAAATAAACAATTTTCGTTAATGCCTGTGCTGGCTTCACAGGCTAATCTGGCACAAAAATTTAGGCACATGCATTTAGCTCGTTTTTTCAGAGCGTGTAAAATTTATTTAACAGAACATAAATTCAGCTTTAAATATATTGAAAGATTTGAGGGGAGGGGGGGTAAACATGAGGCTGTATCTGTTTCCATGTCATACAATTCATCAGTATTGTTTTGTACAACAATAAGTGTTTTCACAGGTCATGCAGAATAGTGAAGCAGAGAAGTTGGGATTACAGGAAGGGGACCAGGTCCGAGTTAACTATTCTTTATTATAGTTTCCTTTTGTAGTAAGTGCACATTAATAACTCTTTAGTTTAACGGTGAAATGGATCAGAGTAGATGTTTGACAGCATGTACTTCATGAAATCAAGGCAATAGAATTACTGAACTCACAATTAAACACTATGTTATTAAGCAATCTCAGTTTTGGCCTTAGTGAAAAAATTATATATAGGCAAACAAATCCTACAAGTTTTTGAACAGGAAAAAGAAAGCTTCATTACTTCAAAATACAGTTTTTTGTGCTTCGGTTTTGTATAAAATAAAATAGAGAAATTTAATGTTAAATCTGCCTTTTTTCATTTCAGTTTTTGTCTGTCAACGACGACAACTTTGAGTATATTGATCATGGAGAGGTATGCAGATGGTTAATGCTTTACTGTTTTGATTTTATGCTATGTGTCTCTGAACTGGAAAGTGTTCAGTTGTATTCATGGTAAGACTGCAATCAAAATATTGTTGGAAAAAATAACTCATTATTTTGATGTTTCTCTTGCCTTGTTGAAAGGTTTTAAAGCATCAAAGTGATGTTGAAAAACAATCAAAGTTCTGACAGTACTGGTGTGACGATGCTTTTGAGAGGATGGATATAAAAGCATCAAGTTAAGTTTATCTACATCACCACAATCACCACAATTGTGTATGTTGGTACGAAAAAAAATATTGGTACAAAATATTTTGCGAAAAAAATTTGGGTATGAAAACAAATTTGGATACGAAAAATATTTGGGAACAAAAAAATTGGGACCGAAAAAAAATTGGGTACGAACAAAAAATTGGGAATGAAAAAAAAATTGGTACGAAAAAAAAATTGGGTACGAAAAAAAATTGGGTACGAAAAATTTTAGGTACGGAAAAAAAATGGGGGAACGGGAAAGTAGTACCTGTGGGGAACTTGACCCACACTCGCACATTTTCGGCCCTTTCCGTCAAACATCAGATAAGTTCCTCGAAGGCAATAGTATGAATACACATTTCGGAAGCGGTAATGCGGTCCTACCTACGCGCGTCAAAATGTAAGCGAAATATGTACACATGTCTGTCAGGAATTATTGAATTAACGAAGAAAATCGTGTATTGATGTAAGATTTTTGGAAGAAATGTGCAGAAAATATATTAAACAAGAGCTGTGTTTGTGAAACACAATGCCCCCTGCTGCGCAGCTTTGAAGCCATATATTTTACCTTTGACCTTGAAGGATGACCTTGACCTTTCACCACTCAAAATGCGCAGCTCCATGACATACACATGCATGCCGAATATGGAGTTGCTATCTTCAATATTGCAAAGTTTGACCTTTGACCTTGACCTTGAAGGATGACCTTGACCTTTCACCAATCATTATGTGCAGCTCTATGAGATACGCATGCACGCCAATATTGAAAAAGTTATGGCCAATATTAAAGTTTTCGGACAGACAGACAGAGGCTTTATATTTGACATTTGACCTTGAAGGATGACCTTCACCTTCACCTTTCACAACTGAAAATGTGCAGCTCTATGAGATGCACATGTATGCCAAATATCAAGGTGCTATGTTCAATATTAAAAAAGTTATGGCCATTAAAGTTTTCGGACGGACGGACAGACTGACACACTGACTAAATTACTTACTGACTGACTGACTGACAGTTCAACTGATATAGGCCACCCTACCGGGGGCATAAAAAGCAATGGCGATATTTTTCTCAGCCACATAATTGTTAATAGTTTGATATCACAAAATGAAAGTGAAAGTAGAACTGTCAAAAATGACAACCTGTCAACGTGTTGTTTTTGCTGGCACGAGAGGGCGATTACACTCAATGTGTTCACATTTTGACCATAGGCTTTGTCAATGACCTTTATAGTATGGGTAGCTTTGATATTATTTATTGCTATCATGTAACTGCATGATTGTGTATATGTTTACAATACACAAAGCATAAAAAATGATATAAATATACTGATTGAGCTTATACTAATCTGAGAACTATAGCCAGGTCAATTAAGGACTTAAAATACAATTTTGTGCCCTGATTCCATGAAGAAATGACCATGCATGTCCTAGAAATCTAAATCAGGCACTGATTTTTCTTGTTTTAGTACAGTCATAGATCAGTTGTGGCCTCTGGGTAATGACCAATTTTTGCTTACTTGTCACACCCTTAAAACTTTCCACACGTCTATAATAGCAAATCTGGATTTAGGTGATCTTCAATGGTACATTTAAAGGGGCCTTTTCACAGATTTTGGCATTTTTTAACTATTTCATTAAATGCTTTATATTGATAAATGTAAACAATGGATCGTAAAAGCTCCAGTAAAAAATCAAGAATAAAATTAACAAGAAATATCTTTAAAAAAAGATATACGGCGTTGATAGTTCAATGAATGAGATCAAGGATAGCGAATGTCTTTTTCTGTGCAGTTCTTAGCTGCATCACACGCAATACGGGATGTTACGCGGATTTTCCCGGCTTATTTTACATTATTACAAATTGCTGGTCATAAACCTATAGATACAAAACAGAAAACCAAAAGAAGAATGGAAGTGAAATTAAAACATATGAGTCAACCGGCCACACGCGAAGTATCCGTATTTATAGGCGCGTTCTTTGAACAAACCTGTTTTAGTGGTTTGTCGGGCATTGCTATTTGATTCGATTATTAACAGTATCGAGAATCATCGCGCTCATGCTTAATACATTAGTCAATATGGTAGAATAATTATTTTTAAATTAATCAAAAATAATATTTATCATTGTATTGTTGAAAACCCATTAAGAATCTATGATTGACATACCATAATTATATTGCTGAATATCTTCATTTAACATATTTCTGATCTAAAGAAAATTCCAGGTCACCTAGTTCACGGATAGCGTCTTTATTATATAACGATTATTTTACTGGCCGCGAACTCCGGTGATGACGTGTATATAAACTCTGACATTCACACACTATCCGCGAATTGACCCGATACCTCGCGGGTTGAAATGCAATGCATTAAAGTGAGGCCTCGCTTCCACTTCTCTTTATACTTTTACATGTTAACACGTTGACAGGAATATGGAAGTAAGTACTAAATATGAGAACATAGCCTTTAAGTATAAACGCTTTTGCGCTGGTAATTCTCTGAAAATAAAAGGTGCACGCACAAACTGTATTGATGTCGAACATTGAGTGTAAAACTGCTCTATCTATTAAGCCTTTTCATAAGAGATAAAATTGTTTCATGCAGTAAAACAGTGTTACAAAGACGCGGATATGTTTCCAATGTTCTGGTGGTATACTCAAATCAGCCAATGGAATAAATGAAGTGTATTCATTCGTTCCTAGCCGCGGGAAATTTTATTTGAGTTTTATTGGACACTTACAAAGGTTAGGTAAGGTGAAAAGCTGGCTAAATACAGCTACGCCGAAAAAAAGGAAAAGAACATTGCCCGGAGCAGGTTTCGAACCAGCAACACCTGGAGTCCTGCCAGAGTCCTGAAGTAAAAACGCTTTCGCCTACTGAGCTATTCCGCCGTGTACACATACTTCATGTATTTTATACCTTATATAAGCAATCTTCGTAGTTATACAAAATTTAACGACAAAAACAGAACTCTCCAAATTATTCAATCGTTTCGCGTTGCAACGCTTTATAATTTTTAGGTTTTATAATCGTCAAAAGATGCATATAATGGCTATATTAAAGCATGGTAAATGTTCAGTATTACTGTTTCCTCACAAATATCATAACTAACACGAAAATTTGCGAATCTGAAACAGCTTTTTTCAATTTTGTCAATTTACCAAAGCGTGAAAAGATCCCTTTAAACTTTAGCTCTGTTACTAAAGTGCTGGTAAAGTCCAGTCACATATTTAAATCTAGGCCATGTCAAAATCAAAGTGTCAAAGACAAATGAAATGCGTTCATTAATTATTGTCCAGTTGTTTACTACTGCTGTACGTTTTTATATAATATGACTGATGAACATCATGTGAGAGAAAATTCACATTATCATTGTATATCAGGTTAAGCAGCCTTTTAGATAACAAAGTATGCTAGTTTTCAATGTCGCTTCTGGGGATGAAACCCGTAGGGCTTTTAGAAAGATTCTGAAATTTTCGATCCCTCGAGAGCAACCAAACCAAAAATTAAGTCAAATATTGCCGACTCGGTTTTTTTGAGTCGGTTCATGAGGGATAATGGAGCTTGATTGGTCATTGTCGGCTCTGGTACTACTAACATGTACCCCGGGTACTCTTAGGTATACTTACATGTACCCTGGGTACTCTAGGTATACTTACATGTTCCCAAGGTAGGTAAATAAACGTAATTGTACTCGGTCCATATTAGACTGTACCCGAGTTGTATTCGCGCCCAAAATCCGATGTCGTAAAACGCGCAACCGATTATCTTAAACACACTCCCTTAAAAAAACACTGCATCAACATGCTTTTTGAGTATGTGTTCCGATAATATAGAGGCCATTCTACAGAAAATTGACATAAATGTGTATATATAATTATTACAAAAAAATAGTCGACAACGACTGATTTAGGGTTAAATTTCCCGGGTACATTCTAGTACATTTACCGTACCTGGGATACATGTACGTATACTTAAGAGCCGACAATGAACAATCGAGCGATACTGGAAGGTGCAACATCTCCCACGCCCCCTAGCATCGCCTTTAGCAGTATTCAATTCTCAACAGGAAAGTACTGGAGTCATTGATCCAGAGGGACAAGAAAAACAATTGATTAATGTTCGAAATAAATAATTTGATTAATGACAATTCTATCATTTGAGCCTGGTCACAGGAAAAGCGTAGTCAAATCAGTATCCAATTAAATTATTTGTTATTGTCAGAAAAACGCTTTTAAGCAAACAGTTTTCAAGCGACTTCAGGCTGATCTAGATCCAAACTGGCCACAATCGCCTTAATGTCTCTTTTACTGTGACACAGTTCATTTAACTTTAAAATGATAAAAAGTACTAACACTAAGAAAGAGTACGAACCAGTAAAAAGAGTTTGAAATCGATGTTGAATTTCAGGACAGCTTGGTTATCTGCAAATCCCCGATGAAATGTTGACATCGGGTATCATAGTCATTCAATTAGTCGCAAAATGCTCGACTACAATTTATAAAGCACAATGTGACTTATATTGATAACTAAAAATACCAATATGCCAGTTTTGCCGTGTCAAGCTGTTACGATCCAGAAAGTCCTTCATTCACATCGAGTATATCTCCTTCGATATCCAACTATTGTTGTCATAAGCGGAGATTTAGTGAATAAATAATTCATATATCCTAAATGACAGCTTCTAAATAGCGAAACAAGCCAATGTATGCAGTAAGAAAGTTTTGAATCGAGACGCTCAGGGGGGCGGCCATTGTTGAGGTTTTATTACACTAACTCGGATTCCCATAGGGTCCCATTATAAAACTGACAACTTTCAACGCATTTTTCTTGTCTTTCCGACGTATCAATTTTTCCGAACCTGGTATCATTTTAAAGATGGATGTGTCCTCTTCCAATAATTGCATTAAAAAACATACCGTCTCGCAACTTCTAAGAAAGTTGATCGCTGTTGAATGCACCCACCGTAGAAAAACCTGTTTGCAAGCCTAATTTCGACAAATGCCCCACACAATAGAAAAGACACCCCAAAAGTTCATCTTTTCAGTTAGCTTCCAATCCAAGGCATCAAAGTACTCCAGACACATACAGGATATTACAAATATTCACAAAAGACATGTGTCACATTGTTAAATGGCTTTTATTCAAGAAGAGAAAAGGAACTCTTTAGTAATAGGCACTACTTAGAGTAATGTAACCTTTAATGTTGAAACACGAACGACAACTCTGCTAGGAGAATGTTATCAATGACGAGCTATCTCCTACGCCGTGGCGAATGCAAAAGGGAAGTAACTAAAAAATCGAGTTATCTCAATCGGACTGGCTCGGTCTTTTACATAGGTCGCCATTGTGAATTTTTTTAGATGGTTATGATACATTGGACGATGCTGTTCCAGCATCGTCAAAAATACAATGTGTAGAACCTAATCAGATATAATCTTAACTTGAAATGGCGCGGCAGAGGCCGACGCGTATCCCCACGCCGCATGTTTGGCCCAGGGGCGCCCCAGGATTGGTAATGGGGCCATGCATAGTTGAGATTGACCGTTTTGTCAGAAGAGATGTTCAGTATCAATTTGAAGTAAATCGGCGTAGAAATGAAGAAATTATATCAAGAAGGCAATTTTGGGTGGGCGTGGCCTATGTGGTCGGGGCGCCCCCGGGTTGGTAAGTGGGCCATGCATAGTTGAGATTGATTGTATTGTCATAAGAGAGGTTCAGTATCAATTTGAAGTTAATCGGTGTAGAAATGAAGAAATTATATTAAAAGGCAATTTTAGGTGGGCGTGGCCAATTTGGGCGGGGCGCCCCAGGGTTGGTAATGGGGCCATGCATAGTTGAGATTAACTGTATTGTCATAAGAGAGGTTCAGTATCAATTTGAAGTGAATCGGTGTAGAAATGAAGAAATTATAGTAAAAGGCAATTTTAGGTGGGCGTGGCCTATGTGGGCATGGGCTATGTGGGCAGGGCACCACAGGGTTGGTAATGGGCAATCGTGATACATCGGCTATCTCGGATTCCTCCGTAAGATAGGCCTCGTGGCTAACGGTCGCCATATTGCCTTGTATTACTACTTTACTACCCAAAAGGTTGTCAGTCTATTGTTATGAGGCTGTATACGATGCGCGTTGAACTAGCGCCAAACTTTTTACCGAAACTTTGATATAAATAGCACTATTAACGTTCATTTGTGTTGCATTTTGACCTATTATCCAAGTGATTTACTTTTCCATTTTTATTTAATCACCCTATCATCCAATTTTTAAGATAAAATTACGGTGTTTACAAAACCAACCAAACCGAAAGTGAAACTGGATGCATTACGTTTCGCGATGTAAACATTAAATATTTGTTCAGTTTGAGGAAGCGAATCGATAATAGACGTTGAAATATGTATGCAATACAGACTATCATTGCCGATTGTAGTACTGGCTAAAAAATACCTTTTATGACAGGTCATGTATAGAACGTTAATCAAATAGTGACCATAAATCACTACAAATGTCAAATGTCTGGGTTGTTCATTAATATAATTAATGCACGTTTCTGATCTAATTGCCTGTATCTAGTTGTAATTAACATGATATTGATAAAATTAAAACGTTTTTTTCATAAATTAACATGACATGTTTTATTTTTATCATTTAGGGAATATATAATTGTATCATTATCATCATTAAATATTCTGAAAATGATCTCAATTATCATGATTACTTTAAAGTAGAATTTTTAAATTTTACTCATTGTTTTTAATGAATTTGCACATTTGCTTGATTCAAAATAAAATGTTTTAATAAGGGTTTCAGTTGTTAGTTTTAACCCATTTTTAGTTCGATTAAATTTAAAGTACTAACTACGTACATGTATGTGAAATGTTCTTGAGTTCGTTTCCTGGGCCTAGAACCAGTACTTGGGTGTCTCTTGGAGATTTCTTAAGAATGCTCACACACTGGGGATCAAACCAGTGACCTCCAGATCATTAGGTGGACACCACATCCATTACACATCAGCGACCTTTAATTAGTAAATTACTTTAGTATTGCAGCATTATATAATGTAATGTTGCTACATATTTTTGGAAAATGATTAATGTGCAGTACTAAATAAATCTAAATGCATACAATTTTAATTGTGTATATTGTGTGATTATTAGTTACAAATTCCCTTTTTACAGGTTTACTGGATTATGAAAGACTGATAAACATAAAATTGACAACTCATCTCCCCAACGATACTTTGTGTGGCTCATTCTCGGAACAAACCCATAGTCAGTGAGAAAACTACAGTGTAAAAAGACCACTTGATTGTGACAATTATGGCTGACCAAGCAAATGTTATCATTTAAAATAAAGAAAACTTCCAGTTCAATATACATTTTATACCAATTATGACATTGGCCAACACAGAAAATAATTATAAGGTTGATTTTCTCAAAATTGACTGTTACAATTGGATACTGTTTTAAGCTTCACTCTACTTTGTCTGAAAATAAAAGTCCTAAATGATGTAATAGAAACATACATATTTAATTTTTAGTTTTACAAGGATATATATATATATATATATATATATATATATATATATATATATATATATATATATATATATATATATATATATATATACATATATTATAATACCTTTTTATCGATGGCCAATCAATTTAAGTTTAACTAATATATACATACACATTTTATACATGTGTATGCTTTGATTTTTTTTCTATTGAAGCCAAATTTATATCCTATTAGATAGATAGATAATATCACAGCAGTATTCCTAGTTTGTCTGCAAGTACTGCAGAAATCATGGATTATTATTTTACTGAGTCAGCCTTAATCTTTATATTATAATTGTTAAAACAGATTAAGATGTGCATTATACAATTGAGGATGCATCAAGATTAAAAAATGGTACATGTATAAATTAATAAAGAATCAATAACAATCAGAAACTGTGCATTTTTTTCAGTATTGTGTGGAAGGATTTGAAGTAATTATGTAGTTTTTGAAAAATGATTTATGTGAATTTGAATAAATATATAAAATTTAGTGATTTTCTCAGACAAAACTGTTAATTACATACTAAAGTATTCAGAATGTATTATTGTAATTTTCATTCGAATTTTTTAGTACAAAAAGCACTTTTCCCTGGCATTTGTATTTATAGTAATTGCATATTTTATAATTCTGACAGCATTTATAAACTGTGTTCATGCAAGCATGAAACCGGTTTCATTTTTTGAGTATTTAAACAAGAGGGCCATGATGGCCCTGTATCGCTCCACTGCTGAAAAAAGGCTGAAACAAATTTCTCTGCATGTGCAAATACTTAAATATAGGCCCTATTTAAGCACATGTACACTTTTGTGACCTTCTGGGCTGGGTCAAATTTAACCCCAGGGGCATAATTTGAGCAAATTTTGTAGAGGACTACTATATCTCACTACATACAAAATGTGGTTGCCCTAGGTCCTAGAGTTAAGGACAATAATATTTTTAAAGTTTTCACAAAATAAGCAAGATATAAGCGTATATAATGTTCAATTTTGTGACATGCAGGTCAGGATCAAATTTGACCCAAAGGGCATAATTTGAACAAACTTGGTAGAGGACTATAAGATGTTACTGCATACCAAATTTGGTAGCCATAGTCCAAATGGTTTTCGACAAGAAGATTTTTAAAGATTTCACAAAATAGGCGCTTTAAAAGCGTTTATTCAATTTTGTGACCCCCTGGGGCAGGGTCAAAGTTGACCCCAGAGGCATTATTTGAACAAATTTGGTAGAGGTTTATTAGATGTCACTACATACCAAATTTGGTAGCCTAAGGCCCAATGGTTATGGACAACAAGATTTTTAAAGTTTTCACAAAATAGGCCCCATATAAGTGTATGTTCAGTTTTGTGACCCCGGGCAGGGTCAAATTTGACCCAAGGGGCATAATTTGAACAAACTTGGTAGAGAACTATAACATGTCACTACATACCAAATTTGGTAGCCCTATGCCTTATGGTTAAGGACAAGAAGAGTTTTTAAATATTCACAAAATAGGCACTATATAAGCATATAATTGATTTTGTGGCCCCCGGGGCAGGGTCAAATTTGACCCCTGGGGCATAATTTGAACAAACTAAGTAGAGGACTATACAATGTCACTACATACCAAATTGTGTAGCCCTAGGCCTAATGGTTATGGACAAGATTTTTTTTTAAGTTATCACAAAATAGGCATTATATAAGCATATGTTCAATTTTGTGACCCCCGGGGCAGGGTCAAATTTGACCCAAGGGATTAAATTTGAACAAATTTGGTAGAGGACTATTAGATGTCACTATATACCAAATTTGATAGCCCTACGCCGGATTGTTATGGACAAGAATTATTTTGAAGTTTTCACAAAATAGGCCTTATATAAGCATATGTTCAATTTTGTGACCCTCGGGGCAGGGTCAAACTTGACCCCAGGGGCATAATTTGAACAAACTTGGTAGAGGATTATAAGATGCCACTACATACCAAATTTGGTAGCCCTAGGCCCAATGGTTATGGACGAGAAGATTTGTAAAGTTTTCACAAAATATACCCTATATAAGCATATGTTCAATTTTGTTACCCCCGGGGCAGGGTCAAATTTGACCCCAGGGGTATAATTTGAACAAATTTGGTAGAGGACTATTAGATGTGTCTACATACCAAATTTGATAGCCCTAGGCCCAATGGTTATGGACGGGAGATTTTGAAAGTTTTCACAAAATAGGCCTTATTTAAGCAAATTTTCAATTTTGTGACCCCCAGGGCAGAGTCAAATTTGACACAGGGGCATAATTTGAACAAATTTGAAAGAGGTTCACCCCAGGAACATTCCTAAGAAATTTCATCAGAATTGGACCAGTAGTTTAGGAGAAGATGTTTAAAGGAAAAGTTTATGCATGGATGCACGATGGACACAGGACCTTTGGCCAGTGGAGCTAAAAATCAAATTAAATTTAGTTTTGATGTAAAATCAGTTTTTATATGCAAGTGTTTATTTCACTTATAAATTAAAACAGCATATTATTCATTATTGAAAAGATTATTCCAAGCTTGATGTCATATTTCAACTTTGCACAGTGTAGTTAATTGAACATTGTATTGAACTGTATGGGCAGCTATATTTTTTAATTTATGTATGTTGTATTATACAAAATGCATTATTTCTACCACAAGTAAACCATATAAGGCCTACTGCTACTAAATAGGCACTGGTATGAATTTGACACTGTTTTTGATGCTCATACAAAACTTTAATAATTACTACACTTTAGTATATTAAATATTTTCAAGTTTTTGTTCATCATTTTTTGCAAAAGAAAAGAGTGTCTTAATGCATTTGAAAATATACTTAAAACAAACTAAAAATGCATTTTAACATACCTTTTTCCTTGTAAAGTGTATTTGGGATGATAAAAAATACACTTGAAGAGTATTAATGCTGGAAAAGTGCAGAAAAAAATACATTTGTTTCTGTTAGAAGTGTGTCTTGTCTGCATTTTTAAGTGTATTAAATGCACATCAAATGCAGATAAATACAATGCCAATACTGTTACATGTATTGTAATGGACATAAAATGCACTTGTTCTTGTAATTAAATGCTTTAGTGAATTGAAATAACCTTTTATAACGTTTTAACAATTAATAATACCTTTTTATATAAATTTTCTTTTGAAATGTGACACTTAAATGATTTTTGCACCACTAGTAAGAGGTATAATTTGTGCTCATAATGCTTTATCATTACACTATATAATATCATTTGTTGTATAAAAATTGCCCGTAAAATTCATGTGAAAGCTCAAGAGATCAATAGCAGCGTGCTATACCCTGCTCCTTTTTACATGACTTGATGGTATTTAGTCCCCAATTCTACATGGCTAAGGGAAAATTAATGTGCAGATTTGACAAATAAGTCTTAACTGGGATCCAATAGGCAGACTTTCATATTACTTGTATTTAATTTAAATCATGATCTGAATTGCTCTTTGGCAAATCTTTGTTGGTCACAGTATTCAACTGAATTTTGTTCACTTTGTAGTGATTATATTTTCTATATTTATCAGACAACACCTTTCTTCAAAAGTTTAACATGATTGCTTGGTTAATTTAGAAACAAAATCAATGCATCATAACATAAAATGAAAATATGTGTAATAGTAAAAATGGCAGCAAAAAAGCACTAGATTATCTGCCTTAAATCTGAGACGATATGTTGATGTATTGGAATTTCTCATAAATAATGTGTTCCATAGTTGTATAATTGTATAGTATCATGCATGAGTGGTGTCAATGTCACAATACCAATTAAAGCCTATAATTTACTAATACAATTTGAAGTTTGATGTGTGTTTTTTTCAAGATCTGTTATATATAATTATATATACATGTATATATATATATATTGTTGAAAAGTTAACATGCAATAAGTTTACTGAAAAGTGCCAAATAGTTTTACTGATTTGGTTGGATGCATATATGCAGATATATCATGGTTTGTGCAGAGGACAGTAGCAAAAACAAGAGCTGTCTCCGTAGGATGACATATGCCCCCGATAACCGCTTTCATAGAAGTTATGAGCATTTTTCAAAACCTAAACGCCGACCCTAAGTTCAAGGTCAAAGGGGTCAAAATTTGTGTGTGTATGGGAAGGCCTTGTCCATATACACATGCATACCAAATATGAATGTTACATCTGAAGCGACATAGAAGTTATGAGCATTTTTCAAAACCGAAATGCAAAGTGTGACGGATAGACAGACGGACAGTGCGATCACTATATGCCCTCCTTTGGGGGCATAAAAATGTGTTTCACATTGTTTTGGTAAATTAGTAATGTAGTTATAAGAACAGAATCATCAATTATAAAGTTATTGATTATAAAGTGTTGCTGGCATATTTGATGCATTCTTCTAGCTATAAGAAGGTCCCTGTTTTATCCCCACTGGCACCGAGTGAGGGTTCTCAAAATCTTTAAACAATATAAATAACTACATATAGGGTCAAGAGCCTTGTTGATATGGGGGCTAAACACCTGAAATCAAAGCGACCCAGGATAAAGGCCGAGGCCAAATAAATAAACCAGAGGCCGCATGAGCCTGCTATACTCTGAACAAGTATTGTTTCTTCTCAGAAAACTGGCTTAAGTGTCTTACTAAGCTTTAGACTTTGAGTTTCAGTGCAATCAATCTAAAATAAATTGGTCAAATTAAATAATAATTTGTAAAAAATAAACATTCTGCACAAATTCAATTATTTACTTTACCTGTGTGCATGAATCATTTTCGTCTTGATGGTTAGTGAACTATGTCAAAAGCACCATATCTATGAAAACACTTGTATTTTGAATAGTGCAAGGTTCCACAGAAATAATGCTGATGATAATTCTACACGATGATGAATTACTAGATATATTTCTAAATTCCATTTCCACCAACAATTCGGTTATTCCACTACCAGTTCACATGCTTCATACACAGTTGAAAATAACACTATTCCACTCATCAACCGTGACAAATGTACTCATTTTTTCAACTTTTCGCAATTAAATTGTCTTCTACTGTTATTGTTGTTGTTGTACTTTTGAAAGTAGTTCGAAAGATGGCGACTATTAACCCAGAGATTGATTTATGAAATAAATCGTCTGCTGATCCAGAGTGGGTAATGGGGTTATGCATAGCTGAGATTGACCGTATTATCATGAGAGAGGTTCAGTATCAATTTGAAGTGAATCGGTGTAAAAATGAAGAAATTATAGTAAAAGGCAATTTTGGGTGGGCGTGGCCTATGTGGGCGGGGCCTATGTGGACGGGGTGCCCTAGGATTGGTAATGGGCCATGCATAGCTGAGATTGACCGTATTGTCATAAGAGAGGTTCAGTACCAATTTGAAGTGAATCGGTGTAGAAATGAAGAAATAATAGTAAAAGGCAATTTTGGGTGGGCGTGGCCTCTGTGGCCGGGGCGCCCCAGGGTTGGTAATGGGGCCATGCAAAGTTGAGATTGACCGTATTGTCATAAGAGAGGCTCAGCATCAATTTGAAGTAAATCGGTGCAGAAATGAAGAAGTTAATGTAAAATAACATTAAAAAAAATGAGTGAAAATCTCTGACTCGGCCCCGCCCCCAACCCCCATAACTTTTGACCCAGGGGTCAGATCAAAATTCCGTCACTGTCACCGTCGCACATATGCTCATAGCTACCATGTATGTAAGTTTCAAGGTTCTAGTGCTAATAGTGTAGTCGGAGCAGGTGGCCAGGACGGACGGGCGGACAGAAGCACATCACCACAATATCCCCACTTTTTCTCCGAAAAACGTGGGGATAATTAAATTAGATTTCTTTCCCTTCATAATTGTATTACTCCAAAAAAGCTTTTTTAACAATGCTTTCCAAACTGATGTCGTATTTGTTTTTATGTTGCCATTTTTTTTATCAGAAAATTACAATATGCAATATATTAACCAGTAACACATATAACCTTAACAAAAGTCATCTCTGAGTGAAGAATATCCATTGTTCTGTCAAAAATGTACAACAGAATTGTAAATTAACACTCTTTCAAGAATCTTGTCTCGGTTGCAGTTAGAGTTGCAATCAGTATATAACTCAGTCTTGTTCAATATAACTAACAGTGAAAATTTAGTTTGTTCTATCAGGCTGTGAAAATTGTAAAAAGCAACATCTCAATGTGGATAACAGTGAGATACTTCCCCTATGGTAAGTCTACCCGTACTTTATTACTGATATGCCCAATAATTAACGTCCTCAAAGGTGGGTAGATATATTACCCGTTTTGGCATTGTCCGTCAGTCATCTGTAACAAAATTTTGAAATTGGCAGGGTATATCAATTGAACAAATTTGCTTGTTTAACACAGTTGTCAACAGTGGACTCCGGGTTTGCAAGTTTTAGTCCATGCCTTGGAGATCATTATTTGTCATTACCTTTCTTACTCTAATTATAATTGTACTTCAGGTTATAACAGAACATATGACAAGAGTGGTCACAATAACCCTGACAGCCCTCAGCCTGCAAGATAATGTGTAGTGATGAAGCCTTGAAGGGCAAGGTCACCCCCACAAAAGGTCTAGGGCATCGTTTGAATCTCCTCAGCATACCATTATCTGTGGAACAGATTTTTTATGTTTTGCTTTTTTACAAATGTACATTATACATGTTATTATTGTACTAAATGGTTAAGGGCTTTTTCCATAAATATCCCAAAAAATCAAATATTGGCATGTCTGGTCAGATGCCGAAATTAGCAGTTAAACATGATGTAATTATCTGTTCATGACCCTATATTTGTACAGAGAAATTCTTGTGGTGTATTTTTTTCCCAAATTGACATAAACCAACATTTAAATCTATACATTTAAATAACTAAAAAGATGTGTTAACACGGGTAATGTTTACTTTCAGCTTTTGTCTATATACCCATTTTTGAACAGATTTGTCTACTCAACTTGTTAGCATTACATACTTGGTTATGTACCTTATTTCAGGAATAGTCTGATGTTATATGTTCTTAATTATGAATATCATATAAATAAAAGGTTCAAGTGCAGTGCTTTTTTGGGGGCTTTTTATTAAGTGCTTTTTGGGGGGCTTTTTATTATACACTGAAAGATCATTACTATGGCTTGATAGATCATTGTCGGCTCGGGTACTACTTTCATGTACCCCCGGTACTGTTAAGTATACTTAAATGTACCCCGGGAACGGGAAATATACTAACACATACCCGGAATATTTAGACTGCACCCACGTTTTATTCCCGCCCTAAATCTGGTGTCGTAAAACACCCTTTGGAGTACAAAACAAAATTTTCTTTGAAACGACAATGACCAATTTAGAATTAAATTTCCCGGGTACGTTCCAGTTTATTTTTCTGTACCCGGGGTATATTTAAATATACTTAAAGAGTACCTGGGGTACATTAAAGTAGTACCCGAGCCGACAATGACCAATCGAGCATTGCTATGGTATTGTTAATAGCCATTTATACAGTTCTATTACGCAGTTTGCAATGTTTGGACTTGATTTTGAAATAAGTTTAGAGAACAACACAATAGTTATCACATTGTAATATCATATATTTGTTTTCTTTCATTAGCATTCACAAATACACATATAAAACTCATTATAATAAGTATTTGCGCGTAATATGTAGCTTTGTTATTGTTTAATGTTTTGTTTGATAATGACACTTTAATATATACAGCTAATCCTTTCTACCTATTGCAAGTGCCATTTGTCTATTAATCAAATTAATTTATATATTTTTGTACCATTGATATTTAAGCACTTTTCAGTTTTGATACTGCCTATTTAGCAAATGAAATTAGTCATATTAATAATCACATCGTTTCATGTAATATATGTGCATAATGGTGATATGTGCATTAAAGGTGCAAGTCAAATGTAAACAAATTGTTTTGAAATATATACACTGTGTGTACATGTTTCATTTTGTACAAATGCATACTAAGAATATAATTGGTATGAATTTATAGCGGTATATTTTAATTCTAACCTCAATTTTGAAATGATTATTTGTTTATGTGTTATAAAGGAACCTGTTCAAATTTACCAAAAGGACATTTTCAATTTTTATTCACGCTTAAAAGAAGGTGGCATAGCAGTAACACTCAGGCTATCTTGTTGCCATTATTAGGGATGTTTCCCATCTGTTTCCAACACTTTGCCATATTCTAGTATTTATGGATATTGAAGATAACTTGCCACAAATGTTGCACCATCTAAAAGCAACACTCTTATAAACAACCGCAAATATTTTACAATTTAAGTTAGTTAGTGATTAGGACAAGGTATTTCTAACAAAGTGTTTACAATATAAATATAAATGTTATAAAACTTCATTGGCCAGAACATTTTGATCTCACATGGCCCTGGTTTGCAACCAGACATATTATTTTTTATTTCTTTTTGTATTTTTATTAATTATGTGTAATTAATCCAAATATTTTAAAATTTAACAACATTTTTTAATCCAAACATCTGTGAACAAGTCACTATTAATTATGAATTTTGGATTATTGTTAATTATTCTTAAATATGTTTATATATTATGCATGTAGTTTTACTTTATTGGTAACAAGGGGTAATATTTGTTGAATTAATTTAAATGTATTAAATGTAACAATAGGGTACACACATATACCATGAGTTAAATATATTGTATATATTCTTACAAAATCATGCTGTTTATACACAAAATGATGAAATGTATACCATAAAAATATTTGCAACGCATTAAATTAATAAAATTGTATAAAATAGTGACTTAATATCTACTCCCAACGATTCCAGCTAGTAGTATGACCAAACTGAAGCAGTAAGGCAATAATCAAATAATTTTGATATGTAGAAGCATATGTTTCATAAAACTACAGCCGGCATTGTGCAGCCTGCACATAATTCGCAGGGAATTTTAACAACATAAATTAATATGGATGAGGCTTTTGTTTGATATTTCTTGCAAAAAAATACAATCACCAAACATGTCAACTTTCTTCCTATGATATACCTCATCCTGACATTACTAAGTAGATAGGAGGTGCAAAGCGGATTCACCATTGGCATGTTTCTATCCGTAATCACAGCCCGACGAAATAACCCTACACTTTCCAACGTACATCATTCAAACTTGCACGAATTGTTGGTTTAGTTTTTTAGCGTTTAGAAAATACGGTAAACAGTGTGTTAAATCTGATATCGAGCTTAGGAATGGTCGACGTCGTAGTTCGTAGACACGTCCTACTGTGATAAAAATAAAAGAAGCCAAATAATTATTACTAAGCACCCAAACTGTTGTGTAGTTTACTTCAGTTTTCGAATGTATTTTACACATTTTTTAGTTGGACACATTTTGATGAAGTATGTCTAGTTTCAACAAGAATTGCAGCAGAATACATTTTTATTCGATCTGTGAAAAATACACGGCCTTGATCAAAATCAGTCTCCTCTGATAGCACGAGTCTTGTATGGTGTCGGCGCCCGTACGATAAACCCGTCCTTGCAGTCGAACGCATGAGTCACGTGCTCGGCTTCCCGCCTGAACAAGAACCGTTGAAGCAGGTTGGTGAACGACAGGAAGAGCTCCATGCGAGCCAGCGTCTTGCCCAGACACATTCGGGGACCTGAAAACAGCAAATTAATAATTGATAAACACGTGAATTTACATCGATACAATTAGCATTAAGTATTTTATACGTAAAAAGTTGTTCCCACAGTGACAAGCGGTTTTATGATACGTTAAATAGAACAAGCTACACTGTTTGATATAATTTATTGCGTGATCATTTGTACCCGTTATATGTTTTCACAGGAGTTAGTAATCTATCGATAACATTTTTCCTGTTCAAATATAAATGAATAACCCAATTCGAACTATTCATTGTTTTTCACAAGCAGAAACGTACCTAGTGAAAAATGAGTAAACGCTGGATTTTTCTTCAATTCTCCATTCTCAATGTGCCTTTCTGGACAGAACGCCGTCGGATTCTCCCAATATTTTGGATCGAGGTTTGACGACAACAGATTAGCTTGGACAATTGTGTTCGCTGGTAACCGGTACCCGCGAAACGTCACTTCCTTCTTCGCCACGTGGGGGACGGACATTTCCGCTGCAATACGTTAGTACCAATTGTTTCGCTCGATTGTTCATTGTCGTCTCAGCTACTATTGGCAATTAAGCTCTCCGATTACTCTCAAGTATACTATAAAGACCCGGCGAAAGGGAAATATACTCATATGTAACCCGCAGTATGGCCTGTTGATCAAAGCGTATTTTCCTTAAGAGTACTTGGGGAACTTTTCAGTAGTACCGGAGTCGACAACGACCAATTAAGCAATAATAGCATGTATAAGCGGAAAAAGTATGTTGCATTTTCACACGTGTTACCGTAGCTGTCATCAAAGTTATGTTTAATGTTCCTAAGTGAGCATACATTTGTTGCCACATGTTCAATAGTAAGCGTACTTGTACTGAAAAATGTTTCGAACTCGAACTCAGCGTACACTTATTTCCAGGATTTCATATTTAGGATTACATGAATCCCTGTGACTTTTTTAATCACTACACCTATATTTCCGAGTCGCTGTATCTCTAGTAACGTAGCCTCCGTGTACGGTAGAGTTCCTCTGTCAGACCACGTTAACGCTCGATCTCCGAATTTCTATTAAAATCGAAAAATAAATATTTAAAATAAGTCACATATATTAACATTTTTTACAATAAAAAAACACCATAAAAGAAGGAAAAAGAGGGCATTAAAATTCAATCTTTTGTTCTGGTTGTGAATTCAAATGCTGTCGTAATCAAGAAACATTATCAACTGTTTCACTTTAACGACACAATAAAACTGTCACCGATATATAAGAAAAGCGACGAATTTATGTGTCGCTTTACAACAAATCACACAATCGTGCAATAATAATAGCACAACCTCAATGTATGTTTAATATCAGGTACCTGTCGGTAACTCGTCGAGTCCGTTGTGAACAATGTCATTCGTAATTGATAAAAATTAGTACATTCTTGACATCTGAACACGTGACTAAGGAATTTTACTAAACATGTCCTTTCAACAGGGTGCATATGTTCGGTGAATTAATTTTTATTTGCTTCTGATTGCAGTCGCTGACAGCTGTATAATTCTCATATTTTGATTACTGAACTTTGAGTATGTCGTTGACCTTAAACAGATGGACGCACGCTTTTCACGCCACGTGTCGTCACCAAATATTGATTTTTTAGGCAAGTAAATGTACTGTACAATTGTCAAATAAATGAAGAACAATCTGTACTTTGCCCAAATTTGACCTTTAACGTATTATGTGCTGACATTTACCTAGTGCCAGTGACACATATCTAACACACGACACGCCGTCTGTGAGATGGTCATCGTTTGCTATAACTTATTTTAAAACGGATTAATGGATAGAAAAGAAACTGTCTGGGCAAGATTTTTATGCAAAATATTACCTTTGACCTTCATATTTGACTTTGACTTGTGCCGTAAGGAGACAAATGTCACCCACGACATGTATTTTCTTTGTTTACAAAGTATGCTCACAAAATAAAGAAGACAACAAATGTAGATAAAGTCCATGCCTTAGTTTTGTGTAAAACTTATCTCGTTCATTGACGCATGAAATCGTATCGACAATCTCTTGGAAATTCGAAAAAAAAACTCTCTTGTTTAGCATTTAAGGATGTACCATACTCATTAAAACCTGCAACGTGTTCATTGGTCGAAATTTACGATGATCACGTGGGGCAAAACTGGGTGTAATTTATTAATGTAAAATGTCTCCCTGGGTAAGCATGTAAAGTTTCTTGCTATAAGAGACTTTCTTGGAAAATAAAAATACCTTACAAGATCCCGTATTTGGGTCCTTGTACATACCGTCTTTTCGTTTTTCGTTTTGCATTCGACAACACGAAACACGAAAATAAACGCATATTAGTTCATATTCCGATTTTCTTATAACCGAAACAAATACATAAAACAAAGAACAAATCGACTTATTTATATCGTTTTTCGTTTTACTAATTACAAAACAAAACACGAAACGTGTATGTCTATTCCTATTTCGTTTCAATTTAAATTAAAAAAATCAATATTTGAAAATTGAAACAAAGCGCCTGCTCTCATTTATCGTTCTTGATTTGATAAAACGATACGTGTACGGAAAACGGAAAACGAGGGGCGCTGCGCAGCTTTATTTGGATGATAACTCATGATTAATCTTAGTGCGCAGTTTCCTCCCTTTGAAACTATTATTTTGAATAATAAAATGTTCACTATTACATGTATTATAGAGGAAGAATAGACGAGTCTTGGCTAGTCTAATGGAATAATGAATAGATCAACAGTAAAGTTATATACCAATATACATGCCTGCTTTTGTTTCAAGTCATTGGATTTGATTTAATGTATAACATGCATTACAATAATCAATGCACAATAAAATATCTTTGTTCGGCGTAGCCTTTCTCTTCAAGTAATAAACAAAAATCGAATTATTTACTACACTGTATTCATATCTGTTTAAGAAATGAAATAAAAAATCCACATTATTGCTAAACATATAAACATGTACATTCAATTAGTATGGTGAATTATTCCTAAGAGCATGCACGGCCTCATAAAGCCCTGTCATGGCACGTCGTGTGCCGTCCTGGCTCAAACACTTCGGGTAACTGGCTGGCGGTGGGCTCTCGTACCAGCTGTCCACGCAGTTCTTGCATCCAACCAGTGATTTGCAACAAGTTGCAAATGTAGGCTGCGACACTGGTCCTAAATGTATTAATTATGTTGTTATAAAGCTATCGGTTCACGCACTGAGTTCTTGTTAAATTTTATCAGCATGATTATATTTGGTGCTCCCTTTATAGAATAAAGAAAATTTGCTTATAACAATTATAAAATTATTTGAAACTCTTTGCGAGAACACATCATTAAAATAACAGAAAAATCAACACTAAGTATAGTACATGTACATTATGTCAATGGATTTTATTTTATAAGTTACAACTCTGACGTTGTTACAAATTTATTTATTTATTTTTAATAACGTTTTTGTTTGGTGTACAGATTTTGTCCAATTTTTGAAGGACTGTTAAAATGAACTGGATGTGTATTAAACGAACAAAAATAATACACTTTTCGACTAATAAATGTACAAATGTACTTTAACAGATCATCCAAGCGAACGCTTGATGGCGCGCTCCTCATATATATCATTGACTCAGCAAATCATACACGTATTGTTACAAATGTAAACACTTTTTTATAATGGCATTTGAGTTTCATTTTAGGAGACAACCAAGGTCTTAAACGGAACATTTTAACGAGTGCAAGTAGATTCTATAGGCGTGACGCATGCTATTCGCCTTCTTTAAGTAACGTAACGTTTAAAGGAAATAATATTAAGCGTCGTTATAATATCATTGGAATGTATATAACTTGTTAGCATTAACTATATCTTGGGCGCTCTGTCAGGAACATTAAATATGTTGTTTAATAAGTTATTAAATTGGCACATTTATTAATTATATTTAAGTTAATTTCATTTTCTTCAAGTGCAAAGCGGTTTCATATAAGGTGTTTGGTTATAACTCTTGTTTAAGAGCTAAAATCACTAGACATATCACAATGCAGTTGTTAAATGCAACATGTATTTGTTATAATCGAACGAATTGGAAATTATATATTAGACACTTTGCACGTTACCGTTCCATAAGATTAAAACATTTTTTTTATTTATTCTATTATGCAAGGTGACGTTAAAAGTAAAACATAGGGACATTTTAGCAGCCGCCGCCGATTATTGTGTCCTTAAATTGTCATGCGGGTCTAACGGGTAATACAAATAGGAATACGGGACTCAGGGGACGGGGTATTGCAGCTCTTAAAATGTAAGGAACTCTCCAATGATAATAGGATTAAAACGAATTTGTTTTTTTTTGTAAAATAAGTACTGAATTTACATAGCATAGGGGCAAAGAACAAGAAGTGTCATACGAGGCTATTTATAGCCCTATCTAATCGGCTGGATCGGCATGAAATACCGGTACGTTGGAAAACCGTTCGATGTCAAGATTATGATCATTTTAAATTGGAAAAATACAATACCTGGAAAAACAACTGAAAATATCCACGTCTCTGTCCCTTACGGGCGTGTCTTTACCTCCACGAAAAAAGCACGTAGGAAGTGATGCTGATGGAAATAAGTGATAAAGTCTTATGTAAGGGAGAAAAATACGCGCAAAAAGCCACTAAAGAGTTACCTCCCCAAGACAGCAGCACATCCCGCAAACGCCACTCGTTTTTCGTTTTTCGTATACCGTTTTTTCAAACCAAGAACGGTAAACGAGATCAAACAATCCGTTCCAATTTTCAAACATTTATTTTTGTCATATGAATTGAAACAAAATATGAACAGGGAAATCAATTTCGTTTTTTGTTTTATAATAAGAACAACGAAAAACGATATAAAGAAGTTAATTTTGTTTTCGTATTTTGTTTAAGTTTCGGTTATAAGAAAATCGGAATATGAACTTATATGCGTTGATTTTCGTGTTTCGTTGTTTTGAATGTTAAATGAAAAAGGAAAAGACGGTATATACACGGACCTATTTGCCTGTGCGACCTAGTTAATGCTCGAGTGATTAAGTCCGGTTTTCCCGCGGAATGCGAATCTGTTACCTCGTGTATCTCTTCGCGGCACTTCCTCTGTACTTCCGGGTATTCTTGGAGGTAAAGGATACACCAATTGAGACTATTGGAGGTCGTGTCGGACCCGGCAGTGAACAAGTCAAGAATGGTACTCAGAAGTGTGCTCACTGAAATATGACAATATTATTTAAGAACCTCTTTCTGGGAAAAGTGGGCGTAATGCATGTGCGTAAACTGTCGTCCCAGATTAGCATGTGCAGACTGCACATGAAGACACCCTATTTATTTTTATAATTTTGGTTAAAAGAGTCTCTTGAAGGCGAAAAACTAGTCTAGGCGGACAGCACTTTTCGCGTGAACTGAGCCCAGTGTCCCCAGACTGAGGCTCATACGTTATCGGTGTAACACGTATTACTTGGATAGAGTAACAAACACGCGGAAATCTGCCTATTTACCCAGCACGATTTTGCGTGAGCTGGCCATATGCTAATATTATGTACCGATCTTGGCGGTCCATTTAAGTATCTCAAATTATCTTGGCAAACTGATAAGCATTTTTGGGTATTATGCTTATTAGAAACAAGAAATATCTTTAAAAAAAGATACCTCGCGGGTTGAGATGCAATGCATTAAAGTGAGGCCACGCTTCCACTGCTCTATATAAATTTTTACATGTTAACATGTTGACAGGAATATGGAAGTCAGTACGAGAACAAAGCCTTTAAGTATAAAACGCTGTTGCCTCTGAAAAGAAAAGGTGCACGCACAAACTGTATTGATGTCGAGATTGAGTGTAAAACTGTTCTATATATTAAGCCTTTTCCTTAGAGATAAAAATGTTTCATGCTGAACACGCAGTCAAACAGTGTTACAAAGACGCGGACATGTTTCCAATGTTCTGGTGGAATGCTCAAATCAGCCTATGGGATAAATGAAGTATATTCATTCTGAACTAGCCGCGGGAAGTTTTATTTGAATTTTATTGGACAGTTACAAAGGTCAGGTAAGGTGAAAAGCTGGCGTATACAGCTTCGCCGAATAAAATAAACGTTTACTTGAAAGCAATACTGGCCTATCAACATACATGTATGTGCGAATGTGTCGATCATGCCAATCATGCAATTGGAATCTCAATGAATGATTATTTTGCTTGAGTATTTTCTACATATAATTATTTTCCACATAAGATCAAGCGGACGCACGCGTTTGGACAGACACATGAATTGCTTCATCCATCCAATCATTTTAGAGATCAAAACCTACACTTGATAGCTTCATTCCCAGACGAGTCTGTATTGCTGTCTTCCATCTCTTTTTTTCAAGTAGAGGTCGATGAAGTCCCGGATATGGTTTCCATCGTACGTTTTTCTGTGCTCCTCAATATGGCCGATGATCTGGCTGAATATCCAGGTACGGGATTTATCGAAGTATCCGCCAGACTTGCGCTACAATGATATTCGCTAAAGAAACTCAAAATAAACAATGTCAGTAAATCGCTATTTGCTATACCTTAACCTATGCCTTTACCACTTAGATCATTTTTTTACGCTTTTGTAGTCCTTTAAAATGTTAAATTTAATTAAAGACCTGTCTTACTAGATTAAAGTTTTGAAGGCCTCCTTTCCAACCTTTAGATACTGATGAGCACCAAACAGCATAAGACATGAACAGAACGCGAGTAACTCGCAGGCTGTTCAGGTTTTATGCTGTTTGCACATAGCCATTTTCGATTCCGAGACGGAAAGGGTTAAAACGGCACACACATCTATCTAGGCTCGATCGCGCTTAATAAAAGAAAGAACCAATTTCCCATATCTGATGACGATGAAGAGGTTAGAAGTCATTGTATCTATAGTAAATGTAAGAAAACAAATTACAAGGCTACTATAAAAGAAAATTAGCTCATTGAGTCGAGTTAAGTTAAGACGTCGATTGTGTGATTGGGTCTTTTGAAGGTAAGAAGTAAGATAAGAAGAGAATTCCTTCAAGTAAATGTACACATTACATCGCGGCTAGTGAATGTAAGTATTAACCCACATATGCCACAGCGTCTAGAAAAAATGCCTTGGCAAACAGCATAGACCCAGATGAGACGCCGCATGATGCGGCGTCTCATCAGGGTCTGCGCTGTTTACTTACAGGAATTTCTGTAAGAAATATTATAGATATAGAAATAAATATACTAGACATCCCTAATTTTGGAAATAAATTTATCCAAATTAGAAGGATGGGAGAGTCCACTAGGAATAAATGTTTTAAGTACAACGCGTTGGGTTGCGCCTGGTGACGGCAATCAGCACAGTTCTTCTGTCTATGCATAGAAACACACCGTGTCTATTGAATGAATACAATTTTTAAAAGAAATGATTTGCGGCTTATTGAGGTATTGATGTAAGATGTCAATTGATTTTAGTATAAGTAAGATGTACATCGCGTCAAATCACGGTCAGGTCCTATTTCGGCAAAAAGTCAGTCGCGTCTAATTCAAGTGAGACAGACGTTTACGGCGTTTATTTACGTTAATATGATCATTTTACCTGCTTATTTCCGACGAGCTTCAATACACTTTTAGGGACGAGTCTTACTACTTCAACAGCTCCTCCTTCCAAAAGCACCCTTCCCATGTTGTCTAACACGTCCAGCTTCTCCTGACTGTGGAATTCTAATCTGCAAAGTAACGTCACCCAAAACTGAACAAAAATGACATAATATACCTGTACTAGTATGTACCTTTGTGATCAAATTGTATTTCTTTTTTTTTGGAATAAAGTTGTTAAAAACATCAGACGAAAAAGGATGATTATGCTTTATTTTCTTTAGGGGTAGAATGCCAAATTACGACATTATAAATATGTAGGAGAATGAATACGCGTGTACTTGAAGAAGTATATTTGTAGGTGTACCGGTAATCACGAATAATTGTTTAAGATAATATTAAATGATAGGTTATGTATCTCACAGTTCTAGTACATGCTAATTTTATTATTAATATTGTACATGTAGGTCAACAGCATTGAAGAGTTAGAAAGTGAAGAGTTTATACGAAGCATTGCAATTTATCGCAAGTTTAAGTGCGTGTTATACAATGGATTGCAAGCGTACATTTTACCAAAAATGATATGGTATATGACGTTGTTGACCATCATTGACGTCATATCTCTTAATGACGTAGGTTCGCCGTTTGTTGAATTGAGGTAGTCCGTTGCGGAATCCACTTCCTTTAAAATGATTTCTTCTAAAGAATCCCTTCCCGACACCAAATTCCCGCAATGTCTGCAACGTAAACTTGCGCATATTTTCCAAGCTGCTCCGCTCTCAAATACTAGACCTTTGTAAGGGACCTTTAACATCCATTCCGGTCGGTCAGAAAAGTCGTCTGCGCGCGTGACGAACGCTTCGTGAATGGCGTCGTGGCCATTTAAAAACACCATGTTAATGTTCCCGACGCTCATGTGCACAACGTCACCATAACGTTTCCATTCATTGAACAAGGCTACCGGAAGTCGCCTTTTCCTAACCGAAATCAGAGCAAACCACCAAACGCTTCCGATGAGCGGAAATCGAATGGGTCCCGGTGGTAGTGATTGATTGGAGAGGAAATACCAGTACCAATATGATGAGTAACGTCACTAGCCACACGAAGAGTGGACCACTCCAACTCGAAGAGAAAGCCCGTGTTGCTATATCAGCTAGCCTTCGCATGGCGTACAGTATTTAATATTTTATTCACAGCCGACACGCAACACTTCATAAATAAACAAGATGCGTTTGTGAAACACAATGTCCCCCTATATGACGTTAGACCTTGAAGGATGACCTTGACCTTGACCCTTCACCACTCAAAATGTGCAGCTCCATGAGATACACATGCATTTCAAATATAAAATTGCTAGCTTCAATATTGCAGAAGTGACATTACATGAGCAATTTTGATCCATATATTTGACCTTGAAGGATGACCTTGACCTTTCACCACTCAAAATGTGCAGCTCCATGAGATACACATGCATGCCAAATATCAAGTTGCTATCTTCAATATTGCAAAAGTATTCATAAAATAAGCGATTTGGGCCACATGTAATTGACCTATGACCTTGAAGGATGACCTTGACCTTTCACCACTCAAATTGTGCAGCTCCATGCGATACACATGCATGCCAAATATCAAGTTGCTATATTCAATATAGCAAAAGTTATTGCTTCAATAGATCTAGCAAAAGTTATTGCAAAATGTTAAAGTTGGCGCAAACCAACCAACCAACAGACCAACCAACCGACCAATCAACAGACCAACAGACAGGGCTAAAAACAATATGTCCCCCACTACTATAGTGGGGGACATAAAAATAGAAACATATGTTACTAAGAATCGGTCAAAAATGTATATGTTTAGATTGTCATTGATCTTTGGACTTCGCTAGCGAAAGAAGTTATGATATTAAGTTGAGACGTTTTCAATTTTAACTTTTTTTTTCAGGCACCAACAGAAAACCTACTAAAACTTTCTACAATTATATTGTTGTTTACAGAATCCCAAATCCAGTATTGTATAATAAAGTTAACAAGCGAATCCTTTTAATACGCACCATGGATTTCTATTTTGCAAAAATTCTTTCGTCCCACTTTTTAACGTTGCTATTAATACTGTTTACAAGCCAAATCCAACTTTCGTCCCACTTTTTAACTTTGCTAAATTTAAAAGAAATAGATCTTTAAGCATGCCGTTGTCGCGTGAAAATTGCAACTTACATTTCTGTCGAAGGAAGGCAGACTTTGGTAGGTAAACAAGGTAAATGCTTTACATTATTGCTCTATATTTTAGTATCGTACATTCTGTCGCACATCGTTCATTATTTCAATATACTGAATGCACCTTAAGTGGTATTGATATGTAAAAGGTGGTTATGTTTATATTTTATTAGTTTTCTACGAGTCGATAAAATACGTCGAATACAAATCTGTTCATGGTAACATATAAATGCATAGTATGTGCCTATCATTGCTTATTATAAGGCTGCAGCAACATGTTTCATATGTCTTACTTACTATGTTCATTTCTCAACATTTTTGTATTTTAGTTTTCACTTGTGTTGTTTTGTGGAACATACTATGATTTATTTTTTCACCTTCATTTACGGATCTTATAATATATCCATTTTTCACAGCCATAACAATTTTGTATATTTCTTGTCGCACTTTGCCCATTTTATTGACAATTTACATTTTGCAATTTTCATACACGCTGGTTATTTCTCTGTTCTGTGTTACATTTTTATGATCCGCCTTTCATAATATTTCAAAATGGCAATGTCTTCACCTTTGGTTATTTTCGTCCTTGTACATTTCGTTATCTTCATAGTACTTTTCTGTTATTATGTTACAGTCAAGTTACCATTATACCGGATCATTACCCATAGCGGATCACTTTGATATTCAAGACTGCGTATCGCGATAAATAGTTGACATTTTTAGATGATATTCTGCCTAAAGCATATACAAGGACTGTTCTTTAAAACGCATTGATTAAATCGTAATCGGAGCTATTCTTTGTTAAACATTTTGGTATGTTTTCTGACATGTATATACGACTCTCGTTTCCAAATTGAGGTTGAACATTTTTCACGGTCACATGCTATAACACTGTTTGAATGTAGGAAGTTTACGCATTAATTGAAAGGCCATTTAGTAGTCTTTCCGCCTGCAAAAGTCCATTTCAGTTTTGATTCGTGTTTAAGATTTTGCAACACCTTAAATGAAATTAAGAATAAGGGCAATAACGGATCAAGCGTGATAATATGCGTATTGATAAAAAATTATATTTAAGTATATGCAAATCTTGTTGATTCTTACAATAAATGATCTCAATCTTAATGTTGTATTTATGTTCCATGTTCAATATCGATGATTAGATATGATTCAAACAATTTACATGGTTTATAAGATGCCCATATCTTGTCGCTCTTTTTAAAGTTTTTAGGATTTTCAACAGATAATTCACACAAGAATACCATGTGTAAAGTGTGGATACAAGATCACATAAAGAAAACAATTAATAACAAAAAATGAATATATTTATAACTGGCAATGTTACTTGGTCATTGTTAACGCCACATTTCATGTTTCGACAGATCAAATAGTGTGTTATATGCCCCCTGAATGGTTTCAGACATGTGATCCGTTATGGCTACAACTGATCCGTTAATGCATGAATTATGCGACGAAAAAAGGTATCAAATGCATTGTGCCTGCGTTTAAAATAAGACTATGTGCTGAATCAGTAAGCAAATGTAATATTTAATCATTCTGGTGTAAAAGAAGTCTCAAAACATGTATTGCTTTTCATTAGAACAACTTCATTACGCTACTGATCCGGATAATGGTAACTTGACTGTATCAAGCTTACATCCAGTTTTTGGTTAATTCTCAGTCAGTGTTTAGGCAACACAACTGTTCACTTTACCTTACGGTCTTCCGTTTGTTTATATGTGCTATATCTCTTTAAGATCATCATATCAGTGATTTACAACCTCAATCATGTTTTTATTAGCAATTATAATATTTGCTTTGCCTTTTACCTGTTCGCCTCGTGTTGATGGTTGTCACATTATGGTTAGAAATTGTAGGTAGCATATGTGGGTTTACCTCATGTAAGAAATATTGAAAATTTTATCAAAAGGGCCAGTAAACATGACAGTCACAAAGTGCACATATGTTCAAATAAGCTTATCGATGAGGGAGAGATTAAAGAATAGTATAGTTGACACAAGGCCGGGTATGTTTGTATTGGTCAGGAAAAAGTGTTTATTCAGTTAAATCTCTCATCAAAAGGTTGGATAAAGCTTGTTAATATTTGGGTGGTTTGTTTATCCCGTTCCCAGGGCTTCATTGATTCAGTATCGTAAGTAATCCATCCATTCAGAAACAACCAGGCATAGAACACTGACCAATGGGATTGATAACTGAGTTTCACGGGGTAGATGTTAGAGGAAAATAGTCAGTTAGCGTTTAGACTTGGAGGCGTATGGATCGAGAAAGATACGATCATGTAGCAATCACAACGTATTTGTATAACTGAAATATTAGTTAAGTCAGACATTAAATTAGACTAGAAACTGATATATGGTGTTGTTGAATATTTGATCCTATATTATGCAGAGAAATCAACAATAGAGAGGGACCGACTTGTCCCATGCGTGACACGAGGAAATGGTAGTTAATGCAAATTTCGTCATCTTGGCAATATGCGCATGACGTGATATCGAATGATAGGCTACACACCGGTAATTTAAGAGTAATGAACATTGCTTGTAACTATGTGTCCTCCATGAACTATGAACGATTACGGGACATGGTTCAATGCCACTTAACGCCTAATGTATCAGGGTTGTATTAATATGCTATGCTGACGACTTGACACTTATTACTAGCTTATAACAATTGACATTAATATAACTTTAAGGGCAGCTTCCCTTTTTAATTGAGGTCCTCTCCCGTTCTCCATGTGCGGCGGGGTTACCTTTCAGGCTACCTTTCCGGTTCCCTTGTGGTGTGTTTTACCACCCATTATGCCATTCAGGAAAATACATTTTCTTTGTTTTATCTACTTTATGGCTTTTTTATGTTTTATCTACTTTATGGCATTCTAAAATACATGCCCCTTTTCAATCAATCATTGTCTTTGTTATATCCTTCATGTCATACGAATCTATTCTGGTCTATGATCGGCATTATCCCCTCTTTTGTTCCTCGGACCAAACTATATTTGATGCTTCTTTGGTAACTAGTATGTTGATTTTTCTCTAGCGTAAGAATATAATATTTTCTCTGTCATATTTTCGTTTGGGTATGAATACAGAATCATAGTTATTACGATAGTATAGTCTGTTTCATCATTTTCTTCGGAACTGCAGTTTATTCAGTGAAGAGAACATGTTTTTGAAAAAAAAGTTGTATTCTAATATACTCTTATATATTTGGTCCGGCCGAAATGAAACTATTAACATTTCCTTGTATATTAAATAAGCTGATCAAATATTCAGAATATATTATAGAGGTGCAGACTCTTGGTCCGGACCAAACTACGGGAGTATATATATATATATATAGTGAGCGCGATGCTTTAACATCCAACAATCATTCATCATATATGGAGAAGAACTTTCAGGAAAGAGGGGTTTTTTTTGGGGGGGGGTCATATTTTTTTAAACTAGGCCTTGGTTTTTTGGGGAAAGTGTCTTAAAGATTTTTAATTACAAATATTAGCATTTTCAAGTATAATGAACGAGCGGACCAAATAACGGGAGCATATATAGAGGCGCAGAACTGTTTTGTTCCGGATCAAACAACAGGAGTATATAAATGATTAGAGAGCGCGAGGTTTGCGATCCACCTCATCCCCACCATACGGTAGAGAGCACATTAAGGTCTCATTGGCCAATGTGCACTGAACTCTCTTAAAAATAAAAATCATTTGGCGTACACCCAGGCAAACGGGGTAAATTTGACCTACTCTGGCTCAAAATTAACCTTTATCCCCTGATAGGTCACAGGGGCAGGTCGGGCTGCAAAGACCTCGTGAAGAGGCCAGTAGGACCTGTAAATAAACTCTGATACAAACGAACAAGATCTTTGCGATCGAACATTTGTCCATCATGCAGGAGAGGAACTTTCCGGAAAGAGTGTTTCTTTGGGGGTCATATTTAAAAAAACTGGGGCTTGGTATTTTGGAGGTAAGTGTCTTAAAGATTTTAAAATGAAATAATAGCAGTGCCAATCTGAGTTAATTGGACATTTATTAAAAAATGTTGCAAATTTTAACAAAAACAACTAAATTTTCCTTCAACCCTGCTGGGCAAGCAAGAAAAACCGCCTTATTACATGCAAACGCAAAAAAACATACATGAAGGTACATAATAAGAGGCGTACATAAAATCATACTTGAGAAACATGATAGGCAAAATAAAGAGAATTTTTAACTGCATAAATCTGCATGGCAATGTTAAAGGCCTAAGTCAAAAGCACACATAGAAGGCAACATGAATGAAAAAATATATGTGTATATATAAATATATAGCGGAGGCGGAATGGAGGTATGATATTTTCCAAGCAACTTTCTGCTAACAGCGTTCTCTAAGACTGCGAGAAGAACGCTTTCCTTTGTCTGCGAAAGGACGCTGACGCGGGTGACGCTTACTGTCACGTGACTCAGATCCCAGCGCCCGATTGGCTGACCAGTTATGCAAAATTAAGCAACCTATTGGCACAATTCCCATCCTCCTCGAGTTATTACATAACTTAGAACCAAGTTCGATTCATAAAACCTTGTATGTGTGCATAAAATTTCATATATATAGAGAGAAAGAGAGCGCGATGTTTTAGATCGAACATTTGTTCATCGTTCAAAGAGATGAACTTTCCGGAAAGAGGGTTTCTTTGGGGGGGGGGGGGGGTCATATTTTTTAAACTGGGGCTTGGTATTTTTGGGGGGAAGTTTATTCAAGATTTTAAAATAAAATTATTAACATTTTCAAGTATTATGAATGGGCGGACCAAATAACGGGAGTATATATAGAGGCGCAGAACTCTTTTGTTCCGGGCCAAATAACGGGAGTCTGTCTGTCATCTAGACTAATTCCTACCGTTAACGATATATGGTAACGTTAAAAACTACGAACTATGAAATACGCCCTCAAACAAATATGTTCGCCAGACTTTCGACTGGAGAGTGCTAAAATAAATTGGTACAGTCAAGATGGTGACGACTCTATGCCGAGATAGTTAACGATATTTTTCGCTGTATTATGTCCTTTATTACTTTTGTTTTATTTTTAAAAGACGCTCGCTTTACCGCGATTTCAGTAAAAATGTAATTAGCTTTATTTCTCGACTTTACTCCCTGAAAATTTTCTTTTCTATAATTTAAATGGCATGTTAGTAAGTTTCCGAATTATCGATAAAAAAGTGTTAGAAACCCTTTCTTACTGTATCTATTTTGGTTAAAATGAAGTATGGTGACCCATAAATGAAACCAAACCTTAAATAATTTTCCTAGTCAAAAGTGTTGTTTTGCTTGAATGAAATTCTGAAAATCATTTTGAACGTGAGTTACAGGGAAATGTCGCGACAGTATTTTCACGACGCACCGGATGGAGATACCATTCTCTTTGACGTCATCGATGAGAAACCCGAAGTGCCTTACAGACTGTCCGTCTTTAGTCATGAGACATACGAGCAAAAGATGGAGATTATGAATAATTTACCTGAATACAAGTGTCGAGAAAAAGATTTGTTTCTGTTTTCGTATCCCAAAACAGGTAACAACTTATTTTTTTTTTGGTTTTTAATTGCATCCTAAATATGTCTAGGGGGAAAAACAAATCTTTTTAAAGGAGGCTCTACAGTAATCTGGGCTAACACGCTATTAGATTCATACGCACCAAAACCCGATTCGTTGTTTATCGAGCGATTAGCAACGATACATCGACGATTCCTTCTTCGAAAGCATTCTGAATCTCAAACCGCTAGTCAAAAATTATTTTTACTTGAACTGTCAAATGTCGGCTGGAGTTTGTATTAAATCATACATTTACTGGATAGGTATATCTCATTTCACCAGTATGTACAGCATTTAAATGTAAAGTAGCAAAAATGAGTACCGTGAGGCAAACGCTTCTTGATAGCACGAACCTCGGTGAAATTTGTTATTGATATTTCAAATTAGAGTCGTTAAAATCACATGACAGGGGCACCATATACATTAACAAAATATTTCCGAAGTATAAATAGGTCCTCCGTTTCTTAAGATTCATCTTTTTCCTATAGATTCGGCGATCCTCCATATATTTGATATTATTACATATTTCTGATTTAACTTAAGTTATTTATATTTATTTATAAAATTCCATCAGAGAAATGTTTGTTGTTTTTTTTGTTCAAAACGCGTGAAGTATTTTATGTCAAAATTAAGCAACATTCTTCCATACATATCTTGTGTAAATTCCTATATTTGTAAAGATATTTATTAGTATATTAATATTTAATGCCTGTAAGATGATTTATTTAATTTAAACAATTTAAAGGAAGTTTAATGTTTTCCGATCAAAACAATGACTGAATAGATTGGTAGGAAAGATAAACAAATCAGGATTGCTAGGTTGCCTTCATGAAATTTGCCTTTTACTAAAAAACATGTCCAATAAGTAAAAAGTGACTAAGTGAGCAAATGCCTACCTTGAGCACAGGGAAAAGTCTCGATTTTTTTTCGGCGTAAGCTGTATTAAGCCAGCTTTTCACCCTGACTTGACCTTTGTAAGTGTCCAATAATATTCAAATAAAATTTCCCGCGGCTAGGTACGAATGAATACACTTCATTTATTCCATTGGCTGATTTGAGTATAACACCAGAACATTGGAAACATATCCGCGTCTTTGTAACACTGTTTTACTGCATGAAACAATTTTATCTCTAATGAAAAGGCTGAATAGATAGAACAGTTTTACAATCAATTATCGACATAAATACAGTTTGTGCGTTCACCTTTTATTTTCAGAGAATTACCAGCGCAAAAGCGTTTATACTAAAGGCTATATTCTCATATTTAGTACTTACTTGCATTGCATTTCAACCCGCGAGGTTTCTGGTCAATTCGCGGCCAGTGTGTCAAAGTCAGAGTTTATATACAGTTCATCGCCGGAGTTCGCAGAAGGGGTTGCGATCTTTTCATTGAAGGAAAAAATTGGAATCTATGCTATTTTTGTCTGATGGAGTAAATAGTTCGTTTAGTCGCTTTGTCGATATATCAATATTTTAGGCACAGCTGTTGCCTTGGTCGTGTACAATTGGCGTAAACAATCCGTTGTTTCAGCAGCAGAATTGTTACCTAACTTTAATGCATTGCATTCCAATCCGCAAGGTATCAAGGTCAGTTTGCGGTCAGTTGCAGAAATCTTTATATAAACGCCGTCTCGTAAACTTTGTGCACTTGAAGTCTGTTTTGATCAGAAAGATACTAAATAAAGATATTCGGCGATATTATTGTGGTATGTCAATCATTGATTTTTAATATGTTTTTAACATTTACATGATAAGGACCAATTTTGATAAAATTAATAAGAAATATTTATTCATTTAGACCAGTTAAGCGTGAGCACAATAATTACTATACTATAATTATGCAATTAAATAAGATTCGAGTATTGCCGGCTGACCTATATGCACTCGTTTATATTCATGTTTCTTGTGTTTTTCTATTCTGTAAATATAGATATCTGAGTTATAATATCACATAAAGCAAAATAAGCCACGATATCTGGCGCAACACCCCGTAATTGATTTGCTTGTGATGTAGCTAAGAACTGCGCAGAAAAAAGGCATCCGCTACTTTTTATCTCGTAGAGATAACTTTTGATCGTTCATAAACATCGACCACAATCAACGCCGTATATCTTTTTTAAAGATATTTCTTGTTAAATATATACACATGTACTATGTAAGTATATAAAGAATATAGAAAAAAATCGAGACCTTTCCCTGTGCACTTGAGCTAAAATTGTTTACGTTCAGTTTAAAAAGTAACTTAAACTTTAAAGTGAAAAAACCTTAAGGAAAACAGCCTCTATGAACATTTTGTTAAGATTACTTAATCAATGTTGACTTCATAATCTGTAAACAGATTCATGAATGTTACAGGCACGAACTGGCTGTGGGAAATCATAACAATGATAACAACGGGATCACCGGAAGTCTCCGATGGCAACAAAGCCTACGGAATGATCGAGGTGACGCCAGCCTCTATCGCAGACAAGATTCCGGATCCCCGGATCATCAACTCTCATCTACTTCCGAAATACCTGCCGAAAGTCAGTCTTACTGCAACAACTTTTATATATTTTCATCATCTTCATCGTCGTCATCATCAACATCGTCGTCGTCGTCGTCATCATCATCATCATCATTATCATCATCATCAACAACAACAACAACATCATCGTCAAAATCATCGTTTGCTTCGACTGTGTTCAAATTGTGTTGTCATGGTGTGTATAATCATACTCACCATTTTTATTCCGTTTATGGAAAATAACGGAATATTTCTCAAATAAATGTCTTGTTTTTTTTAAATGCCGTTTCGTTTTAAGGCCATTTCAACAGGAAAGATCAAGTGTGTCTTCATCGCCAGAAACCCGAAAGACACCGCCGTATCCTTCTACAACCATACAAAAGGCATCAAGGGTTATGAATACAACGGGAAATTTGAGAATTATCTGCAGATGTTCATGCGAGGAGAAGGTATTATTTTTGTCAATATGCAGTGTCATACTGTATTAAATAACTTAAGTTCACAATATAAAGATTACTTACTCATAATCATGAGTATTATTTATTATTCTCATTTCTCAAAATACGTTAATGTCTCCTATCAACATTACCAACACTAACGTCATCGTCAATCGTCATCAACATTACGGGCAATAACGCATAATATTATTTCCGGGCGATAACGCTCAATGTCACTACCAGTAAGGGAGAAAATTATCATTTTTATTTGACTCGTGTTGACTCATTATACATTAATTTGTGTTAGGTAACAATATAGTAAAAGAGTTCCTTAACAAATTCAATGTGAAAGCAAGAACTTAAAAAAAAGGCAATACTTATATATTCATACCTCTTCTTAAAGAGTATTACAAACCGAAATGATTTATACATTTTATTGAAAAAGGTTATGCGAGTTGTTATCACGAATCGACGCGAATCAATGGTCACTATTTTACGGCCATCACATTGCCAGTTGACGGGATTATGCTAAATGTCACTTCCCCATCATTAATTCTCCAACCTTAAAGCAAAAAAGTTCTTGTGTAGTTCTGAACCGTGTTTTTCTACCACAAGCACAAAGAAATATTTAAGAAATAAAGTCATGGCGAGTGCAATCACAGATAATTTATTATCTCATAAATGGTGGTGTTTTTTTAGAGAGTATAGCATTGCATAACACAAATATTTAGTACATGTATAATGTAACCTGTTACCATAAAAAGCAGTGAGTAATATAAGGAAGTCTCCCTGTTTAATTAACCAGGTTTTCCGAAGGAAACAAATGGTTATTAGATTGGCGAATGTCGGCGGGCGGGCGGGCGGGCTGGTGGGCTGGCGGGCGGAACAAGCTTGTCCGGGCCATAACTTTGTCGTTCATTTTGAGATTTTAAAATCATTTGGCACATTTGTTCACCATCATTAGACGGTGTGTCGCGCGAAAGAATTACGTCGATATCTCTAAGGTCAAGGTCATACTTTGAGTTCAAAGGTCAAAAATGGCCATAAGTGAGCTTGTCCGGGCCATAACTATGTCATTCATTGTGAGATTTTAAATCATTTGGCACATTTGTTCACCATCATGGGACGGTGTGTCGCACGAAAGAATTACGTCCATATCTCTAATGTCAAGATCGCCACGACTAAAAATATATTTATTTTTAAACAAACTTACAAAGGGGGTACATTTTGTTTGTTCATTTCAAAAGTTCAGTTTGAGTTGTCACCCTTTATCAGTTTTTTTCACTATGAAAACCTGGTTTTGTGACAATTTTGTCCCTTGTTTTCTTTGATATTACAAAAAATTGTTCACATACGCAAAACTGTGAAAAAATACTTAATTTCTATAATAACGCTTTGTTACTCAAAAATATTTACGATCATCAAGCACTGCTCTATTTATTCCAGTGGACTATGGCGGATATCCTGAATACCTTCGTCAGTGGCAGCGATTTATGGAGGAGCACTCAGATGTTCCAATTCATGTGATGTATTACGAGGACTTAAAAGAGGCACGTAAATTGTCAGTTCTACGTGTACAGAGTTCATGGTACAACAAACACACAACATGACTTTGATTGCTCACGATTAGCGTGCATTTTCAGCAAAAAGTGTTAACATGCACTTACGAATTGGACGATTAATAACAGAACACACAATTATTAACTACTGTAACTGTATGTCGCATTTTTAGGATACTGGCATTCATAGTTATTTACTCAAACATTTTTAAAGCTTATTGTGAAGCTGAAATTGATCTACTCATAACCATTTCGAGCGTTGTAAAAAAGCACACCAAGTTTAGGTTGGCGCGACAGTTCTTTTGTTGAGTGTAAATAGCACATGTCACCTAATCGTTGAACTTTATCTTTAGAATTTCGTGGAAGAGGTACGCAAACTTAGCGCGTTCATGGGATATAACATGGATGAGTTGAGACTCCAGCAAATCCAGGACCGATGCGAGGTAAACAACATGAAGCAGGGCAAGCTTGCGAAGACGGACCCGGTCATACGTGAAAAAATGAAAGATTTTTTTCGGGAAGGATTCAATTTGATACGTAAAGGTATGAAATGAACGTAGTTTTAGAAGTGAAACAACCTCGTTATGTTCCTTCTTATGTGACTATGACTTATGGGTTTGTTTACCCTCGGGACTTCGGTTAGAAACCATTGCCCGAGCACACTGCTTAACTTAAAACTCTACGTTAAAATTGCCGAAAACGGCTATAATATGGTCAGCCCGATTTTACTGGGTTGTACCATTTATAATACAACAAGACATTGCAGTGTTGATGCGGTGCTTCAATAAAAATCCATTGGTTTAAAAATATCTGTACAAGTTTAACTTATTCAAAAAGCGTTAAAAATGCAGTACTCAATAAAATTAATAAGCAATGTCTTGCCTAAAGCTGTTAGAAAGCAGCGTTTTCATTGGTTGACAGTATTTGAAAGCATGGCTCTGATTGGTTATCTCTTTCACGTGCGCGCAAACGCAAGTAGGTCAATCCGTTTTGGGATGAAAATTTCACACATAGAACGACCTTGACGTGGCGTCTGCTCTTGCACGGACGTAATGTTTTCGTCTGCTCTTTTGCACTTTTAAAATGTAAACAAAGCAGAATTTCATTAGGAGAAAGGACGAGGCTGTCCAGTAACCCGGGTATGTTGGCTGCATTGCTACCTCTCCCTTCCCCTCTAACACCCCCCTTCTCCTCTACCTCTCCCTTCCCCTCTGACACCCCCCTTCTCCTTCAAACTCGAAGAGCCATGTCAGACAGGAGTGCACGGTGCAGGGTCATGTACACCTTGCAAACCTATTTTAGCTTTTAAGGGTATTTTCAACTTTGGGGATTATTGTAACTCTCCCTATAAGCGGTATATTAACAATCATAGCAAATAAAGTACTGTTGTACAATTTTTATCTTAATTTTGAGAAACTTGCTAATTTTGTTAGTAAATAAGGTGTTCTTGTACCTTTTCTTTTAACTTGCAACATCACCTATATATTTATTTCTATAGTATGGATGCTAGCTTTTTGTGTGTTATTTCCTGCATTGTTGTATGAGTTGGTCCTTACCAATCCCATATATTACTATAATATTTCAGTATATTAAACATTAGAGTATATTATTTCTTTCTTTTTATTTATTAATTACCATGTGTAGTTCTCATAATTCCATTTACCGTGCACTCCCTCTGGTCTAGGGGACAAAAGCATCAGTACTTCTCCATACAAAATTATCTCCCCTACACAAACCCAAGTTGATTTTCCCCTGCTGGAAACCCCCCCACCCCACCACACTTGCCTACACTTCCAAACTCCTTCTTTTAACCCCCAGGGTGGCAACTTGTTTTTTACCTATCAATAAGTGCATATAATATTGTACATTTTGTACATAATCTGCTTTTATGTATAAACATTGTTTGATTTGTCTAATTTTTAACTGAAAAGTACATTGTTTTATTCTTTGATTTTTATGTGGCCCTAAAGAGGTAACCATTTGGTGACATGCAAGTTATTACCTTTAAATTTATAAATATTATTATTAAATTTATTTTAAATATTGTCTTAACGCCACTCTTGGGGGACGTCCTTCCTTCATAGCCCAATCCTCTATAAGTTCCATACAGACATGGTCTAAGATTGGAGCATCACGGCTATATTTCATGTCTGCAAGTGCTAAACATTGTGTCACACTTACAAAAACATGCTAATTTTAGAACTAAATATAGTTTAGAACTATATTGCATTACCAATTTAAATTGTTTGTTATAATTCTATATAATTGCATGTTTACATGCAAATCCCCTTCTTTTTTCTTATGAGAGCTATTAAAACAGGCTCTTCCTTCCCTATTAATTAAGGTTTATAAATCTTTATATCTTCCCATGGCTTAGAGTTCCTAGCATAACATATAACTCAAACAACAAATAACACCTATCTATAGGTTTATTATGTATGTAGATATATAGTGGCAATGTTAAACCACTTTGTGATCTGAAAAAACCTAAAATATTAATAATTTTTGCTTATATTATACATATCACACTTTCATGTAATCCTTTTTCTCCCTAGAAACATAAAATTAATGTATTATTATGTTAATTTTAACAATAAAATCACAGATCACAAAGTCTAAAGACTCCAACAAACCCATTGCAGTATATACTAAACGTGGGTCTAGTAATGATGATGCCACATACAACAGTATGTGTTTTCACCATCTTTACTTATAAAAATTGGGCAATTCTCTCTCTCTCTTTCCTTTAAAAAAACATCCAATAACAATATCATATTAACAACATAACATAAACATAGTAATTTATCAACAAGGGTCCTAATACTCGCACCAAATGGTAGGGCGACATGCTTACGCTTAAGTATTTTCCGCTTGATGAAGGTGCCAGTCCCGACAAGTTTGTTTACAGGGTTTGTGCCATGCCGAGACTTAGCCCTGGCCCAGAAGTTAAGGGACTGTTGTTTTCTGCGCAAGTCAAGAGGTAGCACACTGGCCTCCTCTTCAAGCAGTGCACCCGGTGAACAGTTTAATGCTTTCAGAGCTATCCTAAGGGCCTTGTGTTGAATGGCATCAACCATTTTTAGGGCGTTTGGCTTTGCACATGCATAGATCTGGGCTCCATAATCTAGCTTTGGACGTATAAGGGATTTTTATCTGATCCGAAACCTTTGCCTCTTCTCATTAAGTTTAGGTCCCTTTCGCACCTTTCTGCCAAATGTTTGATGTGGTGAGTAAAGGTTAACTGTTTATCTAGGTACATACCTAGAAATTGCACCACTTTTTCAAAAATAATTTTGGTGCCGCCTAAATTTAAGTCCAAAAAGTGCTGAATTTGGTCGCCAATTATTACTCCTACTATTTCCATTTCAAGGTCTGACTGACTAATGGGATTGTTTACCCTCGGGACTTCGGTTAAAAACCATTGCCCGAGCACACTGCTTAACATAAAACTCTGCATAAAAAGGTCGAAAACGGCCATAAAATGGACAGCCGGATTTTACTGGGCTGTACCATTGATATAAATAGAAAACTTTGCAGTGTTGGTGCGGTGCCTTAATAAAAATCTATTGGTTTAAAAATATCTATACTTATTTAAGAAGCGTTATAAGAAAAACGCAGTACTTTACACTGGCTGGGCCTAACGCTGTTAAAAAGCGGCGTTTTTATTGGATGATACACTTATAAAACAAGAGAATTATAAAAAGGTATGATGTAAAATGGATAAAAAGACCAAATATTACCTAGATGCATAAAAACAAACCCAAAAAGCTCTAATCCAACCAATATTATTAATATATTGGTGATAACAATGGAGGAAATAGTACTAAAGTACCTTGTATGGTATGTAAAATGACAATTAAACAGAAAAACCGAGGCAATTTGCTATATAAAATAGCAATTTAATATAAAATTAAGGAAATTTGCTATAAAAATAGCAATTTTAACATGAATTAGTGCAATACAGAGTAAAATGGATGCTATGGTGTAGGAATAGCAGTATTGAGAAAAAAAATAAGGTAATTTGCTTTGTAAGATAGCAGTTTTACACAAAAATAAGGAAATTTGCTACACAAAATAGCAGTTATCACAAGATTTAATGTACTACAAGGTACAAAATTAGCAGTATCAACAAAGTCGACAATACTTTGTCCTGGATAGGGCTAAATAAGTGTTTATCATGGTATAAGGCCCTGCACCGTGCCCTTCAGTCCGACATGGTTCTTCGAGTTTGAAGGGGAAAGGGTGGGGTGTCAAAGGGGAGAGAGGGGGTGCAATGCAGCCAACAATCCCAGGTTACTGGACAGCCTCGTCCTTTCTTGTATTAAGAAATGCCATAAAATATGATTATATTAAAAAACTGAAAAATGTAAATGGTGGACTAACGTCATACTCTCATAAAAAATGTATTAAAATAAAGAAGACCAGGTCAATGCCATTGGCCTGATTTAGAAAGGGCGGGGTAGAACAATAAACCCATTAAAAACTAAAATAAAAGTTGTGTAAAAGAGACACAAATCCAACACAATTATTAGATTACATCAGTTTTGTGCAAAGATTACACAGTTTAAAAAGAAAAACAGTCACAAGACTGAATAATTAGGTGGGTGTTAGCTGCTCTCCCTCCCCCGATGACCTAGATTTTGTCAGTTATCTGACAATACAGAAGGTATTTGGCGAGGGCAGAGAAGACCAGTCCCCTAGCTGCTCCCTTGGGGTCTAGCAGGTTGGAAAGGTTAAAAACTAGTCCATGGGAGTGCAATGCAGCTTCGAGGTGGTCCCTCTGCGCCTTATGGTTAGGACAGTGCAGCAGCATGTGGGGCGCAGTGAGAGGTTCCTGGCACCTAGGACATGCGGGGTCTATACCGAGGACATACTTTCCTGCGCCACCGGGTAATAGGGTGGTTCCCATCCTCAGGTGCGTGATGGCTCTGTCAAGCACAATGCTTGCTGAGTATCTGTCAGGCGGCCTGAGGGTTTTCACAGGTCTGGTAAAAGTATGTCGACGGGAAGACAAATTGTCGGTCCGGAGATTCCACTCACCCATTACAAATTTCTTTGTCAGGGAGTAGGTGCCAGGGGTTCCCCAGCATCTACGGCCTCCCTCAAGAGGCCCTCTTTGGCTCCCCTGTCCGCCTGCTCATTCCCACTGATGTTGACATGTGCTGGACACCATACTAATGTGACCTTTAAAGATTTATCTAGGCACTGTTGATGAAGTTCCAAAATGCTAGCTAAAATATCAGGCCTAGATCTGCTATTTCTGTTTTTTATGGACTCAAGAGATGACATTGAGTCTGATAAAATAGCAGTTTTAGTAGGTTTATTGACCAATATCCAGCACAGAGAAAATTTAATTGCCAAAAGTTCTGCTGTAAAAATAGAGAGATTGTTGCTGAGCCTGTGCGTTTTACTAATGTTTTTTGAAGGAATTACAAAAGAGTTGGCTACCAAACCAGAGTTAGGGCATTTGGAGCCGTCAGTGTAGATTTTTAGATGCTCAGCATACATATTATCTATAAGAGAGAGAGCTTCTGACTTGATGAGTTGTGGCAAGTCAGTTATCGTTATTTTATTAGAGAGTGATAGGTCAACATCAATGGGTCCAAGCGTCCATGGGGGGGGGGGTTTGTAGGGCCTCAGGTCTGCTACATGTACATTGTCGAGACCGGCATCCTCAACCAGGGTCCTAATACTCGCACCAAAAGGTAGGGCGACATGCTTACGCTTAAGTATTTACCCCTTGATGAAGGTGCCAGTCCCGACAAGTTTGTTAACGGTGTTTGAACCATGCCGAGACTTAGCCCTGGCCCAGATATTGAGGGACTGTTGTTTTCTACGCAAGTCAAGAGGTAGCACACCGGCCTCCTCCTCGAGCAGTGCACCCGGTGTACAGTTTAGGGCTCTCAGAGCTATCCTTAGGGCCTTGTGTTGAATGGCATCAACTATTTTTAGGGCGATTGGCTTTGCACATGCATAGATTTGGGCTCCATAATCTAGCTTTGGACGTATAAGGTACTTGTAGAGAGTTAAGAGACTATTTTTATCTGATCCGATACCTGTGCCTCTTAACATTCTCATTAAATTTAGGTCCCTTTCGCACCTTTCTGCCAAATATTTGAAGTGGTGAGTAGAAGTTAACTGTTTATCTAGGTACATACCTAGAAATTTCACCACTTTTTCAAAGATAATTTTGGTGCCGCCTAAATTTAAGTCCAAAGAGTGCTGAAATTGGTCGCCAAATAGTACTCCTACTGTTTTGGTTTGAGAAATTTTGAATCCCCATTCAATTGCCCATTTCCATATGGAGTCCAAGCCTGCTTGAGCCCTCTTTTGCAGGCGTAACATGTTAGACCCCTTTAACCAAGTGCCTGAGTCATCGGCAAACTGGGAGATAACCATTCCTGAGTCTTTTACGGCATCAGGTAGACCGTTTACGATGAGGGAGAACAGAGTTGGGGATATTACGGACCCCTGAGGGGTTCCGCGGTCAGTTATGGCTACCTCTGATAACTCCCCATCGACCCTGACCTGGATTTTACGGCCCTCTAGGAAAGCTCTGAGGTAGTGGAAACAGTATCCAGTGATTCCATAGTCAGCTAGCTTTTTTAATATGCCAAAGGTCCATGTTAAATCAAAGGCGGCCTGAAGGTCGAAAAAATGCTAATACTGATTGCCCTTGATTTTTTGCAGAAAGAATATCATGTTGTAATCTAGCTAGCTGATCAAGAGTAGATCGCCCATTCCTAAAGCCAGACTGGAAGGGGTTTAGTATATTTTTTGATTCCAATAAGTGTTCTAATCTATTTTTGAACATTATTTCTAATAATTTACCTGCATGTGATGTTAAACTTATTGGACGATATGAGTTTGGATCATTTTTGTCTTTACCGGGTTTAGGAATTGGAATCACTGTGGCCTGCTTCCACTCGGACGGTATCCGTCCTGTCCTATACACCTGATTGAATAGGTTAAACCAGATTTTCAAAGTTATGGCTGGCATATTTTTAAACATTAAATATGCTATTTTGTCAGGCCCCATGGCGGTGTTGCTCCTGCTGTTAATTGCACTTAATAATTCTGTAATAGTGAATGGTAAAGTGAGAGGCGTGCTGTTATCCCCAGGCTCATTTAAAATATTTTGGTGCTCAGTCTCAAACCGCTTTTGATAATTCAAAGTTTCAACGGGAAGGTTTGAGTCACTGGAGAAGGATTGGAAACGTCGTACCAAAAATTGAGCCTTTTCCCTTGAGGTAGTGGCAATTTCGCCTTTGAATTTAAGTAGCGGTACAGGGGTGAATGAATTTCCTTTAATTCTGTGAATTTTTTGCCAAAAATCCCTAGTATTTTTTTATTAATGATAGCTGAATCACAAAATTCTTTCCAATTTTGAGTTTTTGCGTCCAAAATAACCCGCTTTGCCTGATTTTCGAGGGACCTATAATTAAGAAGATTATGCTCAGCGGGGTTCTTTCTAAGAATTTTTAAAGCATTTTACGGGCCTGTACCGCATCGGAGCACGCCTCATTTTACCACGGGCCCCTTTTTCTGGCCTTAACCTTGCCGGAGGAGACCGATATGCTACATTCCGCTATGGACAGTATCTTGCTAGTTAAGTTATTACAAAACAGATTAGGGTCCTGGGAGTGAACATCTGCAAGGGAGAGATCTGAGCAGAGGTCCCTAAACTGAGCCCAATTAGCTTTTACCAATAAAATCTTTTGCTCTCCTGAGCATTGAGCCTCAGTTCCCTGTGCATTATAGTTGAGCAGGGTAACCTGTTGTGGGAGGTGATCAGATCCCATGGTATCTTTAACGGTTGCCCATGCAGACGCACTTGCTATCCTGGCATTAACAGCAGTAAGGTCAATGTGGGAGTTTAAACCAGTGGGATTAAGTCTGGTTGGAGAACCGTCATTGAGCAGTATAAGTTCTTGCTCGTCCAACCATTCTATTACCGCCCGACCTTCTGCATCTGAATTGATGGAACCCCAAGCAGGGTGATGTGCATTAAAGTCGCCTGTGAATATAACATCAAAGGGTCCTTTAATGGTCCTTAATTCCTTAAAGAGGCCGTTCAGAGTTTCAAGATCACATCCTCTTGAATATAAATTGACCAGGATAAGAGGCCGGTTCTTGTCAATAACCAATTTAATTGCTAATGCCTCAATAGCAGTGCTACCATCAGGTTTAAATTGGTTTTTCACTCCCAGGTGTTCATAATTAATTGTGTTTTTAATATAGATGGCAAGGCCACCGGCACTATAATGGTTTAAAGTAACAAAATTCTTGAATTAACAGTTATACCCAGGTATTTGTTTTACAGTACTATTTGCAAATTTGGTTTCCTGTATGCATAAGATATGGGTATTAGGGTTACTGTCAATATAATATTTTAATTCTGTAAATTTGTTGGCGGTAAGACCACCAACATTGAATGAAATGATTTGCAGGTTACTGTCCATAGTGGTGTGAAATTAACTTGCGTGTAATCTGATTTAATGAATGATGAGGAGATTTAACTCCTAGTTTATGGCCTGCACAGGCCCCTTTGAGTTTCGCGGGGGTCCTTGCAAGCCGAACATGTTTTTTTTAACGGGGAGGGTACCGCTGGCCGGGGGGGGGCATCCTGGATCTGCTACTATTGGAGGAGGATCCCCAGTTCCCAGAATGGATTTTATTAATTAGGGATTTATCAGGGGGGATAACCTTTGTTATTGATTCTCTGCAATTTTTGAATCGAGAATCAATTTTGTTATAGATGTAAGATATAACACGACTCCCAGTGGGCCTTTTCTGGTCCTTTAGTATCTCAGCAACCAGATCCGCCAGCTCGCTGAGATATATTTTCCTATATGTGGGACCTGTTGCTGGCGGATCCTTGATTTTAATAAATGAGTCCCCAGCAAACAAGTTACGTCTGCAGCTGTTGTCGATAGGGGAGCTCATTGGGGATGTCTGGGAGCCGACCATTCTGGGACGGTTAGGGGGGACACTAACTCGGGGTTCCTCCTCTATTTCACAGACACCAGAGATAGAAAGGTTCTCCAATATACTGGAGTGCACTGACACCGGATAGTTCTCTCCCCGTCACATCAAACATAGAGTCGTCCGACAGTGTAGGACCACTACAGGTGGTGTCGCTAGCATCGTCGGTCAACGTGGTGGACGGGGAGGACCCCCTGGTAGCCACAGGAGGGCGTCTCTGAGTGGGTGAATCCCCCTGGATAGGCGATACAGGGGGGGGGTGCGTAAATCGGGTGTGTGTTTGGATACCGGTTCCACAAAAGTAACCTTGGGGGGATTCCCTATTTATAAGTTGAGGGGGGGGTACTCTTACCCACTCACCCCTCAACTAAAAGACATGACCTCTCGGTTTGGGGCGTGATGCTACCGGTAGAGGCATGTTTGGGTGATGACTTGGAACCGGTTTGTTGATTGTGTTACGGGCGCCCACGCTGTGGCTCGCAGTGTCAGGCGTAAATAGCCTGCTCTCCGCCTCGGACCAGGTGACCCCATACAAATGAGCAAAAGTGGCTAAGGTGACAGCCTTCTTATAGGAGGGGCACCCCTGGTAGGAAGCGGAGTGCGGGACGCCACAGTTGGCGCACCAACGTGTTTTGTTGGTGCACCTTCTCTGGCAAGTAGATCCGGCGCAGCGGCAACAGGTAGTGATACTAGAGCATTTACCCCTGCTGACTATGTGGCCGAAACACCGGGCAGGTTGGACCGGGCAGGGACGAATGTCAAGGGCAATATTAGTGCCCTTCACAAGGATTTTGTTAGGGACTGGAATAGATGTAAGAAAAGTTATTATGACCAGTCTCGGAAAGCCAGGGGGCGCGGAGCGATAGGGGTCAACCCTTTCCAAGTTGGTGATAGTAGGTTCGGAAAGGGGAATCGCAGGGCTAAATACAAGATTTCTTTGAAGTTCCATTAGTTCTTGACTTTCCGGGATCCCTGCTATAAAACCATTTCAAGGTCGATCTTTGTGTGAATTTTACATCTCAAAACGGATTGACCTACTTGCGTTTGCGCGGTCGTGAAAGAGTTAACCAATCAGAGCCAGGCTTTTAAATACTGTCAACCAATGAAAACGCCGCTTTCTAACAGCTTTAGGCAAGACATTGTCCATTAAGTTTATCGAATACGGCGTTTTTAACGCTTTTTGAATAGAAAAGTACAGATATTTTTACACCAATAGATTTTTATTGAAGCACCGCATCAACACTGCAATGTATTGTTGTATTATAAATGGTACAGCCCAGTAAAATCGGGCTTACCATATTATAGCCGTTTTCGGCTTCTTAAACGTAGAGTTTTATGTTAAGCAGTATGCTCGGGCAATGGTTTCTAACCGAAGTCCCGAGGGTAAACAACCCCATAATGATGATTATGTGATGGATGTATCCTATTTTAGAATTTAATGTGTTCTAGATTGATAACTGCATTTGAAAAAGCTCGATCTCGCACTTCATTAGCTAGCGTTAAATATTAGATTATGGCGTTTTACATCCCAATATGACCAATGCGATTCCTGTTGAGTTATTACTGTTCAGCAAACAGTGGCATAGATGTGGGGGTCCGTACTTTTGCGATCGGGATCTCGTGAGATCGAGTCCCATGCAAGAAGCGATTACGATGTAGATGTTTTAACCATAGAAATAATGACTTCCCGAAGCAAATGGACTAGATACTGTCTCTATATGTATGTTTTTTTTTTAATTTGACGAAATCAACTTTTATCGATTTTAACTGGTTTCCACAATATCATTTTGCTGTCATACAACCAAATTTAAAAATAGTCAACATTAATTTTGTATTGTAAAAACTGAATACATTGATACTTCTATGAACACGCATGCGCGTCACATTGATAGTTTTGTTTTACAAGTTTTCCGCCATTTTTGAGTACCAGTAATATGGTGAACAAAAAAACGCACATGTAATATTAATAGTTTAATTTAAAGGTACGGATCGCCAACTTGACAACTTAGTGCCATATAGAATAAGATTCAGGTGTGGTGAGAGAAATCATGTTCAGAACATTACCTGTTGGCCAATTTTGCCAGTCTTGGCGTGAACATGGCTTACCTACTTACGCTCATTGGGTCATTGTCGGACTTAAATGGCCTACAAGACATCCAACTAGACTAGAAGTCGATTCTTGTCTCCCTAGGGTGTCTTCAAGCCGATTTTAGTCACCCTGAAGACACCCCAGAGTGACATGAATCGGCGTCTTGTCACCCCCGGGTGACTTCAAGCCTTTTCAGGTTGACAATGAGCCAATGAGCCCTACTTACCATATATACCGCATGTCTACAGCGGCGGTATATACAATTAAATTTGGTGTATTAAAGCGTTGAATAGCGTAACAATTATCTTGTTTACATCGACCATCTATATCATTCACAAAAGCGATATATGCTAATTGATTTGGCCAATTTCATTGTGAACATAGCATATATGCCATATTTATTCAAGGTCAGGTAGGAGACTGGAAGAACTGGTTCACTGTGGCCCAGAGCGAGCAGTTCGACGCCTGGTGGGCCGAGCAGACCAAGGACATCACGAGGTTCTCCTTCCGGTACACGCTTGATGTGGGCTGTCAGTAGATCGCATTCCAGTGCGACCGGGAGTTCATGGGTTCGATGCCCAGGCAGGGAGGCGTTTTTAAGAGCATCACAAAGACTGCAGACATCAACTACTTTCTAAAAGTATTGGTTCTTTCCTGAAAACGGACGGGATATCTTATCCTTTAACCTAGGGCTATCGATGTGCTTGAGCTGAAATAAATATTTAAACTATGAATGTGTTATTTAGACAATACAATCTAGGTGTCAGCGTTTTATGTATGATCTTTATATTTACATGTAAACGATATGTCAACGAAAAACAGCCCGTATGGTTAAAAAGTATGAATTTTAATTCCAATCATTCTACACAGCTATCGTTTACACCGATTAGTACATTATGACAGCAATATAATTATCAAGAAATTGATCTTTTACCTTGACTTTTGACTCACGTATATAGCAAAATTTGTTAAATTGAAAAGGTAGACTGCAAGAAATGTAAATTTGTTTTAGGGCATTAAGAGATTGAACAGGGTAACACGGGCTGTTTGTAAAACATGCATGCTCCCCATATGGGCTGTCAGTTGTAGTGGCAGCCATTGTGTAAATACGTTTTTTGTCACTGTGACCTTGACCTTTGACCTCATGTAAGTTATCATCCAGAAAACATTGTACTATTTCGAGTCACTGTGACCTTGACCTTTGACCTAGTGACCTGAAAATCAATAGGGGTCATCTGCCAGTCATGATCAATGTACCTATGAAAAAAAAAAAAAAGGAAAAAAAATTTATTTATTATTTTTTTTTTTTGGGGGGGGGGGGGGGTAGGGGGTGAGAGAGGGTATAATGTGGGGTGTGGTAATTTATTAGATGTTTTAAAAGAATTGGGGGTGGGGGGTAGGGGGGAGTGAGAGGTGGGTATAATGTGGGGTGGGGTTATTGTATTAGATGTTTAAAAAAAAATTGGGGGGGGGGGTGAGAGGGGGTATAATGTGGGGTGTGGTAATTTAATAGATGTTTTAAAAAATGGGGGGGGGGTAGGGGGGTGGGGGGGGGTGAGAGGGGGGTATAATGTGGGGTGTGGTAATTTATTAGATGTTTAAAAAAATTGAGGGGGGTAGGGGGGAGTGAGAGGGGGTATAATGTGGGGTGTGGTAATTTATTAGATGTTTAAAAAAATTGGGGGTGGGGGGTAGGGGGGTAGGAGGGAGTGAGAGGGGGGTATAATGTGGGGTGTGGTAATTTATTAGATGTTTAAAAAGATTTATTTTTTTTTGGGGGGGGGGGAGTAGGGGGATGGGGGGTGAGAGGGGGGTATAATGTGGGGTGTGGTAATTTATTAGATGATGTTTAAAAAAAAATGGGGGTGGGGGGTTGAGGTTGGGGGGGAGGGTTTCTGGTAGGGGCGTGGGGTGTTGTTTGGGTGGAATCCATTGTGGTATTCAGGTAAGTGTTGTTTTGTCAAAGTAATAATAAAATGTGATCATAAATAAAGAAGTTATGGCAATTTAAGAAAAATGTTCAATTATCTTAGTGTTAAAGGGGCCATAATTATTTCAAAATACTTGATACAGTGGTCTGCTCTTGTTTATAGGTTGGGGTCATGTTGGTAAACAAGTATGCAACATATAAAAGCAATATGTCAAAGGATATAGGAAATATTTGGGATAGTACGAAAACTTCAACATAGATTTATCAAATATATGCATATTCTAAGTATAAAAGAGGCAATAATTATGACAAAATGCTTGATAGAGTTGTCTGCTCTTGTTTATAGGTTAGGGTGATGTTGGTTAACAAGTATGCAAAATATAAAAGCAATGTGTCAAGGGACAATGAAAAAAAACACAAATGATCTCACACTGACATGAACAAATATCCTCTATTTATTAAACATGAAAAATTAAACTTATTGCATTTGTTTCCCCTGTATATAAGAAAGATATAATAGTTTATTACCTCCCCACTCCTGCTTATATTTATATTAATCAACAAAATTAAACATTAAAACACTATTAAATATACAAAAATATCTCATATTCTGATAACAGTATTACTGATCCACTTTATTCTACTCACGCCCTGTTTGCCGCGTATGCGTTCTTGAGTTATCATCCAAAAACCATTTTACCATTTCGAGTCACCGTGACCTTGACCTTTGACCTAGTGACCTCAAAATCAATAGGGGTCATCTGCGAATCATGATCAATGTTCCTATTTAGTTTCATGATCCTAGGCCCAGGCGTTATTGAGTTATCATCCGGAAACCACCTGGTGGACAGACCGACCGACCGACATGTGCAAAGCAATATATCCCATCTTCTTCGAAGGTGACATAAAAATAAAGTGTAACATGAATCCACTGAAGTTTTACTTTAAGTATGTAGTAAACTTTAAATTGTTATCGGAATTTTCACCAATGTATTTATGCTGCAACAGGATAGCTCAGCATTATGCTTTTTTCGGCATGGCTGTTTAAGCCATTTTTTCGCCTTAAATGACTTTTACATAACTCAAGAAGACCCGAATCAATACATTCGAATGCTTCATTTGTTGATTCGAGAGAATTCCCCCAGTTCTTTGGCCGCACCTCTTCATCGGTAAACAACGTATAGAATATGACACTATTCAGTGTAAGAATTCCGGGCTACCCTCTGCATGTTCATACTACACATAGATATATTTTTAGTCCAGTTACAATTATGCGTTAAAGTCAATCTCACAGAATTGCAGAATCAGTACTCGGTCACGAAATCGTCAGGAGAAGACATTAAATAGACTATCGATAAACGTTAATATCCCAGTATTGCTTTCACGATAAGGAAACAAACACTACCGAAATGATATAATGTCATGATAAGAGCTAAATCGTTTTATTATCTAACCTAAGTATCTAAGCGTTTGCACTACTCGGTCAGCGGATATCGTTCATGAAAGCCTTTATAGGCTACCGAAGTTATCCAGTTTGATATAAAATGCGCTGGTTGGGCTTGAGCTACGCTGGCCGCAACGCTATTAGACCCATTTTTGCATGACGCGGCTGTTAGTGTGTTTTGAATGCGCCGAAAGAAAACTGCGCGTAAATCAAACATTAACGTACCATATATTTGGATGCTGACTAGATAAAGGCATAAAAAGCAATTTGATGGCACATATGGTGTGATCTTCCCTAGTATAATGTGTATCTACGAACGTTATTGTGTGTCTTGAATATACATGCCCTTAAAAACACACTTTTCATTCGGCAGATATGCGACTAACAAGTGAAAAAATAAAACAAATTCAACCTTTGTTTTCAATTTAATTATTTAAAAATCGTAAATCTTCAATTTTTATTCCACAGTCAGGATTTTCTTCTTACATGGTGATAGTGGCATATGCGTAGCTACTGGTGTGTCGATCATGAAATACACATTCCTGGGAATCATCACCTCTTTTTGCTTCCTATGTTGCATTGTTGGACAGCCTAGGTCTTTAATATTCTGACTACCGGTATTACGGCTTCAAACTACTGATGTTGATGGCCTATGGGTCGAATGGTGTGCTTGCTCTAGGATTGGCCTTGTGAGCGTCTTGTAAAGTTGTGTCCCAACATCATGTGAGTCCCTTGCAGTGTTTCAACAAAGAAAGACATATTATTGTATATTGTCTGCATTTCATACACCTAAGTAGCGCGTACGCGTAATTGTTGGGGTCTCTGTAGTTAGGATTGGGACTACTGCGGATTGTCGCCAGGCATATAAGACTTTTCATAGTCGCAGGGAAGCTCAACGGAATTGAGAGCTAATGCCAGGTGATCATGCATGTTCATTCAACAACATAGTTTGAGAGTTAACAGGCCATGCTTGGCACAGTCAAAGTCTGACAGCAAATTGAGGTTACCCCCTTTAGGTCATCCTATATGTGTGCATTCTTGGATGGGGTTCCCCGAAGGAATTAATTGCTTGTCTTTTGTGGTGAGCATTGTCCGTTTTGCAAGAATAGCAGCATGCCCAGCTCCTTGCAGCGTTTACCACTTACCTGTTTCAACACGTAAAAATTGCCGCCGAGAACCACTCAAACTCTGCCCTGTTAGTTAACATGCTGTTTTTTCTTTCCGATTATTTATTATCATTGAGTTAAAAATAATCAACTTACTTCCGGAAAGATTGTTGACATAATTGCTATGGTTTGCAGTTAAATATTTTTCGGGAAAAATCAGGTGTGATTTCAAAATTTTTATTGCATTTTTGATCAAGTTTCTATACCTAGCTGTCGTATCGGCTGTATATAGCAACTGAGTAAAGATAAAAAATTAATGACAGGGCTCGAATTTAACTTTTCTTTCTACTAGCAAAACATTGCGAGCAGCTTAAATACCAGCTCAGAAAATCAAAAACATTCTCGCAAATTTTGCTAGAAACGAAAATAAAAGCAAGTATGGACAATAGTTTAGTACTATTAGAACTAAATAAAATGTGACATCAACCACAAGTTTTGGTGTTATATATGAAGTTCTTTTTCCCACTTTTTCACTGTTTTCGTGGAAGAATTCAATTTCCGTTTTTTTTTCTCTCAACTCAACGGTTAACTTTGCTTTATATTTCCTATTGTTATGTCAATCTGTGGGCAAAAAGAAACTAGTTATTTTTCGCTTCGACGACATGACTGTTCAGGTTTTTTGTCTTTTATAGTTAACATGTGTGGATAATCGACTGTTTCATTATCTGTGTACCAATACCATCCGCAAATATGGACTATAAGTATACCAGTTTACATACAAGGTGCGAGCTTCCGCATATGGGAATTCGGACGTTCTATTAATTGACCTGCGGTTTAGCATTCACAACGTCGAGCGCATTTAGCATTATAACTCTTTTTTTCACTATTTCTTCACTCGCAAAAAAAATCTAGTGGCTTAAAACTTAACTCGCAATCTGTATTTTTCACTCGCATTTTGCGAGTGTGCGAGTGTTAATTTCGAGCCCTGAATGAATGCCTATTTTGCTGTCTGGTATGATCTAGAGTAGTAGTCTAGACACAGTCGGTATTGAAACAAGTTTTGCCATTTGCGATTATTCTTCTTTTATTGGTAACACTGGTTTAGCCAAACATCTTCATTACTTTAATTATATAAAGACAAGCTCAGAATGAGTGTGTGTCTGTTAAAACTCTTTAACTCTGTTTAAAAGATACTTGTCATTAACATTTTGCAAACAAAAATATCGTGACATTAGGTAGCCTCTTTTCCTGTATCGTCGAGTATCCCAACATCGTGGGAGTTCTAACATCGTGGTATCCATTATTCTCGTGACCTCTCGTTGCGTGCGTTATTTTTCCGCGTGCGACTAATGTCAAAAGTGACAGCGGTTTGTTTATACAGCGTCCAAGAAGAAATTCAACGAAAATGCGATTCAAACAGGTAAACAAGAATAAATGCATTACCACCTTTCTAAAAAATGATATTTTACTATTCCATGTTCATAGCACGTGAAAAATGACCGATATAAATCCCCAAAGTGTTGCCCCCATTTTTTTCGTTTACAGAGCATACGACGTGACCATTCCAGGGCCGCGTATGCAAATGAGTATTTAAATTTTAGGCCAAGCAATTTTTATTTTTGGGTTAAAGTGACTTGATATTTTAGCTGTTTTCTACATTTTATCAATGGTCTGCAATAAAATAGCACTGAGTTAAACGGGTTAAAGTCTCTATGTAAACGCTCAAAATCAACAAAAAATTCGTAAAGTATTTCTTTAAATAAAGTTATCACCTAAACAATCAGTGTTCCTTGTAGCAATAGCCACAATTTCAACGCTAGATGTGGTATGATTACTAGATTGTTGTAGATACAAAATGCTCGTTTTTATTTATTTGTGACCACAATAAATTTCATGTTAATTTCCTGCGATTGTATCTATTGATACGACACATGAACACTTATATGGTACCAAGTTTAAACCATAATTCAAAACGAGCATTTTGTATCCACAAACATCTAGTCTACCAGACCACATCTGGCGTTGCAATTTCTTCAATGACCATAAGGAACAATGATATTTAATTGTTTAGCTTTATTTTACGAAATCTTGTACGATATTTTCGTTGATTTTGGGTAGTAATGTTACTTTATGTAAACGCAGCCAATTATATTATGTAAGGATTGGCGATCCCTTTTACTGCATCCAGCCATTGCTGGTTCCGAGGAATGAGTTCTGTTTTAATGAGACAAACGTAGATAGTGTTTTTGTTATTTTCAGTGTTCAAAAGTTAGAACTTGTTAATCCCACATAAAAAAATTCACAGCTAAATGAAAGTTAATTAGTTACAGTAAACAATTGTTTTGATTGGCCTAAGGCAAAAAATATAACATTTTGAAACTGGAAGTTGATCAATTTTAACCTGGAAGGCTTACCACAAACTTAGGATACACAGGGACGGAGACGCTGAGCAATGGGTATGCAATGAAAAGGTAGATTATGTAATATTTTTCTGCATGTTTTTTGTTTTATCTACCGTAGTAACATTAACCGATAACCGATGTAATACTTAAGTGTTGAACCGCCAAGATCTCTTGACAGTTTACGTCGCGCGAGGCCGACTTTCGTTATTACCACGATGTTAGGATACTCGAGGATATATTCGGCCACTTAAGAGTGAAATTGACTTTTTCTGCTGAATGAAAAGATTTTCAGTGCAAGTGAGACATTTAATTAAACATTTTATACCTTCCCCATAAAAGTATGGCAAAATAATCTACAAGGCAGGTATTTTCTTAGTAACAGGCCAATTCTAGGTGGGCCCCCTAGCAACCCTGATTTGTTGGTATCTTTCCTATCAATCTGTTCAGTCATCATTTTAATAGGAAAACGGTATATATATAGGGGGTTGATAAATCTATAGGAATGGATGAAACTATAGGAAAGAAGGATTTCGACATAGTGGTATTTTTGCCTTTTCTGGTATAATCACACGTGTTGTGTATGCTCAGCTTCAGTCACATATTTTTTCATTTACATACACACAGTTCATTCAACACATGGCCCTATTTAATTTATTTTTTTGCATACAAACGATAAAAAACAAACTCAAACAATAGTTTTCATCCTTTTCAGCTAATTCTTAAATATTCCAAGTCACCATTTGAAATCATTTTCAATGGAATCCAATGGAATCCAAAAGTTGTCATTTCGTCTGTTTTAAACACAGAACATTCCAGAAAAGTCATGTGATGCTTGTAAAATATATACCAGTAGTATACTGTTCAACAGAAAAGGGTTTCCAGTAAAATGGTGTACTGGAAGTCTAATTCTATTAGAATGTTAAAGACATGCAAACTGTCTGACTCACCAATATTCTATCATGAATTTCAAAGTTAAATAACACATGATAGGACATGTTCTGACAGATTTATTTAATGGGTGTACTTGGCATTTTTATGCAACCATTGTTTTCACAGGTAGTTAGCGTGTGGCTATGATATAAATTACTAAATACATCATTTAGTTAGTCCAACTTGTTGACGCTCTCAAATATTAAGCTACTTTTTACATTAAAAATATGTGGCGCGTGCAACCGGGCAGGCATTCAAAATGTGTTGGACATTTTTCCTTCTTTGTCTATATTGTTGCGCAAGGATTTTGTGCGCAACATTCAGGCCCGATATCAGACATTTAATATCAATGGATTGCAATAATATTTACATACCTCGGTAGATAATTCATTTCTCGATTATGTTCCGTAAAAATTATGTAATAACGCTTTGAATTTTGCACGCCTGAGCAATTTAAATCCAACCACTATTCATATTTTCAATATCTCTCGATTCGCTCGCTGTGTAGATATAAATCGATAACACAGCCTCGATGTAAAGCATGTGGAATAATAAACTGCGTTAAATACAGTTTGCGTTTGTCTGTTGTGGTGCAGAGCGTTATATAGTAAACCGATGTTATTATACTTTTCTGGATTTATTAAGCCTTGATTTTTCTAAAATGACAATTAAAAAGTTCTAAAATAAATAACATCTTTTATTTTTAAACGGTACATAAATAATAGTGATGCAGATCGTACAGTATACTGTTCTATGTAACGTAGAATGTAAGTACATAAAACAACACAGACAGAGGTGCGAAAAAGACATGCATAAACAGTTGCTGAAACTTAGAAGAGTGAATAGAAACTACACCATATCTGTTTTGAACATATGCTTATTAAATCGACAAAGATGAGCATACTAGATCTACTTAGGTAAAAGTTGGCGTTAAAAGCTCATGTTAAATAAAATTACGCGTACACGTTACACCGTAATTCCTTCTTCTAATTGGTTCATATTTAAATCAGTTTCATGACATGGCGACAGGTCAGTGATTGTTTTGCGACTTAAGCAGAAGTTTAACTGAAGAATGTATGCCTTTCTAACTTCCATTCAAAGATATTTGAGATAAAAATGGACTTTTGAACTAAAACATTATGAGTTGGTAATGTTATTTCGCAATTTTACGCAAATTGATGAAAATTTGAACTTTCTGGTGTCCAACACATATTGGACTTTTCCCTGATAAGACGATCCAAAGAATTTAGCCCATATAAAAAGTATCTCTAAATTCTTTGCGCGTCTTATAAATAAGACTAATCATTAAGTATGACAAATTATCGAATTATAACGAAATATCAACTTCTCTGAAAAAAGCAAATCACTATCAAATACATATATTTTTTATAGTGATTTTTTTTAAAGAAGTTGATTATTTTCCTAATTTGATTATATTTCATTCAAAATGATATTTTCACTTATCAATATCATAGCCACATGCTAACCACCAGTGATTGTTATAGGTTTGAATGATAGATCCATTTGTCTATTGAGCGTGCACATAAGAATATAAAATAATCATAGGACAGCAATATGAAAATGGTTATAATGAACATTACACTAGATGATTTTCAAATAAAATAGATATTCCAGTTGAAATTGTATTGCAAAAGTGTCCCATTATATCTGGACTGGTTTACTTAACTTTTTTTTGCTGTATAATGGAGTTGATTGTGACAGTTGAAAATACCCTACATGATGCACAGAACATGCGCAATAAGCGACTTTCATCTTTTTCAAAGGTACACAAACTTTCACATGTCAGCAGTTGGTATTTGTGACAACTTTTATTTGTAATGTATTTGTTTTGAATTAGCAACATTGATTTTATGTATCTTTAATATGCATTTTTATGATCATAAATCGATAGAACACTTACACCGTCGAAATTACCTCACATCAGGATACATATCGTAGGTCTTGTTGAGTTGTGGGTTCTTATTTAGTTATGGGTATAGAGATTGCCTGAAATCCCTTGATAGAACATTCACACATGATTCAGTCATTATGGAAAAGGGTTTTGACAACACAGTCACCATCGTTTTACTGATCCAAAAATTAAACAAGAACAGGACCTGGTAAATATTGTAATTTATGAGAACTCGATACATTGTTATAAAATATTTCTTCCTTTGTGTATTTTTTATATGGGACAACCAATCAGAATGCACAGCTCAAGAAGAACCATCTCCACCCTCTGATTGATGATAGTGGGGATTGTTTTTTCATGGCTCTTTGTCAAGTTTTCTCTCATTCAACATGATTTTATATATTTATTTGAATATATTGGGCTTCTGGGCTCATATAATATCCAAGGTACATTACTTACACCTGTGGTTTGACACTATCAACACAGTCAATTATTTTGATGTTAGCAGACAATAAACATTTTTAAGAAATGCAACAAATATAAAGACCAAAGGTTAATTATTATGTTTACATTGAAATATGGCCATATATTTATAAAATATTTGAGATGTAACATCATGTAAGATATCCCACGACTCAACAAGCATATAGCATACCTTTTACTGTATTCTATTCCAGATGTATGGCCTTCATCATTTTATTTCACAAAACACATAACTTCTTTGCATTTGAAATTTAAACCAACTCATATTTAAGCCAGGAATGCTATTTGACTGCAGTGCAATAATAAGGCTTTGTTACATCAAGTCTGCTTTTTTTTTCAAAAAGAACATACACTGCAGGAAAAGGTTAGTGTTATTCCTTATACAGTGATAAACAGCATCAAGTATTGGTCTTGTGATGATCTGGCACAGTTGTTATTAATTACTTATTTGTACCCATCAAACTGCATGTAGACGTCTTATTTACTATAATAGACAAACTGAATTTCTACCTTCCTAAATTCTCACTAAGGCAGGGAAAGTCATTTTAAAATTTGATAGTCTGAACAGGCAACTAGCTTTTACAAAGTTTTAAACAGTTTTTTAGCAATTTATCAGTTTGTTAAAAAACAAACACATTCAGGCTCATATAAGGGCATAATACACAAAAAGGTAAGAACAAAAATTATATATTATTGTCTGTTTTTTTGTTGTTATAATTAAGTATAAGATAATTATCACCCTGGTTCTGGGCTACCGGTACTTAAAATTAGGACAGGCTACCAAAGTACTAGAGGCAAGAGGCTGCATTTGTAAGCGTGTACCAAAGTACTAGAGGCAAGAGGCTGCATTTGTTAGTGTGTACCAAAGTACTAGAGACTAGAGGCTACATTTGTTAGCATGTACCAAACTACTAGAGGCTAAATTGGTTCGTGTGAAGACTGAAGTTAAATAAGTTGACTAAATATTGTAGTTTTTATAGTTAAAGAAATAATTTAAAACTAAATTTAGATCCTGGGCTACCTAAAACAGTAATGTGGACGCTGACTGGTGTGTGCATAGAGGGCCTTATGTTGGATATGCACTTAATTACAGTGTTGTTGTTATTTCAAAACAAAGTTGTGGTTGCTGATAGTTACAGGTACGTCTTAATAACCTGGTATAGGACTGCTGTCCACCTTAATTCTCTTGTTTATATCAGATTAAATTTTTGCTGCACTCTTTCAACAACAATGCCACCTTGGCTGAGGATACAGCTTCTCATTTAGGAGGCAGTTTTATACTACCTTGCCATTAGTGATCATCATGTGGAGAAGGTGTATTTTCCCATACACCTGTAGTTATCTCAAGGTCAAAGGTAAAGGCAACAACTTGGACAATACAGATTGTCAAGTGTGTAACTTCATTATTTATCATAATTTAGCATAAATGATTCAAAGGTTTATACAGCATTTTGCAGAGGTAGAAGTTGCATCATGGTCTCAAAGGTCAAGGTCATGCTGGTAAAAGTTCAAATATGGATAAAGATAAGCTTTGAAAATAAAAAAACTACTATTTTTTTGTATGATGACATACTGTTTGCCTGAATCTTGGGGAAACATCTACTTAAATTGAAATATGATTATATAATAGCATCATTTATTGCATATGCAATGTAAATATATTTGTTTTTCAGACTGTCCAGTATATTTCCTGTTTGATAACATCTGTCAGCCTTCATTAAGAGACAGTTAATGGTTACAAGCACCCAAAATGACAGATAAGGTAAATACACAAGATATTTGTATTTTCTGTTATTATTTAGTTTTATCTAGTACAGCTAGACTGAGGTATCATAAACATAGTTAAAGCAATTAAATATAATTCTTCCCGTTAAGTGCAGAGCTCCTATTGAGCATTGACGCACTTTGACATTACAATGAGTCCTTTTCTTGGGAAGACCAGTTCTTGGTGTCTTTGAGAGACATCTTAAGAACCCTCCCAAATTTGGGATCGAACCCATGACATCCGGCTTGCTAGTCGGACACCATATCCACTATGCCAATCTTTCAATAGTTAATTGTTCATCCAACTGTAAGAGATAATAATTTTTATATATTAAATTTGAGAGATTTAATCATTCTTGTATATATAAACATTTTAGTATTTATATTACTGATATGTCTTTAAATAAATGTCTTTCGTTTAAAGATCTTAATTACAGCTATAATTTGCATATCTATATAACATTTCTTTTTTTTCAGATTATTGCTCGACCGGGGAACTTTGAACATGTCACTAAAATGAGCAGGGTTGATCAAGGATTTGCGCAACCAAAATCAAGTCCTAAGCCACTGTTTCGTCAGCTACCGATAAAACTTTATGAGGTCCATTCCGAACCTAAGCCGGATTTCATCAGAGTATGCTTTATTCCTTGTTATTGAAGGTTTTAATAGACGTATCAGATTATGAAATTTCCAAAAGAATTTACTGTTCTAATAGCGAGATTGATTTTTGCAAGTTAGAATTTAAACCTGTGCGTCTAAACAGGCAGGTTAAAGTGGGCAAGCACAAGAAACAAATTCAATTATCATGTTATTTACAAAATTAGAGAAAGAGAAACATTTAAATATTGAACAAAACAGATAAAATACAGGTGATAAAAACAATATTGTCCCATTATTACTATGAATTCCATCTTTGCCAGCAATAGCCCTGTGGTTTAAAACATGGCAACAACCCCCCTTACTAAGTTGTTACTCTTATTTAAAGTTATTTTCATTTTAATGTAGGCAACAGCTGACTTGGAAATGGACAACACAATGTCGCGAAGCTCAATGTTTAAAATTAAAACGGACACAAAATCAGTTGAAAATGCACGTTGTTTAAAAAAAGTGAATAGTCATCATAAAAAAGGAAAGAAACAGAAAAAGGTGATCAATATATACGCACTAGTAGCACCATTAGTAAGTTTTCAATATATAGGCACTAGTAGCGCCATTAATTAGGTGATCAATATATAGGCACTAGTAGCACCATTAATTACGGTGTGATCAATATATAGGCACTAGTAGCGCCATAAATTAGGTGATCCGTATATAGGCACTAGTAGCGACATTAATAAGGTGATCAATATATAGGCAGTAGTAGCATCATTCATTAGGTGATGAATATAAAGGCACCAGTAGCACAATTAAGTAGGTCATTAATATATAGGCACCAGTAGCACAATTAAGTAGGTCATCAATATATAGGCACCATACGCACAATTAAGTAAATCATCAATATATAGGCACCAGAAGCACAATTAAGTAGGTCATCAATATATAGGCATCAGTAGCACAATTAAGTAGGTCATCAATATATAGGCACTAGTAACACCATTAATTAGGTGATCAATATGAAGACGCACCATAAATAAGGTGATCAATATATAGGCATTAGTAGCGCCATTAATTAGGTGATCAACATGAAGGCATTAGTAACACCAATAATTAGGTGATCAATATATAGGCGCTAGTAGCACCATTAATAAAGTGGTCACTATGAAGGCATAAGAAGCACCATTATATAGGTGATCAATATATAGGCGCTAGTAGCACCATTAATAAGGTGATAAATATGAAGGCATTAGTAGCACCATTATATAGGTGATCAATATAGAGGCGCTAGTAGCACCATTAATTAGGTGATCAATATGAAGGCATTAGTAGCACCATTAATTAGGTGATCAATATAAAGGCACTAGTAGCGCCATTAATTAGGTAATCAATATGAAGGCATTAGTAACGCCATTAGCTAGGTCATCAATATATATGCACTAGTAGCACCATTTATTAGTATGCCCCCCTTCGAAGAAAAGGGGGTATTTTGCTGTGCACATGTCTGTCGGTCTGTCGGTCCGTCCTCCAGGTGGTTTCCGGATGATAACTCAAGAACGCTTAGGCCTAGAATCATGAAACTTCATAGGTAGATTGATCATGACTCTCAGATGACCCTTATTGATTTTCAGGTCACTAGGTCAAAGGTCAAGGTCACGGTGACCCCAAATAGTAAAATGGTTTCCGGATGATAACTCAAGAACGCTTATGCCTAGGATCATGAAACTTGATAGGTAGATTGATCATGACTCACAGTTGACCCCTATTGATTTTCAGGTCACTATATCAAAGGTCAAGCTCACGGTGACCTGAAATAGTAAAATGGTTTCCAGATGATAACTCAAGAACGCTTATGGCTACGATCATGAAACTTCATAGGTACATAGCTCATGACTGGCAGATGACCTTATTGATTTTGAGGTCACTAGGTCAAAGGTCAAGGTCATGGTGACCTGAAATAGTAAAATGGTTTCCTGATGATAACTTAAGAATGCTTATGCCTAGGATCATGAAACTTCATAGGTACATTGATCATGATTCGCAGATGACCCCTATCGATTTTGATGTCACTAGGTCAAAGGTCAAGTTCACGGTGACCGGAAATAGTTAATTGGTTTCCGGATGATAACTCAAGAACGCTTATGCCTAGGATCATGAAACTTAATAGGTACATTGATCATGACTTGCAGATGACCTCTATTGATTTTCAGGTCACTAGGTAAAAGGTCAAGGTCACGGTGACCCAAATAGTAAAATGGTTTCCGGATGACAACTCAAGAACGGTTATGCCTAGGATCATGAAACTTGATAGGTAGATTGATCATGACTCACAGTTGACCCCTATTTATTTTCAGGTCACTATATCAAAGGTCAAGCTCACTGTGACCTGAAATAGTAAAATGGTTTCCGGATGATAACTCAAGAACGCTTATGGCTACGATCATGAAACTTCATAGGTATATTGATCATGACTGGCAGATGACCCCTATTGATTTTGAGGTCACTAGGTCAAAGGTCAAGGTCATGATGACCTGAAATAGTAAAATGGTTTCCGGATGATAACTTAAGAACGCTTATGCCTAGGATCATGAAACTTCATAGGTACATTGATCATGACTCGCAGATGACCCCTATCGATTTTGATGTCACTAGGTCAAAGGTCAAGTTCACGGTGACCTGAAATATTAAAATGGTTTCCGGATGATAACTGAAGAACGCTTATTCCTAGAATCATGAAACTTCATAGGTAGATTGATCATGACTCGCAGATGACCCCTATTGATTTTCAAGTCACTAGGTCAGAGGTCAAGGTCACAGTGACCCGAAATAATAAAATGGTTTCCGGATGATAACTTAAGAACGCTTATGCCTAGGATCATGAAACTTCGTTAGGTAGATTGATAATGGCTTGCAGATGACCCCTATCTATTTTCAGTTCACTAGGTCAAAGGTCAAGGTCACGTTGACCTGAAATAGTAAAATGGTTTCCGGATGACAACTCAAGAACGCTTGTGGCTAGGATCATGAAACTTCATAGGTACATTGATCATGACTGGCAGATGACCCCTATTGATTTTCAGGTCACTAGGTCAAAAGTCAAGGTCACAGTGACAAATAACATATTCACACAATGGCTGTCACTACAACGAAGAGCCCATATGGGGGGCATGCATGTTTTACAAACAGCCCTTGTTTATATTCAGACTTTGTGTCACCAAACATTCAATTACACCTATGTACACCATGTAAAGTATACAGTTTGTACAATTTGTCAGCAATATAGTAGTGTATGCTTTGTATCTTTTATCATGAAAACATCTCAAATTTTCTTTTTGGAGTATAGAAGAACAGTTGATAAGTATACAGTCCAACCTGTCCCAGCGACCACCTTTTAATAGAGACCACCTGTCCATAAAGACCACAATGATTTCCTCCCGAACTATATATTGTACCTGCAAATAAAGCCCACCTTCGAACAAAGACTGAGGACCGCCATTTTACATTCCCAAATGTCCCTTTTGAAACCTAACAAAGACCACTTCAATCATAAAAATCTATGATTTCGCAACTTTCAATAACAAATATGGCCACCATGACACTGTGATAGTCATGTGATACACATCTAACCAGTAGACTCGTCGGTCACTATGGAGACCGCAACGACCAAATCCCTTAAGTGGTCTTTATTTACAGGTTAGACTATATATCATATTGAATATCCTAAATATCCTACTTCATCTAGAAGTGCATGCTTTGTTTCTTGAAATCTATAACCGTCTTTTTTTGAATATAGAAAATAAGTTGATCAGCCATATGCCAAAACAAATTGGGAGGCATTTTGTTGTTTTCATCTGTATTTCTGTATAGCTGTAACTAATATGGGATATTAAATGCCATCCCTTTTGTCTCGAAACATGTGTCATGGTGGTGTTAGTGTGTGTTTTAGGATCTGTGTTTGTCACATATAAAGTTATATCAAAGCTATAATTTAATAAGTATTCACTGAATTCATGTTTAATTTATGTGGGGTAATAAGTTTGAGTTGTGTTCGTATTGTGGACTTACCATTTTTAAATTATTAAATCAGTCACTTATCAAAGCGAATCTGAAGTAAGACTGTTGAATTGTTGCGAGCTTTAGGTTCTTCACGCTTTATATTATAACTTGTTGTCCACATCTTGAGCTTATAAGTTTGCAATTTTATTAGTCTTTGGGGCCTTATTTCATGTGTTAATGTCTTCTCTACAGACATCCAGTCCTATTGCAGAAGGACATGTAAGTTTTACATGTGGTTATGGAATCGATCTGATTGTTTTTCAGTAGTTTCGTGTACTGGTTTTTGGTGTGTTTTGGGGTTTTATGTAGATTTACTGTTTGATAATAACTTTACACAGCATTTTTTAATGATTGATGGATACATATATATTTCACACTTTAAGGATTATACGATTCAAATTAGTTGGAGCTTAATATATGTTTGTTTATGTAATTAATAGAAATTTTGTTATTTAATTATTGTTTTTAGATCTCTGGATGAGCCTTTTAGCTAGTTTGAACACTACAGGTTACAGTTTTTGCTCATTCTCGATGCAACTCGTTCAGAAGATTAATCTTGACAATTTTTAGGCCTGGTTTAAATCTCGGTCAAGTGTGTTCAAAATGTAGGTTATCAGATCAAATATAAGAGGAACATTATTACCACTCAAGAAGCCACATGTATGACTCAATCTTCTCAAAACTTGGTACTAATGTTTATTCTGATAATATTTTGGCCATAAGTATGAATCTGAGTGGATTATAAAAACATTATCATTATGTAATCTGGAAAAAACACACACAAAAAACAATGTTCTTACCGGTACTTCAGCTCAGTTCTGCTATGGGTTACATTTTCTGCACATGGTATGTTACACAATTAATTTGTCTGTGGTGAACAAGTTTGGGCCATTATTACCTTCTTGGTTCTGATTCACATATGCACTAAACATGTCAGCTATTGAAAATATTTGCGCTGATGGTATCAGTGGCAATTTTCTTTAATATCCTTAATTGTTTCACAAATGTAATACCAATTAATAAGATCGCAGCTGTGGTTTGGGTTCCACAGCACAAAACATTTTGCTACATGGTTTGGATAATGTAAGTAAATATTTTGGTTTTAAAAAATCAGTCTAAGGAAATTAAAAATGTTGGCTGTTTAACAAATTCTGGAAACTTGTCTATCATCTTTTCGTTCAACTATTTTTTTAAATTTTTATTTAAGATGTAATTTTTGAACAAAAAAATAAGCATTAAGTAGGCTAAGAATAGTTTGAATATTATTTGGGTGGAGATGGGCTTGGTTGATGTATGAGTGCATTAAAAAGTGTACGTTCTGTAGTTTTAATACTCCAAAATCAATATTAATTGTGTGACTTTTTATTAAAAACCAAGAAATGATTTTGCAGTAATGTATAAGATCATGGCAATTTATGTCGCACATACAGTAATTTTTAGCTAGGCTGTTTTAGGGGAAGACCCGAGGTATTGTCATAGCCAGCTTGTCCTCCTTGAACTTAGGGTCCGCGTTTAGGTTTCAAAATCTGCGTTTAGGTTTCGAAAAATGTTCATAACTTCTCTGTCCCTTGAGATATAACCTTCATATTTGGTATGCATGTGTATATGGACAAGGTCTTTTCATGCACACAAACATTTTGACCCCTGTGACCTTGACCTTGAACTTAGGGTCCGCATTAAGGTTTCGAAATCTGCATTTAGGTTTCGAAAAATTCTCATAACTTCTATCAAAGTGTTTATAGGGGGCATATGTCATCCTATGGTGACAGTTCTTGTTAGCTCACATATGTAGTGTTTAATTGAGCTTTTCTGATAAAGTGGTGTTTTTCATCCATCATCAATCAATCCATGCTAGCTTGCCAGCATGCTTTCAAGTTTTAATATTGTCATAGTTAATATCAAAGCTGTGTCATACAGCATACGGAAAAAGAAAGCAATATAGAAACAAGAGTTATAACACAAAAATCACAACATCTGCACATAACAGTTTAGGTTCTACATAACTCATGTGGGCAACCCAGGGCCGTTAGATCCTCTTGTCTTAATTATTTTTTTTAAATCAAAAACATTTTTGGTGATAGAACTCTAGCTTATTGTTCTTTGTTTGTCCTTAAATTATATATTTATTAATTAAATCTTTTGTTTAAATGAACTTTTGCCACTTATCTACTGTATTAGAAATTTTCCATACACACAGGGCATTTATGTTCTATTTTCATTGATCATTTCAGCATGAAACAAGGTAAGCCTGTTTCTCAACCCTTATAAAAACGTGCCATTAGGCATAGAAAGTTGTTTGTTGCTTTAAAACTTAAATGACCCTAATTTTTAATTCAAACCCTATTTGTTTTTAAATGCAGGCTTTTAATCATATTTAGAACATTGTGTTGTATAAGCTTATTTTACATATTAAACTTTTACATATTAAGAAAGACTGTTGCATAGAGTTTTGGAAGATTTCTGGCTGTAAACATTCTTTTTATGCCCCCGGTAGGATGGCATATTGCATTAATTTTGAACTGTCTGTCAGTCTGTCCATCCGTCCGAAAAAACTTAAACATTGCCAAAAACTCTCACGGAGCTGCACATTTTGAGTGGTGAAAGGTGAAGTTCAAGGCCATCCTTCAAGGTCAAATGTCTAATATATGGCGTCTGTCTGTCTGTCCAAAAGCTTTAACATTGGCCATAACTTTTTTACTATTGAAGATAGCAACTTGATATTTGGCATGCATGTGTACCTCATGGAGCTGAACATTTTGAGTGGTGAAAGGTGAAGGTGAAGGTCATCCTTGAAGGTCAAATGTCAAATATATGGCGTCTGTCTGTCCGAAAACTTTAACATTGGCCATAACTTTTTCAATATTAAAGATAGCAACTTGATATTTGGCATGCATGTGTATCTCATGAAGCTGCACATTTTGAGTGGTAGAAGTTCAAGGTCAAGGTCATCCTTCAAGGTCAAAGGTAAAAAAGTTAATCAAAGCGGCATTCTCATGAAGCTGCACATTTTGATTGGTGAAAGTTCAAGGTCAAGGTCATCCTTCAAGGTCAAAGGTCATTTTTTTTTTATTTCAAAGCGGCGCAATAGGGGGCATTGTGTTTCTGACGAACACATCTCTTGTTTTTAGATAATGGAATCAAACAACTTATTTTGTAAGTGATTCATTTTTCGCGTCAAGCAAAATAAACAAACTTATATAAATCTCTTATCAAGTGTTCCATACATCCTATTCTCATACTTTGTTTTGGAAAAAACACACACAACATAAACATAATTACTGTTAAGAAAGACAACATATCGTGTACAGAAAATAAAAAAAGATGATTTCATTATACTTCACGTTTTCTTTCACACGTTTTTAACTTTTTTTTTTCAGGCATGTACAAAGGCAACCTTTTGTAAGTAAATTGTCAAAAAACTTATTTAACTCCTACATACTAAACCATGTTATTTTTGTTTCACGTTTTTTTACATATTGTGAACATGATTATTCTAATCAAATTAATATCATGTCATAACTATAGTGTGATTAAACATTTGGTGGTTGTTACCTCCATATTGCAAGAGCTCATAGACATTTATCCATAGGGACAAATGTTAACTTAATAGTGCAAACTATCATAGAAATTGGCAGGAATAAAATATTATATTATTCTAAGCCTTGCCTGATATATTACAAAAAGATCAGGCAGTAACCTGTTATTCTCCATATATATGTGCCTTCATAACTTTTATTTTAGTATCACACTCATACAATGATAACATACAGTGCTTTGTAAACAGACATATATATTTTTTTTCCCACTATTTGATGGCTGCCTATTTTCTCTAATTCTGTCAAAGACAGCCTTAGATATATTTTTTGCAGAGTTTGTACATGCAATTATGAATTCATCAAATACATAGATTTTACTTATTCTGAGTAACAAAGCGTTCACAGATCTTGTTTCTGTACAAAACAACCTGATCACAATTAAGAAATGCAATTTATCCTGCAAGTGGACTCATGGTGTTCATTAAATTGAATGGAGAGGCTTCATTCATGTCAAGTTGCCAGCCTTAGACTTGGAAATGACATTGCATTGGAAATGAACTCGGAACTATGTGAGACATTTGTGCTAATGAATGGGGAAAAAAGTACTTAAAGCTGCATCGAAAAATGTCAATGTGTTCCTGCTTTGCAACTTCTTTAGTTCATTACAAAATCATCATTTTTTGCTGAGCTGACGGTTGCAATTACTGTTTTGGCTAGAGCTTTTCAATCAGTTAAAATTTGTTTTCAGCTTCATAAGTGAAAAAAACAAACTAGGTGGTTGTTACAACTTACAAGTGATTACGCTTATTTATTATGTCCTTTGAGAACTTGAATTAGGTAATGTTGTATCTGCAGTCATAATTTATACATGTATTCATTTTTATGGATTCTCAAATTGATTGCCATTGATTTCATTGTTAATCCTATAAGCAATATCAGGTTATCTTTAAACAAGAAATATCTTTTTAAAAAGATTGTGGTTGGAGTTGGTGAAAGGTAAAAAGTTAAATGAATGAGATCAAAAAGATAGCTAATGTCTTTTTCTGTGCAGTTCTTAGCTGCATCACAGGCAGTACGGGATGTTATGTGTTGTTTTTGCAGCTTATTTTACATTATTACATATTGCTGGTCATAAACCTTTAGATACAAAACAGAGAACCAAAAAAATAATGGAAGTGAAATTAAAACATATGAGTCAACCGGCCACATGCGAAGTATCCGTACATATTTTAAATATTTATACGCGCGTTCTTCAAACAAACCTGTTTTAGTGGTTTGTCGGGCATTGCTATTTGATTCGATTATTTACAGTATTGAAAATCATCGCGCTCATGCTTAATACATTAGTCAATATGGTGAAAACACATTAAGAATCTATTATTGACATACCATAATTATATCGCTAAATATCTGCATTTAACACATTTCTTGTCTAAAGAAAATTCCAGTTCACCTAGTTCAAGTGATAGCGTCTATATTATATAACGATTATTTTACTGGCCACTAACTGACCCTGTTACCTTGCGGGTTGGAATGCAATCCATTAAAGTGAGGCCATGCTTCCACTGCTGGAACGACGGCTTGCTTAAAACTTGATACTTTACAATGTTAAATGTTCAATTTCAAAAACAATTTAAGATGGTTTGACCAAAACGAATATCAGGATAATGAAAAATGATACTTTTATGAACTTAAATATACTAGTACACAGACAGGAAAATGGAAGTCATTACTAAATAAGAGAACATAGCCTTTAAGTACAAACGCTGTGGCGCTAGCAATCCTCTGAAAATAAAAGGTGCACGCACAAACTGTATTAATGTCTAGAGTTGAGTGTAAAACTGTTCTATCTATCAACCCTTTTCATTAGAGATAAAAAAATTCATGCTGAACACGCAGCAAAACAGTGTTACAAAGACGCGCTCATGTTTCCAATGTTCCGGTGGTATGCTCAAATCAGCCAATGGAATAAATGAAGTGTATTCATTCGTGTCTAGCCGCGGGAAATTTTATTTGAATTTTATTGGACACTTACAAAGGTCAGGTAAGGTCAAAAGTGACGTTAAACAGCTACGACAAAAAAATGTTCTCTGCTGCCAAAGAGTATGGCCAGAATAATTATAGGTTATTAGACGTTTCACTGTACAATACGGAGATATATTTGGACGAGCACACAGTTTGAAGTCATATTGGACGAGCCGTTAGGCGAGTCCATTATGACTTCAAACTGTGTGCGAGTCCAAATATATCACGTATTGTACAGTTTAAACGTCTAATAAACTTTTTATTCTATATCCTCATTACCAAACCAGCTTTCCGTATTTTTTATTTTCATTCATTGATTACGCACTTTATGACGTATCTCGTGTGACGTCATTTCTCTGACGAAACATACTAGTATAAACAAGACTCTGCATTTTAGGGACAACAATATGGAGGTGGTAGTCTTTAATAAATCTAGTAGCAAATTATACCATTTTTATAGCATTGAACGAATCCAAAAGGCAAAACGTATTGCGGATTGTGTGTTTGTCATGCATAATTGTTAACTTCGATAGGAATAAAACAACTCGCTCCGACAGGATTACGAATTCGTAAATTGTGTTTTGGCCTTTGGGTCAGAATGGTGAGCATGTGTACAAACGCTATCAACAAATACTGTGGTTTAAAAAACATTTCGATAAATGGATGGAAGAACAGAAAATGGAAAATGGAAATGCATATCATTGTAACTTAGTTGTTATTAGGCTAGCATTGGATTAAAGTTGTCATTGCGGTTAATAAAATTGATTTTTTGTTTTGCTGTTGCATATTTGTTTTCAATTTCTATCAATAACAATATCACTTGCTTTTGCATTTTTTTTAAATTTCTAACAATAAAAATTAATTAAATATCACATTCTCGATTGTTTTTTTATTTCCTCTC